>NC_139704.1:2456290-2536290 GCF_964188405.1 Protomyctophum parallelum | reverse complement strand
TTTGGTATGAACATGCCTCTGGCTCACCTCTTTAACTTTTTTAACGCAAATTCCAAAATGGCGGTCATTTTTCAAGATGGCCGCCAAATAAAAAAAACCTTTTGTGGCGGTTCTGGACAACCGTGGGTGCGGCCGACTCGAGACCGGGCACTGCACTCCCTGTGGGTGTGTGGAACGTGTGTGTCGAATTTGAAGTCGGTGGGGCGAACGGTTCTCGGGTTACGTGGATTACAGATGTACACACGCACACAACAATCGTGAAATATAGAAGATCATTGGAACGGTTGTTCGCTTGATGATACAAGCGTGAAATTTGGCATTAACATGCCTCTGGGTCACCTCTTTAACTTTTTGAACCGAGCCATCCAATAATCCAATATGGCGGTGCTATTTCAAGATGGCCGCCACATCAAAATGTTAGCCTATGTCTATACATTTCTTACAAATTTTAGGAAAAAATTCACCATTATAGATGGATAGATAGATAGTTCTTTTATTTTTTTGTTATTATTTTATATATATTTTTTATTATTTATATATTTTTTTTATTTTCATGTTATTTTTGTTATTTTTCATACTGAAGTGGCTAGAGCCATATTGTGAGAGAATCTTTCACAAGGTTATACAAGCGTGAAAGTTGGCATGAACATGCCTCTGGGTCACCTCTTTAACTTTTTTAACCGAGCCAGCGAAAAATCCAATATGGCGGTCATTTTTCAAGATGGCCGCCAAATAAAAAAGGCCTTTTGTGGCGGTTCTGGACAACCGTGGGTGCGGCCGACTCGAGACCGGGCACTGCACTCCCTGTGGGTGTGTGGAACGTGTGTGTCGGATTTGAAGTCGGTGGGGCGAACGGTTCTCGGGTTACGTGGATTACAGATGTACACACGCACACAAAAATCGTGAAATATAGAAGATCATTGGAACGGTTGTTCGCTTGGTGATACAAGCGTGAAATTTGGCATGAACATGCCTCTGGGTCACCTCTTTAGCTTTTTTAACCGAGCAAGCGAGAAATCCAATATGGCGGTCATTTTTCAAGATGGCCACCAAATAAAAAAGGCCTTTTGTGGCGGTTCTGGACAACCGTGGGTGCGGCCGACTCGAGACCGGGCGCTGCACTCCCTGTGGGTGTGTGTAACGTGTGTGTCGACAAAATGTGTCAACAAAATTAAATGATAATTTTGAACCTGGCTTTATCCGATCTTCAGATTTAGCGCATATAATGCCTAATTTGCATATTTAAACATAATTTCAGAAAACTTGTAATACAAAAAATCTTAGTTTTAATATAAGTAATCAACTGGAGAAGTTTCATTGTGATAGCTATTATTTAACTTTTATTCCCTATTCACCTGGGGGTGTTTCGCCTTAATCCCTGAGTGTCCCTATTAGTACAGCAGATAATAGGAACGATCTTTCACTCGGTGATACAAGCGTGAAATTTGGCATGAACATGCCTCTGGGTCACCTCTTTAACTTTTTTAACCGAGCCAACGCAAATTCCAAAATGGCGTTCATTTTTCAAGATGGCTGCCAAATAAAAAAAACCTTTTGTGGCGGTTCTGGACAACTGTGGGTGCGGCCGACTCGAGACCGGGCACTGCACTCCCTGTGAGTGTGTGGAACGTGTGTGTCGAATTTGAAGTCGGTGGGGCGAACGGTTCTCGGGTTACGTGGATTACAGATGTACACACGCACACAAAATCGTGAAATATAGAAGATCATTGGAACGGTTGTTCGCTTGGTGATACAAGCGTGCAATTTGGCATGAACATGCCTCTGGGTCACCTCTTTAACTTTTTTAACCGAGCCATCCAAGAAACCAATATGGCGGTGCTATTTCAAGATGGCCGCCACATCTAAAGGTTAGCCTATGTCTACATTTCTTACAATTTTTAGGAAAAAATTCACCATTATAGATGGATAGATAGATAGTTTTTCTTTTTTTTTATATATATATATATATATATATATATATATATAATTTTATTCTTTATATTATTTTCTTATTTTTTAGTTTTCATACTGAAGTGGCTAGAGCCATATTGTGAGAGAATCTTTCACAAGGTGATACAAGCGTGAAATTTGGTACAAGTCATCTTTGAAGCCCCACCGACTTCAAATTCGACACACACGTTACACACACCCACAGGGAGTGCAGTGCCCGGTCTTGAGTCGGCCGCACCCACGGTTGTCCAGAACCGCCACAAAAGGCCTTTTTTATTTGGTGGCCATCTTGAAAAATGCCATATTGGAACGCCATATTGGATTTTTCGCTGGCTCGGTTAAAAAAGTTAAAGAGGTGACCCAGAGGCATGTTCATGCCAAATTTCACGCTTGTATCACCAAGCGAACAACCGTTCCAATGATCTTCTATATTTCACGATTTTTGTGTGCGTGTGTACATCTGTAATCCACGTAACCCGAGAAACGTTCGCCCCACCGACTTCAAATTCGACACACACGTTCCACACACCCACAGGGAGTGCAGTGCCCGGTCTCGAGTCGGCCGCACCCACGGTTGTCCAGAACCGCCACAAAAGTTTTTTTTTATTTGGCGGCCATCTTGAAAAATGACCGCCATTTTGGAATTTGCGTTGGCTCGGTTAAAAAAGTTAAAGAGGTGACCCAGAGGCATGTTCATGCCAAATTTCACGCTTGTATCACCGAGTGAAAGTTTCTCTCACAATATGGCTGTTAGCCGCTGTACTATGAGGACGCTGCGATGTCGACTGTCCGCCGCTTCACCTCCCAATGTATGAATGAATGGACCATTGTAAAGTGATTTGAGCACTTGGAAAAGCACTATAAAATTGCAATCCATATTTTTTTAATAATATCCAAATTTTTCACCATCATGGACGATGGTCCATGATGATTCATAACCTATTCATATACATTGGTAAATCGTTATTTTGTATGATAACATTGTAGAACATTTAAGAATCTTTAAACATTGACATTCGTAAATGTTTGCTAAAACATTTATAACTAATGCTAAAGTAATTTATACATACTTCGCAAGTGATGCTTGCGGTTGTGGCAATAATCACGTTAAACCACACCCTCTCGTGTAATAATGCTTAATTGGCCATCAGAGATGCTGCTGAGTGACATTCTTGCTGCCTATGTGTCCCATAATGTTTGTGTCCTTGTGCATTTTCCTTTGTGTGGACATTCTTAAATACATTCTTAAAGTGTGTGTGTGTGTGTGTGTGTGTGTGTGTGTGTGTGTGTGTGTGTGTGTGTGTGTGTGTGTGTGAGTGAGTGAGTGAGTGAGTGAGTGAGTGAGTGAGTGAGTGAGTGAGTGAGCGATGGGAAGAGGTCTACTGCAGGAGAAGACGAGTTTCAGTTTATATGTACCAGTTACACGTCTGATATTATGTTTAAAGATGCATTAAACCTCAAGCAGACTGTAATAATCAAACATTTTAATTCACTGTCTGGCTTTGGTCTTACTTTGTTCATAAAGTGCATGCTATAGGCTACTTGTGTGATCCTCCTCAACACAGGATTTGATAAAATCCAGACTCAAGTTATAATTATTAGTGTGGTTGAACCACACTATAGTTACTTGTTACACTTTATTAGTGTGGTTGCCCTAACAGGGAAACCAGACTATTGTGATTGTAACATGATATTGATAATAATTTATTTGTGAATTAAATTTCCCCATTGACATGAATGGGAAAATGCAAAAAATCACATTAAAGTTTTTTTTCCTCAAGAGACTGAAAGCACTATAGTTACAAAACTTGGGGGGTAAATTCATAACACTTACTATAATTATTTAACTTATAATTATATCAGTCGGCCTCATGGTGGCGCTATAACAGCCCACTTTAGGTTTTGGCATATAACTCTTGAACCGTAGGTCGTAAAATCTAAATTTATTGGATCAATAAATGGATTGGATTCATTGGATCATGACGCATCTCCACATATAGGCCACGCCTATTTCCGTCTGGATAGACTTTCCGCCATTTAGATCTGATCTTTTAGAAAAACAAATGTCCGTATATCGTTCGGCCTTAATCGTCGTCCGAAGTTAGTGGGAGGGGGCTATTTTACAAAAAATGCCACAAATCACAAACGGTGGTATAATCAACCAAAAGCCAAAAGCGATTCCATTTTCATCCATAGCCGCAAATGCGAAAAATTTAACCGTTTCTGGCAGATTCGGTCCTGCTCGTCACACCTTTCTATTTTGGGCGGGAACCCCTTTCGGTTTTAAGCATTTTGTTATGCTTTAGCCTATTGAAAAATAGCAGATCTACAAGTTCGGTGCCGCACTACGAGCTTGTAGGTCTGCAATCTTTTTTTTAATCGTAAAAATGTGGCCCAAATGTTTGAATATATTCTTTGAGAGTGTTCGTTTTTAGCTCAAATCTTTGCTTCTGGGGGGGGTCCCTGGAACAACATATTTTCAGATGGCTGGTCAGCGGCCAATTACATATATATTTGGGGGTCCTTGGCATGAAAATGTTTGAGAACCACTGACATAGAAACATGGGTTTTAACAGGATTTATAAGGCATTATTTTGTAGAATCGTCCTCGGGTCTAAATGGGTTACTTAATTATGGCTTCTATAGCCTACTAAAACAGGTTTGCCTAGGGCATCTCGCCCTGGACCGTCTGAGTGAGGGGGCCTTCCTGAGCAAGGGGGCTTCTGACGGCGTCGCTTACTCGCTTCCCCTCTGTCAGAGGAGGAAGCGACGCGCAGCCGTCGGGAACCCCCCCAAACAGACTGCTCCCCCCCCTCCCGAAAACTGCTACAGAAACTGTCAGACGAGAAGACCAAAAACACTAGCGGGGGTTCTTATGTTGCGTTATATTTTTCGAAAGAAGCAACAGCTGTACCTAACCTATTACCTATAGTCTCGTACCAGGCCCTGCAAGCTTCGGGCCCTGGCGCTTAAGCTCCACCTAGTTCCATTGTTAGTCCGGCTCTGCCTGTAGGCTACGTATGTATTTCAGAATACAAAGAGCCAGGTAGAGATGCTTCTATGAAGGCGGGATCGAGAGTCATTAAATGCAATTTAAGCTGTGCAGTTCCAAACAAATTCAAGCTTACACACTACACAGAATACAGCTCACATTTTAACCACTCACTGCACAGGAGAGGTGTACAATGTACATATCAAGAAACTGGTTAATACAATTACATTTTTTTATATAATTGAGGACTCAAGGATATAATCGAGGCATTTCAGGTAAGTGATAATATAATTACTCTGTAACCTCACCTGTATCTGCAGTATTGTAACGACCCTGCGAAAGACCCGACCGTTTTAATGGTTTAGAGGAGTTGGAGGCCGGGGTTCGACCCTGTTTTAGGAACACAAGGCTGCTGTACTTTATACCTCATACTTTAATGCTTATTATGAGGTATAAAGTACAGCAGCCTTGTGTTCCTAAAACAGAAAGATTGGGTATTGGGTAAGACGCCATGACGTTATGTATCTTTCAGGACCTTTTACTGCTTTGTCTCAACCATTACTATATGGCTCTGGTCTCAGCCACCGCAGTAGATATTTTGACGTTACGTTTTTTTATTTTTTTCTGTTTTTTTGTTGCCACTACTGTTGGAGCAGCCATAAACTACACAGGTTCATCCCAATGTTCTGGGCATCTTTGTAATCATATTTTCCCAAACATTTACAGACATTGTAACCATACACAGAGAACTCAGGCTGATCAGGCCATCATATACTGTTACCTAAGAAGCGCCTCTTGTCTACTCTAAATGCAAGTAAAAATGAGGGACAACAAAATACCTTATTTAAAAACGGGTCAGTTACAAATATGGACCAGAAACAACCAGGATGAAACCCATCGAGGAAAAGATAATGTGTCGATCACATGACCGTGGATGTCCATGGAAATGAGAACAAGTCCATGTTTATCTATGGGCATGTAAAGCACAGAGACTCAAATGCATATATAAATATATATCTCTATACCCCCAAACACAGGATGCCAATTTCAGAAAAGGTCTTCATTTAGACCTTTTTGAACAAGAGTCTGCAATGTGTGTATCCAAAAAAGCTCACGTTTTAACAGGATGTTATTGATGTCGCCCCCTCTACGTGGGGGTTGGTTCAATTCAATCCCTGTATATCTGAGTGTGTAGACATTATGACCCGCTTTACAGAAATGTACATCTACAGGGCTAGTGATAACGTTCTTGCGGATGGTGCTCCGGTGTTCGGATATGCGTGTTTTTAAAGGTGTTCATGTTTTGCCGAAGACCACACCAACACTTGAGCATATAAATCACATTGGCTGTAGAGCATGTAGTGATACCTTTGATGTCATATTTCTTCCCCGTGTGTGGGTGGTTGAATGACTTTGCTCACAATGACACACCCACACATTTTTTATGTGCACCTGGCACCTGGCAACTATCCAATTTACAATTTACAATTTAGGCATTTAGCAGACGCTCTTAATCCAGAGCGATTTACATTAAGCAAGAACAAAAAAGCATGGGAATACATCACATAAAAACATTTATCAAGAAACATGCGTAGCCTAAGCTAAGAAAGTAACAGTGGAATATCTATATAATGAAGCTATACATATAAACTATACATCTATACTACTATGCTATACATATGTACTATGACATGCTATGACTACATACAATGCAATTATAGTGCTGTCTACATAACATGCTATAAGTCTGTATCAAATGCTATCTAAGTCTACAGAAATGCTATCTAAGGGGGTGGGGTAAGTGCTATGGGCCATGATGGAGTCTGAAAAGGTGGGTTTTCAGACTACGGCGGAAGATTGGGAGTGATGCTGCAGTTCTGACTGCAATGGGAAGTGCATTCCACAGTTTTGGAGCCAGAAGGGAGAAGAGTTTGGGACGTGTGGAGCATTGTCCCAGCGTTTTTAGTGAGGGTACTTCCAGCTTCCCTGCGTTGGCTGATCTGAGTGCGCGGGAGGGTTTGTAAGGTACGATCATACTTGCAAGATATGGGGGAGCCATACCTTTGGTTGCTTTGAATGCCAGCATCAGAGTTTTGTATTCTGTGCGGGCAGCGACCGGGAGCCAGTGGAGGGAGCGGAGCAGGGGGGAGACATGTGAGAATTTTGGCTGGTTGAAGACCAAGCGAGCTGCGGCATTTTGGATCAGCTGGAGAGGCTTAAGTGCACATGCTGGTAGGCCAGTAAGGAGGGAGTTACAATAGTCGAGTTTTGACAAGACTTGTCTGGATTAGGAGCTGGGCTGATTCCTGGGTGAGGAACGGTCTAATTCGTCGTATGTTATAGAGTGTGAACCTACAGGAACGAATGACAGCTGTGATGTGGGTTTTGAACGAGAGCTGACTGTCCAGGACAACACCAAGATTCCTGGCTGTTGGGACAGACGTTACCAGGGCGTTGTCTACGGAAATAGTTAGCTCCCGCATAGGGCAGGACTTAGCTGGGAAGAAGAGAAGCTCAGTCTTGTCTGGGTTCAGTTTGAGGTGGTTGGAGGACATCCACTGTGAGATGTCAGCCAGGCATGCGGTGATGCGCTCTTCCACCTGAGTGGCAGATGCCAACAATGTAATTTCACACGCAAAGCAAAGTCATTCAACCACCCACACACAGGGAAGAAATATGACATCAAAGGTATCATTACATGCTCTACAGCCAATGTGATTTATTTTAATTTTTTCCTGGAAGCAGACAAGTCAAGCTTTCTCTGAATGTCTTGTGGTCGTCGAACGATCATCTGACAGCCCCGGGCCCCTGGAGTCACGGGCCGGGGTGAAAGGACACCCCCCTCCACCCCGGTAGTTCCGCCCCTGGCTACTACAATGATTAAGCCTGTAACCCTGCATCAGTCAGACATACTGCTACAGTGCTACTACAATGATTAAGCCTGTAACCCTGCATCAGACATAGGCCTACTGCTACTACAATGATTTAGTCTGTAACCCTGCATCAGACATACTGCTACTACAATGATTAAGCCTGTAACCCTGCATCAGACATAGGCCTACTGCTACTACAATGATTTAGTCTGTAACCCTGCATCAGACATACTGCTACTACAATGATTAAGCCTGTAACCCTGTATCAGACATACTGCTACTACAATTGTAACCCTGCATCAGACATACTGCTACTACAATGATTAAGCCTGTAACCCTGCATCAGACATACTGCTACTACAATGATTAAGCCTGTAACCCTGCATCAGACATAGGCCTACTGCTACTACAATGATTTAGTCTGTAACCCTGCATCAGACATACTGCTACTACAATGATTAAGCCTGTAACCCTGTATCAGACATACTGCTACTACAATTGTAACCCTGCATCAGACATACTGCTACTACAATGATTAAGCCTGTAACCCTGCATCAGACATACTGCTACTACAATGATTTAGTCTGTAACCCTGCATCAGACATACTGCTACTACAATGATTAAGCCTGTAACCCTGCATCAGACATAGGCCTACTGCTACTACAATGATTTAGTCTGTAACCCTGCATCAGACATACTGCTACTACAATGATTAAGCCTGTAACCCTGCATCAGACATACTGCTACTACAATTGTAACCCTGCATCAGACATAATGGTACAACAATGCTGCCACACGGAAATAATGAAAAGAGCCGATATACAAGTGTGGAGCTGCTATTTTCACTTGGAACAATCATTAATTTATTGGAAACCGCATTCAAAGCGATTGAAATAATTGTGATTATTATTAATTGACATCTCCGCAGCCCTGACGACATGGGAACGTCCAGATGGTTCAGTGCGGTCATCCTCCTGGGCTCTGCCTTCATGGTCCTCCTGATCATCTTTTACCTGGACGACCTTATTGTCGAGCCCCTCCATGCTCCACGCCACGCCCACAAGCTCCACGATAGACAGGTTAGATTATATGTATATGAACTTAATTATTAACTATAACAGTTACCATTAATGTGCAATACACAAACAAGCCCATAACTAACTGTGTTGGTGTCATGCCTTGTTATTATTATTATTATTGATTTGGTGGTAGCGGTACATTGTTTCAATATGTTTTTTTAATACTAGTCCTTACCCGTTGTGAGATATTTGCCCCCCCCCCCTTGTGGCCGTGGGGGGTACTGCTCCCGGGTGCGTTTGTAATTGACTAATAAATTAATTAATAATCATTAATGTGTCAAATCGAAAAAAGGGCTTCGTTACGCCCTCCATATTCATATGGTCAATGCCTGTGTGAAAAGGAGTGATTGGTGCAGGTAGTAAGGAGCTACGGCAGTGTTTCTGACACACACACAGACACTCAGACATTGTTAGAATTATAGTATGATGATGATTTAATCGATGAACATTATTTGCAAGAGCTTGTGACTGAGTAATAACATATATATATATATATTAATGCTGGGCCGTTATCGGCGTTAACGTGCTGCGTTAACGCGAGAATATTATCGCGCGTCAAAGAAATTATCGCCATTAATCTATTCTCAAAGTTGGGTCTGGGAGCTGGGTCTGCATTGACTGCATAAAGCGAGCAAACTAGGAATTTCACGTTTCAAATTGCCATTCGAATGGAGCTTTTATCATTTATTATCCCAGTTCATTCTGTTGGCAAGATTTAAAAATAATAAGCCCCGACTGCCTGCGGAGTTTATTTCTCCTGCCTTCTGTGTGATTTATGCACTATACATTCTGCGTCTACTACATCCTGTAGTTCACTTAAGAAATAAAAGTATTGTTACAAGTAGCTTTTATTTTGAAGAGGAAGAGGAAGTTGTTTCAGGTTGTAGCCAGCTACCATGACAGTCTTGAGTCTACCGGTACCGGTGCGGGTGGCAGTGGAATAATAACAACAACATGCTTTTAGCCAAAAACCGCATGCGTCTATGACTTAAACAATGTAGGCTAAACACTTTGGAATTACGTTAAACATGGTATATCCTCCGTGGCGGCGTCATTAGGTGAGTAGGCCTACTAGTTAATTCATTGTTAGTTTCATAGTATCATTCATCATCAACAGGCTGTTGTTTGATGCCCCCCAAAATGAACAGGTTACAGCCTAAGGATTCTCATTCTGTCACTGCCTGCAAGGATGGCCGCCGTGCCATTTCTTATAAATTATCTAATTCATACGTGGTTCGTCGTGGGTCCACTCCACGTGGAGTTGTTATTGTTCATGTGCCACGGTGCGCGCCGTGGAGAAGGCATTAGGAGCGCAGCGCAACAGCCTAATAGTATGGCATATTATTGTCTGTACTCTCTGCACTCTCTTTCTGTCCAGTCCTACGTGTATAGGCTGGCGATTGTGGCGACTTTAATTTGGTTAATAGGCTAAAGAGAGAGCTGTAAAGGGGATATTGTCTATGGTCAGTTCATGGCGTGTATCATTCTCGTTTTTAACCGGGCCGTGGCCCGTGATAATGCGTCGCAATGACGGTAGGCAGTAGCCTAATAATACAATGTAACCAACTTGCGCAAGCATTAAAAAATGGGTTGTTATTCTGTGTATTATTATAGGCTAAATATGAGCTAAAATAAACAATGTAAATATTCGAATATTTCCGAATATTACAAATAATGAAGCAATGAAATTCGAATTGGATTATAGAGGTGAACTGACAGCACTAATGTGAACAAGCTGGTGTGTCTGAGTGACTGGTGGAAGAAGGAGAGGTAGAGGTTGGACTCAAATCATGTCACAAAGCTACTGACTCTAAACAGTTCTTCATCACCTCTAGGTTTACAGTTTAATTAATGTCATATCCCAGAAAAGGGGGTACTTTGTTCTTGCACCCACTGTTTCAAATTGCCTGTATGGTAACGTGTTTATGGTTATTCGTGTTTAACTGAATAAACAATGTATAACACACGTACATCGTATTGAATATTATTATTATATTTTCATTACCAATTATGATAGGGCTCCTGGTCTAATGGGCCACGTGGCCCGTTCAAGGATTTACTTCTGGTCATTATTTAGGTAGCGCACACATATTTTCAATGCTTTCGGCAGAGTTCAAATGAGCCATTTTAATCTAGATTAATCTAGATTAACTCCAGAATTGCAGTGAGATTAATCTAGATTAAAAAAATTAATCTATGCCCACCACTAATATATATATATATATATATATATAAATTAGAGCTGGGACTCGATTAAAAAAGTAATCTAATTAATCAGAGGCTTTGCGATTAATTAATCTAGATTAATCGCATTTTAATCGCATATAATTATTTGACCCGAGAACAGTGAGAAAGCAATTTTTTCAAATGGATTTTGGTATACTAGTGAATCAATGAATAGTGAATACATAAGTTTAAGCAATAAAACATTGTTTTTGTAGTAATAGGGGTAATAATTCTTTATTGAATAATTGCACACAACTGTGCTGTAATCCACGCTACCATCGTATAGCCTTTTAAATCCTATTCCCAATCCACGGGGACAAGCAAAGTAATCTCAGCGGCTTCCCCCAGTCTAGTGAACTGTCTGCGGTTTCTGGTGGTGTTATTGTCTGAAGAGGACACGGACACTTGGTGCGCAGGTCCGTCTGAAAACTGTCCAGTGACAACGTTCCGCGGTGAAAAAAATAGTGCGATTAAAATGCGTTAATTTTCTTAATGCATTCATTTTTCTGTAGTTAATTAATCAAAATTAATCGCAATTAGTCCCGGCCCTAATATATATATATATATATATAATGTTCATCGGTTAAAAAAACAGACAAAACGGTTTCACGACATTAATTTCTTTCTATTATTATTATTTTAGGTTGTATGACCTCAATTACACCCACACAACCTGCACTTTGAACATTCAGTGGATTTCTCTGTGTGTTCTGAAGCCTTTTGAGTTGCAATGAAAACAGGCAAACAGGCCTCAACAGTGACATCTGCAGCTGGCAAATTGGTATGTCATATTGAGGATTTGTGGACTCTTGCATCACAGTCCACAGGAACATCTGAGCAGTTGTTTGAGCCAGAAAATCCACTGAATGTTAAAAGTTGGTGGGTGCAAATACAAAAACTTTTGTCACGATCCCTTTAGTTTAACCCATTTAGGCCTGACTTTTGAAATTAAAAGATGTCTTCTAAATTCTGACAGTTTTCTGAAATAGGCTACCTCATGTTTCTGTATCAGTGATGCTCAATATTTCATGTCAAGGACCCCAAAATGTATATGTAATTAAAAACGTTCGCTCTGAGAGAATATATATTCAAAGATTTGTACCGCATTTTTGCCCAAGATTATGAAAAAATAGCAGACCTTTAGCAGATTAGCTATTTTTCAATAGCTAAAGTATAAACAAAAATAAGTTTGGGTTGTGTAGTTACCTTGCCATGATGTAACTCCAAATGTGGACAAGAAATAAAAAAGTCAATGAGGGGCATATTTTGAATGATCAAATTCAAAGAGTTACATCATGGCAAGGTAACTACCGTACACAACCCAAATCTCAAGAAGTGGTCTTACGCTTTAACCACTTTGAAACCTTTTGGGCATGGCAAAAACGGTCAAAATGTTGTCAAAACTAATTGGGGAAAATATTATACAGACACGCTCACATGTTACATCGGTTATTTCCACCGTCAACTCTGTCATATTATGCTGAAGTAATATATAATTTATACAAAACAGTGACGATTGAGTAAAGTTTCATGGACGGCTTCAGAGTTGAATTGTTAGAGGTAAACCTTCCTGAACTGTACTGAACTGAACGGACAGGAGCAGAGGCGGCTTCTGCTTCAGGAGATGTGCAGTAGTGATAACTTCACGTTCCCTTTGAAGAAACGCTCCTTCGATGACATCCCTGACAAGGAACTGGACCATCTTATAGTGAATGACGAACACGGCATCATCTACTGCTACGTTCCCAAGGTACATGTACTGTAGCCCTTATGATGGGGGAATTTGGTCATTAATTAAAGGAGTATTCCATGCTAGAAGGCTTTTTTTTACCTTTATTTGTAGTTTTTACGTCCCCACCAAAGAGGTCCAGGTGTTATTTTGTGCAAAAGTTATTGGCTATTTCCCCTACAATAAGCCCTCAATAATTTAATTGAATTGCATTGCATTGAATGGGGAACTGGGGTGTTGTGCTAATTCACTTATTTCCATCGCTCAAAAAAAAATATTTTTTGTACCCCCATTGAGGGCTTGTATTTAGAAATAGCCAATAATGCACTTTTGCACAAAATAACACCTGGACCTCTTTGGTGGGGACGTAACAACTACAAATAAAGGTAAGAAAGCCTTCTAGCATGGAATTCTCTTTTAACCCAGGAGTTTTCAACATGCGATTGATTTAGTAATGTACTCATTGTACTGTAGTATTGTTGTTTTTTTGTTTGGACCATTGGTTGAGAAAATAATTTATTGTATACACATGGGATGCATAACAAACATTATGATACAAAAGCACTTCTCTTAGCCCATATCTAAGTCAGGGTGGTGGTCCCTCGTTCACAATCAGTTGAAAACCCCTGAATTAACCCATTTTGGACCAGGGGCGGAGGCGGATTTACTGTATAGCAAAGTAATGCCTTACTTTGCTACGTTTCTGCCTCCCCTCCGACAAAATTAGTTATTATTGAACTATATCGCCTATAGGCCGCCGCCTAGCCGCTTCGCAAGGCCGACAGTGTGTCAGACAGATCTATTCTGTCTGTGTCCTGTGTGTCTGGAGGGGGTTGAGTTGATATCTGAAGTCTTTTCACACTGGTGTGAAACGTGTCTGCCAGGTGCCTGCATGGCCCCCATTCACAGAACCGGTTTTCACGTGACGACATATAAACGCGACACACACGTCCCGACAACCTCATTCTTCATTTGATTGTTGAGAAAGCAGAGCAGAGACACAGCAATAGCACCGGAGAAAGCAAAAAGTTTGTCAAGGCCAGGGCAAACTTATTTTCGAAGCGAGGATGGCTAAACTTATAGGGTAGGGTCGGTAGGCTACCACCACGGCACTGCATGCTATTGCTTACAGCGGCTGACCGGCAGCAATCACACCAGCCGCACTCACCACCACCCCCCGGGTTTAGCTCTGACAATTTTCGTCTCTTAAAGTGTCGGAAAGTCCCAGGGGTGCGCGGATGGCCTCCTGGGCGCACGTCCCCAGCCTGTTACAAGCCCCTGGGTCGTCCCAGGGGCGTGCATCGCTTTTTGCGCTAATTGTTGAGTTGTCCCAGGGGCGGGTGGTTCTCCGACAGCGGGACCCCAGTCAAATAATGCCTGCCGGGGGGTGCTTAAGTGTGGGTACTCGGGTACTCGCCCATTGGGTCGTCTCAGGGTCAGGGGCGTGCGTCGCTTTTTGCACTAAGTGTCAAAGTATTCCAGGGGCGCGTGGTTCTCCGACAGCAGGACCCGAGTCGAAAAAGCCCGCCAGGGGTTGCTTAAGTGTGGGTACACTTAATCTCTGCTCTCTCCTGAGCAGAGACATGACAATATGGGCATCTAAACTAACTTCACAAATGATATAATGCAGAGACAAAATGTTTTTATAATCGTCATGGGGGCCCGCCCAACCGATCGTTTTTTCTTTTTCGTTTCACACTAAACCCAAGCGTTTATGGTTCTTAACACAGTTCTTGTCACAGTGTTTAGATTATGAACAGAATTGCAGGCTAGTCCTGTCCGCCTCGGCAGGTTCTGTAGAACTGTCGCTGTGACGGCGGAAGGTTTCAACGGCAGGCTGGCATCGCTGTTGCCAGCCAGGGTGTTCTTGCTGGTGGTGGTTTCATATTGTGAACAAGTAACCTAAGCAGAGTACTACCGTACTGTATGCATGCATACCCATACCTGGCAGGTGAAAACAAGCACCCAGATTAGCATTTCAATGCCTGATCTGCATGTGTACAAGGGACAGGCAACGTGGTCCACCGCCCGTCCCGGACAGTTATGAAAAAAGAGGTGTGAAGGTGCCAGACTTGGATGGTTAGAGCGGTGCGATTACATACAAAGTCAATGCAAGACGAGAATTGCGTGAACGGGCGCAACCATGTGCAGTACAAACGGGACAAACCGAGGCCAAGGTCCAATTGGGGCCGAGATCCCTGGTCCAATTCCTCATGGGGGCCCTGGCCCCCCGGCCCCCACAGACTCTACGTCACTGAATTATAATGTATCACGGATGCAGGTTCTGGCAACTTTCAAACTTATTCCATAGGTTGGGTGCACTAACTGGAAGCGGGTCATGATAGTGCTGAGTGGGATTCGACAGCAGGACGGTACCCCCTACAAGGACCCACTGGCTGTCCCCAATAATCTGATCCACGACCCCAACACACATTTCACCTTTGACAAGTTCAGAGACCGCTATGGCGGCGACTCACGCCGGCTCATGAAGGTAAGTTCCACAAACGGGTAGCTGGTCTAATAAATAAATAAATAATTATCAATATGTTGACATTTATTAAATCACTTATTTGAAGGAAGAATATCCTTCCGGAGCTTAATTTCATAACTAAAAAAAGCAGCAGAGTTGTTACTGAGCTATCAGTCCTTGTTTTAAAAAAATAATATGTAAACTGTGTAGCATTTCATGTGCGCTGCATTTTCACAAATCCTATCACCCTCTCAATTGCATTTTCTGTGATGCTTTATTTCTCAAAGATGAAGCTAAAAAAGTACACAAAGTTCCTGTTTGTGCGGGATCCCTTTGTGCGCCTCATCTCCGCCTACCGCGACAAGTTTGCGAAACACACCGACAACGAAATATTCTACATCTACGCTCGGGAAATGCTGCGGCGCTACGCTAACGTAGTGGCCCCTGCCTCTGATCGTGATGCATTCGCCATGGGGCTTCGTCCGTCCTTTGCCCACTTCATCCGTTATATCCTGGACTCCCAGGACAAGCCGTTCGATGAGCACTGGCTGCAGATGCACCGGCTTTGCCACCCCTGCCAGATCCAGTATGACTTTGTGGGCCACATGGAGTCGCTCGAGGAGGACGCTGAGCAGCTTCTGCGTCAGCTGAGAGTAGACGATGTGGTGGACTTCCCCGTGTCGAGGAACTCCGGGAACCTCTCAACCAGCAACTTGTTGGCTGACTGGTTCAGCACTGTGCCCGTAGACGCCCGGAGGGAACTCTACAAGCTGTATGAGGCTGATTTCAAGCTCTTTGGTTATACGACAGACCTAGCCTGAGCTAACGCGGCTAGACCTTTCTGGCATAGGTTGGAGGGCCGCGGCTCAGATTTGTGCACACCCTGATTGGTTCACCGATCTGTCCGTCAGACCCGGTCTCCCCCCCAGTGCAGCACTGTTATTGTGTCGACCAGAATCAGAAAACCACTGGTTGCTGGAGTATACCATTCTAACGGACTGTCAAAGTTATTTCCACAGAGTCGGCACACGTTGGTTTTTTTCTTAGACGGTGTGGTAGTACAGCGGCTAACAGCCATATTGTGAGAGAACCTTTCACTTGGTGATACAAGCGTGAAATTTGGCATGAACATGCCTCTGGGTCACCTCTTTAACTTTTTTAACCGAGCCAGCGAAAAATCCAATATGGCGGTCATTTTTCAAGATGGCCGCCAAATAAAAAAGGCCTTTTGTGGCGGTTCTGGACAACCATGGGTGCGGCCGGCTCGAGACCGGGCACTGCACTCCCTGCGGGTGTGTGGAAAGTGTGTGTCGAATTTGAAGTCGGTGGGGCGAACGGTTCTCGGGTTACGTGGATTACAGATGTACACACGCACACAAAATTCGTGCAATATAGCAGATCATTGGAACGGTTGTTCGCTTGGTGATACAAGCGTGAAATTTGGCATGAACATGCCTCTGGGTCACCTCTTTAATTTTTTAACCGAACCATCCAAGAATCCAATATGGCGGTGCTATTTCAAGATGGCCGCCACATCTAAATGTTAGCCTATGTCTACATTTCTTACAAATTTTAGGACAAATTTCACCATTATAGATAGATAGAGATTTTTTTTTTTTTTTTTTTTATTATTATTCTTTATATATATATATATTTTTTTTTTGTCATTATTTTTAGTCTTCATACTGAAAATGGTAGCATGATAATGCTACCATTTTCTAATGCTAATTAGCATGTTAGCATTAGCATGTTAGCATGCTATGTTAGCATGCTAGCATATTACCATGTTAGCATTATTATGTTAGCATTAGCATGCTACCATGTTAGCATTAAGTTAGCATTAGCATGCTACCATTTTCAGTATGAAAACTAAAAATAATAACAAAAAAATGATAATATAAATATAAAAAATAAAATAAAATAAACTATCTATCTATAATGGTGAATTTTTTCCTAAAATTTGTAAGAAATGTAGACATAGGCTAACATTTAGATGTGGCGGCCATCTTGAAATAGCACCGCCATATTGGATTCTTGGATGGCTCGGTTAAAAAAGTTAAAGAGTTGACCCAAAGGAAGGTTCATGACAAATGCCACGCTTGTATCACCAAGCGAACAACCGTTCCAATGATCTGCTATATTGCATGAATTTTGTGTGCGTGTGTACATCTGTAATCCACGTAACTCGAGAACCGTTCGCCCCACCGACTTCAAATCCGACACACACGTTCCACACACCCACAGGGAGTGCAGTGCCCGGTCTCGAGTCGGCCGCACCCATGGTTGTCCAGAACCGCCACAAAAGGCCTTTTTTATTTGCGGCCATCTTGAAAAATGACCGCCATATTGGATTTTTCGTTAAAGAGGTGACGCAGAGGCATGTTCATGCCAGATTTCACGCTTGTATCACCAAGTGAAAGATCGTTCCTATTATCTGCTGTACTATGGTGGGTTCTTCAGCCATTCTCCTCATTTTCCACTGGTAATGATTTCCTCACGGTGTTATTTTGAGGGGTGCACACCACATCCCACTTTTAGGCCAGTGCAGCCCATAACGTAAATCCAGGCTTTCATTTTTCGCACAGACGAAATGAAATCCTGGGTATCGAGGCTATATGACAGACCAGACTCCATCCTTAATGAATGACAAGCACTCCAGGAGAAATGACATCGCCTCCATGTTCAGATCAAGTGTGACAAACTGCTTTGTATGTGATTTGAAGGGGGGAAAAAGATTGCACATTGGTAAGGACTTTGCACCTTACGCCTGAACATTTCAAGTGCGATGAAATGAACACAAGCTCATATGTTGGAATTTACAGATTATTGTTAAAGACCCTAAAACATAATCATCAGGTCTTATTGCTATAAGGAGGTATCGTTTTTTCAAAAAAGTGTACAGTATTTGTTAAAATGTCGTTTTTATGTGGGCACCCCCACCAATTCATTAAAGCTGGAGTGCCGTGATTGTTTTCCACCCTAAAACATGATCATCAGGTCTTATTGCTATATAAGGAGGTATCGTTTTTTTCAAAAAAGTGTACAGTATTTGTTAAAATGTTGTTTTTATGTGGGCACGCCCACCAGTTCATTAAGTATGCCTGGTTTGCCTGATGGGTGGTGATCCACCTGAACTGAAGCCACACCCACAGCTATAGTTGTATGATAAAGGGGGGGGGGGGCTGATAATGTGATGTCACTATATTACTGTTTATTTCATTGGCCCGTTTGACTGTCAAGGGTTTCAGGGTTTCCAGGAAGAAACCCTAAATACAAAGTTAATACACCATTGCACATAAAAACGACTCCAGGGTGTCTAATGAAGTACTGTCACCTCATAGACACATGAAAAACTGAAAAAATACAAAAATGGTGGCACTCCATCTTTAAGTATGCCTGGTTTTCCTGGTGGGTGGTGATGGGTGGTAGGCTTACTTATCTGCGAAAAGAAAAGCCTGGTCACAACGTAAGGCAGAGAAGCTATCGGCGGATGTACTGTATCCTCCGGAACAGCCGTCAAATGTATTTCCCCCGGATACTATATCTTCCCGACCAATCACAACAGTTGTTTCATTCGCGGAGAATGTAAACTGATTTGTAAAGCATCAACGTCATTTCCTTGGGCAATACTTCCGCTAAAATCCCGCAACTTCTGATGATAGTCTTTTCAGCGTAGGTCTTGCCCAGGGTGGATGGGTGGTGAATCGGTGATACACCTGAACTGAAGCCGCACCCACAGCTGTAGTTGTATGATAAAGGGGGAGGGGTTATTTATTTTATTGGCCCGTTTGACTGTCAAGTGTTCAGCCTCCAGGAAGAAACCCTAAATGCACCATTGCACATAAAAACGACTCCAGGGTGTCTAATGAAGTACTTTCACCTCATAGACGCATGAAAAACTGGAAAAATAACAAAATTGTGGCACTCCCTTTAACTTTAAACCAACTCTGATATTGTCATCTGTCAAAATTACTTTACGTACAGTTTAGATTTTCTGCATCTTTTCACATCGGTCAACAAGACTGTTAGTGGCTCAGTATCATAACGGATGTGACAAAACGCATATGAACATTTCAGACTTGGCGTTCAAAGACCTTTAGGTACAGAGAGTGACATCACCCCTTGGCGTAGGCATTGCAGTCTTTGCAGTCTTCTTCTAAGGTTTAGCGAGGGTACTTGCAGCTTCCCTGCGTCGGCTGATCTGAGTGCTCGGGAGGGTTTGTAAGGTGCGATCTGACTTGCAAGATATGGTGGTGCCATATCTTGCAAGAACAATATTCATGGTTTGGTGTTGTATCTACAATTTTGTATTG
Organism: Protomyctophum parallelum; assembly: GCF_964188405.1. Classification (NCBI taxonomy): domain Eukaryota; kingdom Metazoa; phylum Chordata; class Actinopteri; order Myctophiformes; family Myctophidae; genus Protomyctophum; species Protomyctophum parallelum. The sequence continues at coordinate 2,516,657 of NC_139704.1, read as the reverse complement.
GGAACAATATTCATGGTATGGTGTTATATCTAATATTGTGTGTGGAAATTATAAATCTTGATGTCTTATTAATTCAAAACGGGTGTTTTAAGCATTATGTTATACTTTCGCTATTGAAAAATAGCAGATCTACAAGCTCATAGCGCAGCACCGAGTGAAGCGCTACGAGATCTGCCATTTTTTGGAAAAACGTGAAAATGTGGCACAAATCTTTGAATATATATTCCTCCACAGTGAACGTTTTTAACTCAAATATTTGCTTCTGGGGGGTTCCTGGAACAACATATTTTCAGATGGGGGTCCGGGGCCAAATACATGTAATTTTTGGGGTCATGAAATATTGAGCCCCACTGATACGGAAACAGGTATTTCAGAAAACTGTTAGAATTTAAAAGACATTTTTTTTAATGTCAACGTCAGGCCTATGAATGGGTTAAATGCCTGCATAGAGAAAGCAGAGATCATAATGTCTCAGGTTGCATAGAACACGTCAGCATGTGACTGAGCCAACTGGTTTCTACTATAGTTTTCAAGTCCTCCCCTCTGGCGATCGCCACGATTAAAAGGGAGCGCTCTGAGTGTATGGGGCGTTTGAAGGCCAGTGTTGGTATGCCACTCCGCTGCCATAATTATCTCTCCACGTACCTTTGAGGTGCCGCTCCTCCACTCCCCGTCACATTGCTTTTTGTCAGTGAGGGCAATTCTAAACTCCCGCATTAATAAACTTCCAGACAGAACATTAACAAAAGTGATGTTTATTATAAAATTACACTATGATATAAATTGAAGTAGAACCAGCCTAAATTGAAAAGGCATCTTTTAAGAAACCAGTTTCGCTCCATTTTGAGACTTTTTGTGATATTTAACCAATTGTGAACATTTAAATCGGTTTTAATTGTAACGCCATTTTGCTGTGCTGAGCTAAATGAGAGCAGGCCTGTTTTCTTCAGTTTGTATCGTTTCTCTGAACTGTCAAAAATAAAAACTTAGCCCATTTTGGTGTTTTAAGCATTATGTTATACTTTAGCTATTGAACAATAGCAGATCTTACAAGCTCATAGCGTGGCACCGAGTGCCGCTGTTACGAAGGCTTTTACTTAGAGCTCCATATATGGGGATAACCTATAGTCCCATATATGGAGACAACGGTGATATCCAGCGCTGACCTCAGATTAATGTAGAAACCCCAAGGATGGATTACACAGTGGCGACATCATGGTGACACTAGACCTGCACGCATCATAAAAAGCAGATCCCCAGCCTCTAAACCTCAGATACCAAAGCCACGCACCCAGTATCTCCACTGATCTCAGATCCTCAGAATCTACAGGACCCCCAAGCAAGACACAAGATCCCAGATCAAGAACACCTTATTAACAAATAAGAACCTGAGGTGTCTGGCTTTACAACCCAGATACCTTGCATAGCTTTACTAAGACCACCATTCCAATTCGCACCGTTAAAAACATCCCGGTTTAAGTTGGAATCGGACACCACCGCAGTGGGTCCTGAATAGCCTAAACAACCGGCACTAGTTTGAGCTATTTTATAGCCGAGCTACGAGCTTGTAGGTCTGCAATTTTAGAAAAATCGCGAAAATGTGACACAAATCTTTGAATTATATTCTTTCAGAGCGAACGTTTTTAACTCAAATCTTTGCCCTCTCTCAAATACATATAATTCTGGGTGACATGAAATAGTTTGAGAACCACAGATATAGAAACATGGGGTTTTTCAGAAAACTGTCAACCTCATTATAGCACCGGAAATTAATGGTATATTCAGTGATTTCACTTAATTCAAAAACCACTTCTTTTTTTGTTTTGTTGTGATAATCCTCCCTACTATATAGAGTGTGCTGCTGACCATATAAGGAGTTCCTCCCAGTCCCCAGTTAACCCCTGGCTCCCTTTCTGAAACCAGCTCCTCGCCACTCGCCCTACACACTTGCCCTCGATATGCGCGTTCACGCGAAGCTGCGCCATATTAAGTGTCGTCCGAAACCAAGCAGCCTTGAGTGGAAGTGGCTTATAAAGCCCTCAAGCGAGTCTGTGCCGATCTAGACTTGATTGCCTTGTGCAGCCCTGCTCTCTGTCCGCATGGAAACCGCGACCAATACAAATGTAAGTACCACCACAAATAATAAATGATAAATAAGCTCTTTATTTACCCCACCGTGAAAAACTATAAATGAAACCACACAAACAAAACAACTTTTAACTCATCGATTGCGCAAAACGCTCTAAAGCGTTTTATTAATATCGAACGCCGTCTGCGCATAACGCTCTAAAGCGTTTTATTGGTTTTTTTTATGATTAATGTGCTTCATATTTATACGCGCCCGGACAACATAGAAAGTAACACCGATGTCTCTAGGAAGGTCCGTTTATGTGATCCGGGAGTTAAAAGCCCCCCCTCCTGAAAAGAGGTCTGGTCTATGCGGCATGCCGTATCCATTACGACGTACTGGAGGCGGCCTCGCCGGCATGCACGGCATAGACCAACGCAGATGTCAAGGGGATCTAAAATGGAGGTACCCATGCTAGTGTGTGTGTGAATACACTTGATTCCCCTCCCCTCCTGTTTCTACATGGTTTTTCCCGAGGCAGCAATGTAGGCCCCCCCCTCTTCGTTTCGGATCGTCGCATTTCAGTTTCAGTCCCCCCCCCCACTCACTTACCCACTGTGGCTGTGCCTCGAACTGCCTTTCACCGCTGCTTCGTCCTCTCATTCTCGGAAAGAAATAGCCCTCTGCCCGACGTTACTAGGAGAGATCACCGCCGTGGAACCCCCCCCAGGCCCGCGTTGTGATCGCTTTGCATCTCTCTCATTCTCGGAAAAAGGACATAACGCCTCCAACTGCAACCGCCGCTTCGTCCTCTCATTCACTCGGAAAAATAGCCCTCTGCCCGACGTTACTAGGAGAGATCACCGCCGTGGAACCCCCCCCAGGCCCGCGTTGTGATCGCTTTGCATCTCTCTCATTCTCGGAAAAAGGACATAACGCCTCCAACTGCAACCGCCGCTTCGTCCTCTCATTCACTCGGAAAAATAGCCCTCTGCCCGACGTTACTAGGAGAGATCACCGCCGTGGAACCCCCCCCAGGCCCGCGTTGCGATCGCTTTCCACCTCGTCCTCTCATTCTCGAAAAAAGAGAGCCCTCTGCCCGTATATAAGAATAATCTGCAACGGTCGCCATGTCATAATGATACGCGAAACGAATGACGTATTATGAGAGAGATGATCAACTGGCCGCTTTATATGTCTTGACCACCCATGTTTGGGCAAATAAGCCCGTATAGCGATTCTCGACTCGACACCGTGGATCACCATTAGCCATAGAGCCTTCGCCAGGCAACACTATCCGTACTCCGTAGTGTGGTTGTAACCGACTTTTTATTCATTATAATTGCAGTGATAAGACCGCAATGAAGGCGTCTGCGACGTAATCGACCCGTTTGTAATGTACAGTATAACGAATACACATTGATTAGAGTCTCTCTCTCTCCTCCTTTCCACCGCTTATCTCTCCTGAGGTTCTTTGCCCCAGAACATGTCCAGACATGTCTGTCAACAACGACTAACGTGTCTCACCGTTACACAATACACTATCGTTCTGAAACTGCCTGGTACACTGATCAAGACATGTGTTGCCCCCCCCTGTTACTGAGACAATTTCAGATATGTCTATAGTATGTACATGTCGCTATATGCCTTGTCTAAAATACTATTTTTCAGAGAGGATTTCAGAGAATGAAGGACCTGAAGAACTATTATTCACAAAATAAGGCCTATAGCGACATGTACATAATATATACCGTATGAAACAGAAGACTCTCTGCTTTCATAAGAAAAAAACTAATACTGTAATAATAATAAAAATCACACCCCTGTGAAGTGAGCAGTGCAATGTTGCACAACATTGCACTGCTCACTTCACAGGGGTGTGATTTTCATTATTATTACAGTAGAAGTATTTTTCTTATGAAAGCAGAGAGTCTTCTGTTTCATACGGTATATAGTATGTACATGTCGCTATATGCCTTATTTTGTGAATATTTAGTTGTCAGTTCCTTGTCTTGTCTAAAATACTCTGAGGATTTCAGAAAATGCATGGACCTGAAGAACCATTATTCACAAAATAAGGCCTATAGCGACATGTACATATGATATACCGTATGAAACAGAAGACTCTCTGCTTTCATAAGAAAAATACTTCTACTGTAATAATAATAAAAATCACACCCCTGTGAAGTGAGCAGTGCAATGTTGCACAACATTGCACTGCTCACTTCACAGGGGTGTGATTTTCATTATTATTACAGTAGAAGTATTTTTCTTATGAAAGCAGAGAGTCTTCTGTTTCATACGGTATATAGTATGTACATGTCGCTATATGCCTTATTTTGTGAATATTTAGTTGTCAGTTCCTTGTCTTGTCTAAAATACTCTGAGGATTTCAGAAAATGCATGGACCTGAAGAACCATTATTCACAAAATAAGGCCTATAGCGACATGTACATATGATATACCGTATGAAACAGAAGACTCTCTGCTTTCATAAGAAAAATACTTCTACTGTAATAATAATACAAATCACACCCATGTGAAGTGAGCAGTGCAATGTTGTGCAACATTGCACTGCTCACTTCACAGGGGTGTGATTTGTATTATTATTACAGTAGAAGTATTTTTCTTATGAAAGCAGAGAGTCTTCTGTTTCATACGGTATATCATATGTACATGTCGCTATAGGCCTTATTTTGTGAATAATGGTTCTTCAGGTCCATGCATTTTCTGAAATCCTCTCTGGTGGGCGCAAGCTGCATTCAACAGCCAATTACTGACAAACTATACATGGGACCATGTGTATTTGTTTTCCTCCTAAAAGTAGACATTCAGGGCTTTCATTCAGTGTGTAGTATGTATATGATATTATTTGTGTTCATTTTTATATCTGTCTGTCAATGTCTGTCAACTTCAACCTTCCATATCTCTGCTGTTTTTTCAAAAGAGCAGCGTGCAGCGAAAAGCAGGTTTTAGAAAAAGGTCAATATCTCCAGAATGGAAGATGGTAGAATCATATTTTTTTTTTTAAATTGAAGTGGACAAGTGTGGCTTTCTTTTGATTTATGCGGTGTGATTCTCACTATAAGAGGCCCCTCGCTGTGGGCCCCTAAACATTTTCTAAAGTCCAATGTTAATCGCCTTAGCACCACCAACCCTAACCCCAATTTCACATTGTAGCATACAATGTGTTAACAATGATTTATAAACACCATGGATGTATGTCATTTTTGACAGTCACGCTGTATTTCCTTTTTCCATATTAATGAAATCCACATACATACACGATGCAATGCAATATAACTCTACAAACAAAATAACAGGTAACACAATTGCATGATGGTAACCATGGCAACGAATGGTGTCTGTTTCCTTTTTCTGCACAAGGAGGGCGAGTGTATTTCCAAACAGTTTTTTATACCCAGCACCCTAATCAAGGGAAATTGATTCAGCTGGAGGGGCAGTTCCTGACGAGGGAACCTCCCGAGAGCACTTCAAGCCAAGGGACTGGTTTCAGAAAGGGCCCCTGGGGGTCAAAAAACTGTAGGTTTTGTTTTGGGCCCAGCCTTCATCCAATCAGTATAGAGAGGGGCCTTCCGCCAATCATGATCGAGCGGGGGGGGCGGGCTTTGGTGTGTGTGCTGTTGGCCTGTCGCCCCTTATAGGGCCTACCAAAATCTCCCGGAGGGGGCGTTAACATATGTGTCACGTGGTAGAGGCCGCCATTTTCGCTGGCATTTCTGGTTTGTTTACAATCAGCGACCATCCGTGTGCGTTCTATTTTTTAAACACCAGAGGGTGTTCCTGGCGACAACACAGTGAGCCAACACCAGGATGGAAAGAAAAAACGTCGGCCTCGACATACCTTACAAGGACAAGCTGAACTTTGAGGAAAAGGAGCGTTACCTCAACAAAATCAAGGATATTGACGGTCTCGACCCCTATGAACAGGGGTGGGCAATTCTTTTTCCCAAGGGGCCAAATGAGAAACAGAAAATATTTTGGAGGGCCGGGGAAAAAGGCTGAACTTAATTATGCATAATATCAATTTTATTTCTATATAAATAGCAGTAAATGGCATTGTTTTGCAAAGCAATGGTAAACTAAATGTGAAACATTTGACTCAAATTATAGGCAGAGTGACTATTTTACATCATGATGATGTACAATAAGAGCACCCCTCACTTCACATGGGTGTGATTTTTTGCACTCTTGCAGGCTTGAGATGTTTCCTTTCCCAGTTGAAAACTATGTTTTTGTTTAAGTTACAAGTCCTGTAAATACTAGCATTTTCTTTTAACAATGAGAACATTAGAGGTAGCTCTCTTAATAGTTCCATTCGGAGGACACTGGAGGTGCCACTTTCACAACCCATGGTGCGCTGCTTACTATCGCAACCATTAAACAACGACGTTCTGAAAACAATAATAAGCCAACCAGTAATGGTATTGTTGAGACTTGGCAGCCTGGCAGGCGCTGTATGTTGATGTGTGCACGTTCGTTCTGCCAGATTTACTTGTTGGTACAACGGTGTCGATCGACTCGTGTGCTGAAAACAGACGATCCACAAGCTCACGGCGCATCGCCCAAGCTGTCTGAACTTCAGAAGCATGCCACATTCTGGGCGCAACAACGCAGCATCTTAAAACATCTTAACTTTATTGGCGAGGCGGGTTAAATAAAGCAATGAAGCATAACTTGTCCTCCTGCAAGGAAGTTTGGTAATCAAAGCATGCGCCTGCGCCTACCGTGTTGTGGAGCTGCATGCTTCATGGCTATTTGCATTCACCGACGTAGTCAACAATAAATCCAAAAAGCCGACATTTTCGCATATGAGGGGGGTGAAGGAAGAAAGACAGGTTCTCAATCACACGCAATTCATGTGCACAGTTGACGTGCAGATTGTGTGAACTGTGAGAATGCATGGGCTTCAAAATAAAAGCGATGCGGTTTTAGTCCACCCATAAGGTAATTAGAAAGTATGTTTTATTTTTGGATAATGGGATTATCAAGTAATCTTTCACGGGCTGGTCAGAGTCAGCCGGGCGGGCCGTATTTGGCCCGCGGGCCGTACAATGCCCAGGTCTGTCATAGAAGGTACAAGCTATTATACTTTTAATAGCTTTCATATCTCATATCATATCTAGCATATCATATCTAGCTTTCAATCTCTCCAGGCCCACGTTTATTTTACATCTGGATGGGTGCACTCATTGCTGGTCCACAGCTATCAGTCTATCTCTGAACGAATTCAATAATATTGTTTCATTGTTATTGTTGATCATGCATGTTTATTTATGCTTTATTCAAAATCTGTTATTTATTTCTGTAGGCCTACATTTGACTTATTTCTGTAGCCATGTGTACAGTGTTAATTTTAAGTAAGACTAAAAGAATAACAGTGAGGTTTTTGATATTTATTAAATGGTGTGTTCAAAAGACTGAATCAGAATTTGCTGTCAAAATTAACAGATATATTTTTGTCAGAGATAAACTATTTCAGATGCCTAAATAGCACTAAAACTAAATGGTGTGTAATTCATAAGACTAAATCAGAATAAATGCTTTGTTGTTTGCATTAGTTTAAACTCATGCATGTTTTTTATCTATATATTTCAGGTTAAACACTCTCAAAGTGTTGGCCTAAGGGCGAAGCCACTTGAGCCATGGGTGATATCCTCCATGAAGATGGAAGTATTGTCAGCGCACACTGCACATGTGTGGCTGGGCTAGGAGAAAGCTGTTCTCATGTCGCTGCTCTCCTCTTCAAAATTGAATACATCATAAGGCTACGTCACAAGAAGACTGTCACTGAGGAGGCAGCATACTGGTTGATTCCTAACGTGGCACAAGTTGTTGGATCGACTACACTTCTGCAATGGCCAATAAGAAGATGTTTGACGATGCCGCCAGTGGTGATGGGGAACTAAGTATATGCACTCGTCCTGTCCCTCTGCTCCCCATTGTATCTTTCTCGTCCTTGGATACAACCACCGGCTGCGGTGGAACAGAAGACAAGGGCACAATATCGTTCCAATGACTGGTACACTGTGAGAACGGGAAGAATTACAGCTTCCAAGATTCATCACGTTGCAGCCACCACTGTTGACAAACCAGCCATAACAACTGTTAATCATGTGTGCAACCCCAGACGGTCAGATGGAGCCAAAGAAGACAACACACAGTGCCCCATGGCGTGGGGGATAAACCATGAGGGTGGGTGATTTTAGTCAAAGTTTCCCCCAGCAGCAACAAACACATACAATTTACAATTTAGGCATTTAGCAGACGCTCTTAATCCAGAGCGACATACATTAAGCAGGAACAAAAAAGCATGGGAATACATCACATAAAAACATTTATCAAGAAACATGCGTAAGCTAAGAAAGTAACAGTGGAATATATATATAACTAGAACTGCACTCTGTCGAGTGCATACTTGCTTGTTGCACACTAGTAGGCCATAAATGGCCAACTAGTGCGCAAGCAGAGCGCGCAAGTACTTTTGACCGTTGTAGGTGTAACTATTTGTTACCTACCTACTTTATGCATATAAACACCTAGTATTATTAAGTATGGTTCAAGTTTCTATCTATATAAGAAATACAGTTTTATCGATGTAGATATATTCTGGATCCCTTTTTAGTTTTTTAAAGAAAAATAAATCATTGATATGTGATGAAAAAAAAGTATATAAATTGAATTAAAATGTTATACAGTATAATTATTCTGTAAACGGTGGAATCTCAATATCTCTGTGAAGGAACGTTTGAAATGTCTAATTATTAGGTGTAACTATTTGCTACCCATCTACTTTATGCATGTAAACACCTAGTATTATGAAGTATGGTTCAAGTTTCTATCTTTATTTTCAAAGAAAAATAATTCATTGATATGTGATGAAAAAAAGTATATAAACTGAATTAAAATATATTATACAGTATAATTATTGTATTACTTATTGTAAATTGTCAATTGTTTTAAATGTATTTCATGTTGGACTATAGTGATATTAATACTAAATCATGATCAGAGTAATATGTGTCTCTAACTTCAATTTCTGTAATAATACTTTCACATTTGTTAAAATATACATGATCTAAAATACTTCCGTAATCTGTAGTGACAGCCGTGACAGCTGTCCCGCCATTTGATGTTTATGCAAGAAAACAGCAAATCTGTGCCTGGTTTTGCTGTATTATTACTTGTCAATGTATACTATATACATAATCAGTAAAAATAAAATAGCAAACTGTGCCTGATCTGCTGGGACCAGAGTACGTGGTGTGTATATGTATGACTAGCTCTTAATGATGACGTAAGACATACGTATACATATATATATACTATATAGAGTATGTAGTTGTAAGTTGATTAGTGGTATACTGTGGTTACTCTGCGCCAAAAACCATGACAGCCGTCCCGCCATTTGATGTTTATGCAGTGCGGCTGTTGTGGGAAAGGCTGCCTGGAGGTAAAATGTCCATTTTCCCACCGCCAGAACTCCATCCTCCAGGCCTGTGAGGACAAGAATTTCTGTCTCCACAGAATTAATGGCAACTTAACCCTGAAAACGTCACACGCATACTACAGCCAAGTACAGACACAGATCTTTGTGACAGAATCACAGTATTGTGACTTTGTGGTCTGGACTGAGGTAGACCCTGCTGTAATCCGGGTTTACCCAGATGTGGAGTTCTGGAATGAACTATTGAGGAGAGCACAGGAGTTTTTTGTCAAGGTATGTCTACCTGAGCTTGTGGCAAGTCATTTCACAAGGGCACACAAGCTTGCAAAAGACAAAACCCCTGTCTCATCCACTGCGATTCAAACACCTTCACAACCCTCTACCTCATCCACTGCAATACAAACACCTTCACAGCCAGCCACCCCTACATCCACCTCTACCTCATCCTCTGTGATCCAAACACCTTCACAACTATCCACCTCTACATCATCCACTGCACAAGAGCTAAGAGCTAAACGTGCCAAAGAAAACAAATCTGCAGACAGTAAGAAAACAAAAAATAAGAGCGATTATTGCATATGCACAGGCACTGGAGATGGCACCATGGTGCGCTGTGACACCTTTAGATGTGCCATAAAGTGGTTTCACATCAGCTGCGTTAATTTGGACCATGTGCCAGAAGACAGAGAGAAGTGGTACTGTGCGACATGCACAAAAAACAAACCAGTTTGCAAGCTCACACCACGTCAAAACGACAAGAAAGTGAGATTGTAGCCACGGACCACCATTTGATGACATTTAGCATCTCAGACCCATTTGAGCCACGAACCACCATTTGATGACATTTAGCCACTCAAGAGCCAAAACTAAACAATATTTTGTGGAGTGATTGTGGAAATATAGTGGCCTCTGCCGTCTCTTTTCCAAACAACCTGGATACAGCGCACGCATGCATGCACGCACGGACACATACATGCACACGCACACACACAAACAGACACATCACCTGTTGTTAGAACTGAACAGACTCAAAGAGATGTATTTATTGTAGAGTTGTAAATGGAAACAATACTAGACTTAAGGTGACAAAATAAGCACACCTGGCCAACTTAGATAAAATGTCAATGTTATTAAAATGCATCAAATGTACCAAATGATTTATATTGTCATAGCGGCCCACCACCACCACCACCCCCCCCCCCCCCTCCTTTTCCCCCTCACTGTATACGTTATTTTTCCCTTTTACATCCTTTATGGTGAATTCCTGTTGTCTTTTTTTGGCTATATAGAAGTGTCTATTTGTACGTCTCTAAATGTTTTGATGATTTGAACAAGGTGGACCCTCTTGTAAACAAGTGTAATGCTTGATTGGGTCGTCCACTCACAGTTAACAGTCTGTGTATTGAGTTGTGCTTGAAATGTACTGTAATTGTGCAAACTGTTTATAAATATTTCGATCAATCAATAAAATGTTTGTTGGATCACATGAGGAGTTCTAATCCAGTGCTGTAGTGACCTTTACCTGTGCAAGTACTGGCGGTAGTCTTCCTCAGTCCCAGCGGCTGGCGTCTGCAGGCTGCAAGGCTCACACGGTCCAGATCCTCCTGGGTCCAGTTCAGGGTCCAGTTCAGCTCCAGGACATTCAAGTGGGTCAGATGTGGGTGACCGATGTCCAGCTCAGCTCCAGGACCTTCAAGTAGGTCAGATGTGGGTGACCGATGTCCAGCTCAGCTCCAGGACCTTCAAGTAGGTCAGATGTGGGTGACCGATGTCCCGCGTCGTCATCGGTGGAATTGTCTTGTGTCCTCATGTCCTCGTGCCGACAGGTTGTTCTGCACCGTGGATGGAGACAACACAGACAGACAGTACAAAGGTAAACCGCAGTGATTCTCAAAAGTCTTTCGTTTCAAAGACCCACAGTTTGATATGTGTTAGACTAGTGGTTCAAAGACCCACAGTTTGATATGTGTTAGATTAGTAGTTCAAAGACCCACAGTTTGACTAGTTCCCAAACCTTTTAGCCTGTGTGACCCAAAAGAGAGATTAGAAGATGTTTGCCCAATGCCCAGGACCCAAACCAGTGAAAATAGCAGATCTACAAGCACCACAACGCGTCGTTTTGTGGCACATTGTGAACTTTCTTTTTTCACGATTTTGTAACCCATTTTTCACCCCTGTGTCAATTAATTTATCTAATGTGATCCTGGGCTCTACACACCCTCCGCCAACCTGGGGAGAGCAACGGACTTGAATTCATGCTTCCTTCATGCATGAGTGTCCAAGTTGCGCCTGACAGGGGGGAGTTAATTCCCTGGTTGGACATGGAAGGAACACGTTATTCCAACCAGTTCCTTTCCCCTCAAGCAGGGGTGTAACAATCACACTTTACTCATGCAAGGCAAAATATTACTAAGGAAAAATTAAGCGGGATCGTAGGGTTATATTCTGAATTATTTATATAGAGATGCTCAGACATAGCAATTGACAGAATCAAAAGTAGACAGCTACACTTCACAGGTAACGCCTCTCCTTGTCTCTTTCCCTATTAAATAAAATAAACAGGCACACAAACTTAAACCAACAATCAATAATTATTTCCCAAGCCCCCCCAAAGTCAGCAGAGAATAAAGTCTGCGTCCGTCGTCCCCCTCAAATGAAGCGCGCGAGAGTTTAAAACTGTTCCAACGCAACGAAAAGTTCCTATTTATAATCCTCAAAGAACAACTTTGGAACGGTCTCACCGGTAGCAGTAGCCCTGTTAGCCTCCAAACACCGGCAGGTAATCCTCACTTCCAACGCCGATCCCCGACGGCAGCGGCATACGTGATGCCCTATCCGCTGGGGCTTAATTAATATGGCTGCAGATACGCGCGCTTAAAAATTAATAGTACAGCAGATAATAGGAACGATCTTTCACTTGGTGATACAAGCGTGAAATTTGGCATGAACATGCCTCTGGGTCATCTCTTTAACTTTTTAAACCGAGCCAACGAAAAATCCAATATGGCGGCCTTTTTCAAGATGGCCGCCAAATGAAAAAAGCCTTTTGTGGCGGTACTGGACAACCATGGGTCCGGCCGACTCAAGACCGGGCACTGCACTCCCTGTGGGTGTGTGGAATGTGTGTGTCGAATTTGAAGTCGGTGGGGCGAACGGTTCTTGAGTTACGTAAAGAGATGACCCAAATTTCACGCTTGTATCACCTTGTGAAAGATTCTCTCACAATATGGCTGTTAGCCGCTGTACTATAAACAGCGGTCTCAACGTAAAACACTATCTGGCGCCTGGAGCTCCTCTCCTCCTCTATGCAGGCCTGCACTCTGTTTGTTTTGAGATCACTTCCTCTACTAGTAACCTTGGGTGGTGACAATCAACCAGCCACTGACAGTTGTCAATCACCCCTGTACCAGGCCCGTTACCTTTCACATATGAATAGAAGATAATAATATTTAAGTATTCAGCATCACGCGTTACATGTCTTTACATAAACAATAAAATAAAGCAGAAAAACATTGAAATGTGCTTCGTCACAGGGGGAGTTTCTAGCCCCTCTCGGAACCCCTTGGGTCAGCCCAGTCCGAACCGAACCGAGCTGACCCGTAGGGTCCCTGTGCGGTGATGTGTTTTCGTATGGAAATGTTGGAACGCAGACATAAATACCTTCGGTAACGTGGTTTCTGCGATGTTTGAGCGCTTTTGTTCGTTTGAGGGCTTCTGAATGTGTGAACTCTAGTTTCCAACGCACACCGCTGCGAATTCTTCTGTGCTGCGGAAGCCCTTAAGTATTTTTAATCTATGTTTGACCGATTTGGAAGCTTTGATTCCTCTATTCCTTCCTTGTTTATTTACCGTTTATTGTACCGCCTCCCGCTGTGCGGTTGGCTTGAGCGTGGCTACGTTCCTGCCTCTGATCTGCTCTGTCATAGCTATAGCCACTAGCTAGCCAGATAGGTGGTACAATGAGGTGTCAATAAACAAGGTAGGAAGAGAAGAATCAAAGCGACCAAATCGGTCAAACAAAGGCACAGGATAATTTGCAGCTGTATTTATAGGTACTTATAGTTCACACATTCAGAATAACTCACAGGAACAGAAGTCCTCAAACGGCGCAGAAACAACGTATCCACGGTATTTATGTTTATGTATGTCCGCGTACCAGGTGGCAGGGTAGAGGTGGAATAGGACCCCATGGCTACTGGGTCTCAAAAATGTTAGAAACTTCAGTACCATTGGGTTCTGACTTGTGGGGCTAGGGGAGTTTCCTGGTTGGACGTAGTGCGTGGAACGTTATTCCAACCAGTTCCTTTCCCCTCCATTTTGAAATATTAATAATTCAAAACATAACATAGGAAACTAAATAAAGGGACCCATACAAAAATGGGTCCACGACCTACAAATGGGAAACAGTGTATTTAGACCACAGACCCCCATTTGATACGGTTTTCATCTCTGGGACCTCAATCTACTAACTATATAATCGTGTTCATTGAACTCTTGGGAGCTAGTGTATTTGGTTCCTCTATAACCGCTCCTAAAGCTCTTTAACAACGCTCCAACTGATATCTCAAGGGTATTTATTTTCCCCAAGACGTGAAAAACTGCAAAGAATAACAAACAAATCATGTTTTTTTAACCACAATGAATTATACATGCATATGAATTATGAATGTCCTCTTTTCTTTGACAGTCGAGCTGTCTCTTTTAAGTGTCCATAATCATGAAATCGTCCATGTTCATAAATGTCCACATTATAAACAAACACAATGAAATGTCCATTACATTCACATGTTCACAAACGATGACATGACAATACTGTTTACAAACAAAACAACATGTAACATACCGTGTGCGCCTTCTGCCAATTCTTTTAGGAGAGTTAGTTCATTTTAATCCTTATTTCTTTATTTTAAGGACACTTGTTTGACACACACGGAAAGGAAATATATGAACATATATCCCAATATATGCCAAATATATGCAGCATATATGCCATATTCAGGCATATATATGTGCATATATGTGGCTATATAGGAAATATATGTGCATATATAGGTTATATCTATGCACATATATGCCACAGTCAGGTTCATATATGTGCATACATGTCATACATAATACCTCAGATATAGGTAATACATGTCTTGACTTTGTGCATATATGCCACATACATAATGCCTATATAACATTTATCATATTTATTTTAATTCAATGCAGATGAATTAAGGTTTGTACATTATGGAAGAGAATTCAATGCAAGACATATTGTCTGATTATGTTTTATATTGCCTGAAGCAATTGAGCATTGACATTCACCAACTGGTATTATACTGTTACAATATAATCATAAATGTTGTATGTTAACTAAAATGAACATGGCTTAAATTAAAACATGACATATTTTTTTGCTGTCAGTAATACATTTAAAATCCATGTCAGGTGATCATTTTTGGAGTAGTAGGCTATAAAGTATATTATTTTATATTTTATAAATGTACATTATTGTTAACCCTGTACCCAGCGTTGCTTTATAGCAACAAGTTATATTTTAATTAATCACTTAATTTTTTTTTTTCTGTTCTTTTTTCACCTAAACGTCATCAGTGATGTTCATTGCAATGCTTTAAATGCCATCGGTCATGATATTTGCATATAAATACCCCCCACAGAGGCTGAAATTCACACAAATAAAAAAATTATGGACTCTGCAATTTTGAACATTTTTTAACCTATGACTTTTGACCTTTAACCCTAATAAAAGTAAGTAAAATAATTGTAATATATGTTTTTTTGTGATCATTAGAATGTCTAGAACATGTTTTATTCATTATTGTGAAAGATATCCCCCAAATGTAAATTATTAATTTATATAATTATTATATAATTATTATACATTTTTAACATATTTTTTAGTCTTAGTTCTAGTACAAAGTAGTAGTAAGGTTGAAATATTTTTTTGCAAGTAGAAATTAATGCGGGTCTTAGAGGGTTAAACATGCAATCTGAACAAACATTGGTCACTAAATGTTACCCTTTTTATTGTTTATATATTATATATATTATTAGAGAATTATTAGAGCATGTGACGTGACGTCACCGTAAAGCGACACTCACAACAAGCGTCGTTTGAATTCCAGCCGGCAGCCGATAGCCGTTTACATTGACAGGAAAACAACAACTTTTGTTTGAGAATTGAAATACATTTATGTCATCGACATGGTCACATTTGCCTTGGTGGAGTGGACAGAAAGCTCCGATAAAGGACGTTTCTCCCAATTGCATGTATTCGAGAGTTTGACGAAGAGTCCTACCTAGACGGAGACGAAAGTTGTCCAGTTGTTTACTCGGTTGAATGGCGGCATGGACGCAAGGGGCCAAAGGGAACGTGGCCGGTATACCAAGCCAGGATCCTTAAGGTTGCAAGTATGTAATGTACATCATATATTTATTTAGCTTTTGTAACAAAATTAAATGAACATAAACCTGCACTGTTTTATCTCAGCTTGCCACCCCTTTCCCCTTACTGTATACGTTTTTCCCTTTTGTACATCTCAATGTTCTGATGATCAAATGATGGACCCTATTGTAAACAAGTTTAATGCTTTATGGCAGTGGTTTTCAACCAGTGGTCCTTTAAGGGTTCCAGGTGGTCACCAGCTAAATGATGGAGAGTTGTTAATTAGATATTTAAATCTTGAGAGCATCAAATTAAACCAAATGGACCCAGGTCTATTTGGTTTCATTCTACGCTCTCAAGCCTCAAGAGTAAAAGTATTGTTAAATATCTGCATTACTTTTTACAAAAACTCTACACAATTAGAGAATGTAGAAGAATTGTTCTTTTGATCAACATTTGCCTGTTATCTCTCCTAATGGTACCACTTCAATGCAGCATGGAATTGTGGACAATCTTATCCAATGGCAACTAAATATTATTTTGTTTGTCTGAGAGGCTAAATCTCATCAAATGGTGGTCCGTGGCTCAAATTAAGAATAAATAATGGGCCTTAACCACCGCTTTGTGGTTTTCATCCACAGTTAACAGTTTTTGTATTGAGTTGTGTGCTTGAAATGTACCTATTCTGAACACTGTTAATAAATCAATCAACCTATAGCTCAACTAGCTACGCTATGTTTGGCATGAACAACTGTACGTAGCTGTTTCATAACAGAGAAAAACTAGTCTTTGCTACAGAGCCTACAGTGTAATATTAACATGTTTATTTATCTGCACCAGATAAGGAGATGACTCTGAAAACGGTACTCAGTGCAATGGAGAGCAATGAGGCTGACACTACTGCTAAACGGGTTGTCAAGCGCAACCGAAAATACGTTGATGACAGTGATGAAGAGGAGGATATTGTTCCAAAGGCTCCTCTGGACGAGGAAGAGAAAGTCGAGAGACCTAATGCAAAGAAAAAGGTGTGTGTGACCAGCTTTGATTATTCCATTGTTGCATTAATATTCAACATTATTCACTCAGAACTGTGAGTGAACATCATTATTTGTATGGCCAGTAACTAGTGTCTCTGTGTGTCTGTGTAGGCTGCAAGTGAGATGCAGAAGGAACAAGACAGTGCAATGTGGGAAAGGAGAAAAATGAAGCAGTTCCAGACAACTATCCAAGAGTTGAGGAATGAAAACGTGGTCCTGAAGCATGACTACGATAATTTAAAGGATCTTATAATAAAGCGTAAGTATGTTTTTAAATTATTGTATTGCATATTGGTTTAATTGGATAGGACTTCTCTGTTTTGTAAATGGGCTATCAATGGACCTGGTTGTATTAATTGCATTTAAGTTGCTATATTGATCTGATTGTAAATGATGTGATTCTCCCCACTAGATATTCCTCAAATGAAGGAGGACAATGCCTCTATTGCTAGAGTAAGTTCCTATTATTTGTATCACTTTGTGTGATGTTAGGCTAATTAGGACAATTCACTTGCTTTTTTTGTATTTACTTGTTCAAGAATGTGATATACTGTCTTCCTTCTCCAACAGAGTGCAGCAACCTCTCTGTACATGGGTGTGAGTAACCTTTTTTATTCCAAGGTTTCATTTTTTATGGTGTGACTTAAGGCTCATTCATAGTCTGGATTTTCGGTGGTGAGGTGACCACCGAAGATCCAGACTATGTATGAGCCTTAAGAAGTCTACAAATTTGTCTGCAGGGCTAATCTCACAAACTGATCAGTGACAATGCCAACAAACCTCCATAATATTTTTCATATTATAATGGAAATAAATGGCAGTCTAGTTAGGCTGAAACAAATTAGACATACGTCATAGAAAACGAACTAAAACTATTTATTCCCCCTTGCTTCTCTTGTAAAAGCCTCTAAATGCTGTGGCAGCTGAGGAGCAGCCTGTGGAGGATGTTGGGGGTATGGGAAATGACAAAGTAAGTCACTCATGTTTGACAGCAGTAAGTTTCATGAATGCACAAATTGCACATGGTTTGACATGTAGCCTAATCCACATGTGTGGGTGACAAAACGCCCACCCACCCCAGACACAAAATGGATCTAGCTCTCAATGCACCACATTGTGAGGCTGGAAAACAACATGGATATTTTTTGCTATTTGACATGTGCATATTCTATAGGGTTATTTATTTAACCATATTACCACATTATGAATTAACTGTATACGTATGTCATGTCACTGTTTAATCTCCAGCTCCATGGAGAGAGACCTCCAGCGCCAGAGAAAACTCCACCAGCGCCAGAGAAAACCCCAGCGCCAGAGAAATCTCCAGAGATGGTAAGTAGATGCATATTCGTAAAGATGTGTGTAATGTGTAGCCTACATGAAATTGAAAATATTATCTGGCCAGTGGTTCTTCTTTGGATAGGTAACTGAAAAACTGTTGCATTACCACAGTGCCCATGTTCAATCAAGTTCAAGAAGGGAGGCATACTTTGGTTAGACATAGCATAGACCGGATTAAGGTTGGTGAGGGGTGCGTCAAGGGTTGGGAGAGTGTTAAAGGTATATTCAGTGATTTCACTTAATTCAAATATCACTTATTTTTTTGTTTTGTTGTGATAATCCTCCCTACTATAGAGTGTGCTGGCCATATAAGGAGTTCCTCCCTGTCCCCAGTTAACCCCTGGGGGTCAAAAAACCTTAGGTTTCGTTTTTGACTCTCTATCCTGATTGGACGAAAGGCTGGGTCCCACAGCCAAAAACGAAACCTAAGGTTTTTTGAGTGAAATCACTGAATATACCTTTAAGGTTAGGTTTAGGTGTGCTGCCCCGTGGGAGGTTAGGGTGAGGGTTTGAGATATCTGCAGTCATACATGGACAACTATTTACTACTGATCAATACAAACTATACTAGTTTGTATTATGCTAATAATAAATTATGATATACCATAAAATATATTTGAAAGTTATAGGCCCACTAATGCATTTATTTATTTATTTATATGTATTTTTCAGGTGGAAATTGTGAAGGGGTCAGGAGTGTGCTGCAAACTGGACACATGGAAGGCACCCATGAATGCAGCCACTCCTACTGCAATGGTGCGATCGCTCCTCCTCACGTTTCCCCTCGAGACCCTGCTTCAGAGCAACCTCAACGGTAAAAACAAATTACATTTCTAAACTGATTCACCAAAACAACTCTTTATCTCTCTTTATCACTCTTGTTTTCTAAGGGCTAAACTGTTTTTGCTGCTGCATTGTTGCGAGTAATGTTTCTTTTATAATTGTCCCACGCTAGCCCAGTGGTTTCCAAACATTATAAATTCAAAGATACCCATAACTCAAAGAGTGTGATTGGAATCAGAACCAATTCTGCAAGGGTCTAGGGCCATTAATGTAGATAACATTTATTGTGACCACTGGGCTCTGACTTATGGTGTGTTACCCGTTCAAATCATATTGAAAGGTAATGGGTCGCACACACCAAGACTGCGTTTTAGTTTTTATTCTTGCATGATGGACAAACGTTTTGGCTATCCAGCCTTCATAGCCGAAACGCAAGAATGTATCCATCATGCAAGAATAAAAACTAAAGCGCAGTCTTGGTGTGTGTGACGGATTGCCTTTTATATAGGGCCATTAATGTAAACATTAGCTGCTGCAAATCGGCAGGATTGCCCACCTTTCATTTGTAAAATAATAATCATGAAATATTTCTTAAGGTGGCAGGCCAAAGCGAGGCGATGGGGATCAGCTGGAAGCCCTGGATGCATGGACAGCCATAATTGGTGAGTAAAAACAAAATAATTGAGAAAGGAAAATGGGTAATAGCTTAAGTTGACTACTTTATCATCCCTGTTTCACTATTTATTAGCTATCAGTGGATACGGCATCAGGTCACCATTAATGTTATCTTGCACGGCTTGGCACCTACTGTAAGGTGATCATACACTAACTTTCCAATTGCTCACTTCCTGATCACAGCTTTCTTCTAATAGATCTGGCCTAGTCTGCCTCCACTGTGGTGGTCCTCTGTGTTATAACACTGTGTTAGAACACCGGCATCTTCCCTCCAGCAAGGGCAGAATCCATTTCTTCCGACCGACGGTCAGTCGCGACGCACCCGTCGCTCCGTCGCGACGCACCGTCGAACGGTCCTATTTCGGTCCGTCGTTCCGCCGGTCGGTCGGTCCGTGGCTCCGTCGCTCCGTCGGTCCGTCGCTCCGTGGCTCCGTCGCTCCGTCGGTCGGTCCGTTTTTGCGTCGCGACGGACCGCGGGTCGCAGGTTTAGGGTGGATGGATTCTGCCATAATATTACATATTGCATTATATTTCGCGTGCGTGTATGTGCGCTTGTGCACGTGGAAGCCGGAAATAAAAGCACTTCCGGTCCCTCCCCTTGCGAGACTGCAGCTGGGTGCTATTGTCTTTATAAGTCCAATGAAACACTTCTTTGTAACGTATGGCCGCTGTAGTCTAGCGGTTTAATCACTCGCCTCTCAATGTTTTGGTGCTGACGACGCTGGTTCGAATCGCGCGAAAGACAAAAGTTTTTATATTAAAAAAAAATAGCCGTATGGAATGAATACATTATTTACAATACATTAGGCAGGCAGACAGGCAGACAGGCAGTCTGTCTGTCTGTCTGTGTGTCTGTCTAAAATATAATAATTTTGGTCTGCCGCGAGCGGGAATTGAACCAGCGTCCTCAGCAAAAAAGAATAGAGAGGCGAGGGATTAGACCACTATACTACAGCGGCCCGTTACAAAGAGGTGTTCCATTGGACTTTTAAAGTTAAGTCCAACGAGAGCAGAAAAAAAAAAATATGACATTTACACGAACATTTACACGAACGCACATGTTACACACAAGCTGCTGTCTGTGCAGCGCAGCAGCGAGACAACGCGGCGGCGCAAAAAATATAATAATAATAATATACCAGCAACACGGCACGAACGCACATGTTACACACAAGCTGCTGTCTGTGCGGCGCAGCGCAGCAGCGAGACAGCGAGACAATTACAGTTAGTGTCCACAGGTGACATTACCATTTGGGGGTCCCTGGGGGTCCCCAGGGGTCCCCGAACCTCGAGACCCCCATAGAAACCTCCAGGGGGGCGACACGATTCAAATGAGCCCACCCCCGTCCAAAACGGTAGAGAAATGACAGAGTTACCATTTGGGCAGCAAGGGCAGAATCCATCCACCCTAAACCTGCGACCGGCTGTCCGTCGCGACGCAAAAACGGACCGACCGACGGAGCCACGGAGCCACGGAGCCACGGAGCGACGGACCGACGGAGCGACGGACCGACGGAGCCACGGACCGACCGACCGGCGGAACGACGGACCGACGGACCGAAATAGGACCGTTCGACGGTGCGTCGCGACGGGTGCGTCGCGACCGACGGTCGGTCGGAAGAAATGGATTCTGCCCTCCCTCCATCTTCATCCCTCCTTCACCCATACTCATGCAATGACCAGACCATATGCCTTTAATTGTCTCCACCAGGCCGAAGGCATGGGGAGAGAGTATGTTTTGCACTCCGTCCGTCCGTGTGTCCGTCCGTGTGTGTGTGTGTGTGTGTGTGTGTGTGTGTGTCCGTCCGTCCGTGAGCAGCTCATCTCGGCCACCGTTAACCCGGTCGATGACAAATTTTGCACACACACTCCCTGGATGCCAACGATGAACCTCTGCCCCAAACCTTCCAGAACGGCCTGTTATAGCGCCACCAGGAGGCCGCTTTGTGCAAAACAAGTTTTTGCACAGCACACCTACAGATTTTGTCCAAACATCACGCAAATTGGTACACAGTCTCTCTAGAGCCATTCAACCAAACCGGTCTTTCAGATTTCTCACACTCCATCCTGATTGGTTAAGATTGGCTTCCAAAGTTCACAGGAGTGCTCAGTTTCAAACAAAATGCTGCAAATCATGAACACATCGCGTGATCTCCGTGAAATTGTGCACCCACATTCCCACTAGGCCGAGGACAAAATGCCACATGAACAATTTCAACTCAACCTCAAGGTGGCGCTATAACTGGCCGAAAAGTGTTTTTACCTCTAACTGCACGGATCTGTGGATAACCTGGTGGAGACCTGTGCCCAGAAGGGCACATTTTCTAGTTCATTTTCATTCCTGCCTTTAATTTATTTGCTTGATTGCTCTTTCTAGTAAACAACCTGTGCTGATAATCTGTTGTTCGTACAAGTGAAGTTCATGTGATGTCAAACATACCATGAGATCATTCAACAAGACAAACTTACATAATTGTATTATTATTATTATTATTACATAATTCTAACCAATAATTGTAAATATAGAAGGTGTCTTGGACTCATAAATGCACTCACTTTTCAGACTATTCAAAAATGTTTGTTTATAATTTTTTTTTTTTTTTTTATAGATACTGTTTGAATAAAGGCTTTGGGCTATCAGCCGATAAACTCACCAGGAAACTCATGTACACTAAATCAGGTGGTGTAGCAAAACTTATATGCTTGGAGTCTTTAGAAGCTAGACTCGAGGCATTGTTCTACTGTCGTCTCATGTCCTTTTTGTCTCTTTAATTTGCAGAGGCTACAATGAAGCTGGGTACAGCCATCAACAGCAAGTTGACAGAACTCAGGCATCGCCGACAGGCAGATAATTGAAATTCCATTTATTTTCTGTTGTGATTATGTTTAATTGAGATTTTCAATAAATGTTTAATAACTTCTAGATGTTGTGTTTTATTTTATTTATGTAGGTATGCATATCCTTAACATATATGTGTAAATCAACATATAGGACCTATGTGCCTGATTCATTAACGCGTTTCCGCTGATATATTGCCGTGACGCTGGCGGAAAGGCATTTACGTGGATTTCCCACATTAATTTGGAATTCATGGAAATGGCCGTGAACTTGACGCTGTCTTTGGTTGGTCGGAAATTCCGCTAAATGCTACGGGAGCTCTTTAGGTGGCGGAGAAATTTGCGGAAGCATACACTAGCGTATAGATTTATTCAGAATGCTTTAGTCTTCATGCTGAATCAATAAATTGTTCCCAAATCTCAGATAAAATATGTAGGCATGTGTCCCCAACATATTGGTCGATCAGCACATAAAAAAACGATATATATATATATATATATATATATATATATATATATATAAAAGCCGAGTGCACTTGTATGCCTAAATGCATGCATTCTAGAGGCAAGTTAGCCTATAGAGTCCCATAAGGAAACTGCCCCTGCAAGCCCCGACACCTTTTATTTTATTTATTAGGATATTTCTATAGCATGCCATGCGCGATTGCGCTGCTCACTTGACAGCCTTCTCTAGGCTACTCGCAGTGCAACGCGTTGTGAGCTTGTAGATCGGCTCTCGCGGACTGCATGTTAAAAAACAAACTCACAATTATAATAAGAACATAGGCCTACACTTATCTGCATTTTGCACTGTACGAATCTAACGTTGTTTCGGTGTGTGTGTGTGTGTGTGTGTGTGTGTGTGTGTGTGTGTGTGTGTGTGTGTGTGTGTGTGCGTGGGGGGGGGGGGGGCAGACAGCAGCGTGCTGCCGATCCGATTCACATTGGAAAATGAAGCCCTATATAAAAAATAGAAGACCACATTTATAGCCTAATGAATGCAGCGTGTTTGAAAGTCGGCCAGTCATATCAGTTTTAAACCAGCTCACCTCCACTCGTGAACATGACGGACAGACAGACAGAATTTATAATAATGTATATTGATATTGATCACATGGATGCCACACACAGAATAGTTTAACTCACTGGATAAACTCACTGGATTATAATTTCTTCAGACAAGAGGATCCCAGGCCTATAATATATTTACTTATGAATGTATGGGCTACTGTTCTTTATCGCGCAACAGTGTCGAGGGCCCATGCAGCCCCCCTCCCTCTCTCGTCTCTCTCTCTCTCTCTCGCTCTCTCTGAAAAGACGACTTTTGCATTGACATATCCGATATTTTTAATATCGGATATGTTTTACCTCTGCAAAGGTGTGAGTGAGCACCCGCCTTGGTCCCGAACTTAATTAAATAAATTATAATTATATTGCTTCAGCGGAGCACGCAACGTTGCAAGCTTGGATAGCAGTGACCGCGGCTGTGATCTCAGACAAACTGCTGTCTGCTGAGTCATGCTTGAAGCCTTTTATGGTATGAAATTGGGCGTGGATCAATGCAGATGAGGTTGTCGGGTGCTTTTCCGATCACTTTGCACCCGCTGCATTCAGTATGACATACACCTGCGATACACCTGCGCACCTGTGGTACACACCACTCTCTGAATAACACGTCATCTCAACGTAGCTTGATCGGACGGATAAATACGATATCTGTTTCCGCCACCGTTACACTCTGGCGCATTTCGTTTTTGAAGAATCAGGACCTATATGTGTAAATAAACATATGGCCTATATTTAGCATATATGTGACCAGTGCCAACAAAACATGCCTCATGTCGCCAGAATGAACATGCCTTAAATCAATAAATAAACTCGTTTTTTTTTTTTATGTGATTTTCTTTTTTTTTCATATTTATACAGTTTGAATGTTGAAGAAGGTTTTCATTCAAACAGATTGTTCATTTGGGCAAATGAAATGTATACATTTATACGTCAAAGTGGGCTTGTTTTTTAACACGTTTCTGGGGGCAGAAGAGCGCAGTTCCGAGATTTGCATGTTGTTTACTATTGGTCCTGGAATCTCTTTGTCCTCAGGTTTCACGCTCTGATCACCGCCCATTAGCGTGCTTGTGTTTGTAAACACAGAAGTATTCTACATGGCTATAGTAGTAGGGAGAAGCATTTGGGTTAGACTTTACAGAAAATAAACAAAACCACGTATAGCTACTCGCTGAAATACACGTCCCAGCTTGGAGTCTTTCACCAACAAACAACAGGCTAGAAGCTAGCTAGCCTAGTTAGCTAGCCGGCTGTGTCGTGTGTTAAAGAGCAAAGAGATCACACGTCTTTTCTTTTAATCACAACTCGCTCATTTCTTGCTCATTTAAAAAAAGGTTATATACTATGTAAACAAGTAAGACGCGCAAACGCGTGAAGCGAACGCAGCTCGTGTGTGTGTGGTTGTGTGTGTGTGTGCTACAGCTGCGCCCTGTGTGTGTGTGTGTGTGTGTGTGTGTGTGTGCGTGCGTGCGTGCGTGCCACAGCTGCGCCCTCTGGTGGCGGGCCGGTGGTGTAACAGCGTGACACCACACAGCGTGACACACACACACACAGACACTCAGCCCCTGCTGTCATAGTAAGTGGCTCACTGCGTTCGCAACTATGAAATGCAGGCTTTCATTTGGTATATAGAACGTTTGTGTAGGCCGTCTCTAAGAAACGGTATCAAGTGAAAAGGAAATGTCGGGAGGTTTATTGTGTAAAAGATTGGATACGTCTTTTCAAATACGGCCGTTAGTACTGTTAATTCAACATCCGGTGAGGGGAGGATACGGATCGTGTATGTATTGTGTATATAAATCAGGGCATACAGTGGGTGGGCTTTAGAACGGATGTAAGCCTTGCACACTAAATAGACACCCGATGTAGTATGAATCCACCCATCGAATGCACAGGAATTACTATAAATGAAACCAGGCATTGTGACTGCATGTGGACAGATCTGTTTATTAAAATAGCAAATCTACAAGCGCACAACATCATAGCCTGATGCGTCAATTTTATTTATTTAAAATACTGGGTCAATTGTCTGACTTTGATTGCTTAAAGTAGACCTGCATAAAATGGTGTACTGCAGCTATTTACAACCAGGTAGTGTATAAGTTAAATTGAACACTTAACTTAATATTTAATACTTGAATACTTATACTTAGTATTTAATACTTAGTACTTTCAAAAGGGTTTATTGGGACACCTTACAAATTGCATTGTTTGTTCTACTGGCTTAAACATGTCAGTGTTTCTAGTGTTGCACTGTTGACAGCTAAAACGTCCTATTGTCTCTTGTCCCTCCCATTGTCACACCCACTTCTGTCCAGCTCTAAGGTGATAAAATGTTGTGAATATTGAAAAGGGCTTTTCTCAGCTTTGGGTGAAAGGCCCCAGTCATTTTAAAATGGTTATATCTCCTTCAATTATTGTCCAATTTCATTGAATGATACATCATATGAAAGCTTACATTCTGTACTTTAATAATCTGTAAAAATCTGTAATCTGTAAAAATCGACTTGAGGCATTTTTTGCTGGAGTTGGTCACATATATAATGCATATATGAAATTGGACCCCTACATATATGTTGCACATGTATGGGCATATATGCAGCATTCATATATGCGCATATATGGATATATATGTGCATATATGTTGAGAGACATATATGTAGGGGTCCAATTTCATATATGTGGGCATATATGTTGAACATATATGTGGAAATATAGGTTCATATATTTTCTTTCCGTGTGTAGTAAGAGCTCCACCACTGAAACTATGTTTGTTCTGACTGAGCTTAGCTCACACAGGTGCACTCAATGCTGCTCAACACTAATCAGAGGGCTTTGCCCCTGCATGCCCTTCTAGGTCATAAAGACCAGGCACCACACACAGCATACAAATACACTATATTATCCAAAACAAAAATTCATACAATGTTAACATAATTATGCATTTTCAGAAAGGTAAGCAATACAATAAAACATTACAAAATACCCATTGCTGGGACAGCTACACTCTCAGTGATGTAGGCCTACATTATGTCAAAGACAAGTGCAAATAGTCTACACATACAACCACAAATGTTTTTCCTTTTACAGTATCAAATATGCATTCACTCATATTCTAATGTAGCCCCTCTCGGAACCCTCCGTAAAGCTTTTCTGAAATTTGGATGTCACTTTACGTAGGGTCTCTGTGCGTATCTGTGTTTTCATGTTGAAATGATAGAACGCAGACATAAATATCGTCGGATACGCATACGTCTTGTCTGCGCCGTTTGGTGGCTTCTTTTCGATTGAGTTATTCTGAATGTGTCAACTATAAGTACCTATACATACCGCTGCGAATTCTCTTGTGTCGCGGAAGCCGTTAAGTATTTTTAATCTTTGTTTGACCGATTTGGTCGCTTTGATTCTTCTTGTTTATTTACCGTTTATTGTACCGCCTCCCGCTGCGGGGTTGGCTTGTGCCGGCTACGTTCCTGCCTCTGATCTGCTCTGTCATAGCTATAGCCACTAGCTAGCCAGATAGGCGGTACAATGAGGTGTCAATAAACAAGGAAGGAAAAGAAGAATCAAAGCGACCAAATCAATCAAACATAGATTAAAAATACTTAACGGCTTCCGCGCCACAGGAGATATTCGCAGCGGTATTTATAGGTACTTATAGTTCACACATTCAGAAGCCCTCAAACGAAAACAAGCCCTCAAAGAGAGCAGAAGGACGTATCCGAAGGTATTTACGTTTATTTATGTGTGCGTACCCGGTGGCAGGGTGGAGGTGGAATAGGACCCCATGCTATCTGGGTCTCCAAAATGTCAGAAACTTCAGTAGCATTGGGTTCTGCTTGTAGGGCTAATTCTAATGGTGACCGACAACAGTGCACTACATAACAATGTATTTCTTTATATTGTGAGTGCGTACGTGCGTGCGTGCGTGCGTATAAATCGGAGTGGATGGGTAGATAGAAGAGAAGGTAAAAAAACACCACTTAGAGATAGATGTGTTGTTTTTACACTCAGATTTAAATTAACAGCCAGGATGCACATTAACTGGATGACTGTTTAAGCACTTATTTAAACAGTGAGTGATTAAGCCCCATACGCCTATATAGCCTAGGCTACAATAACAAATAGACAAGCTATTCACACTTTTTATACAGCCCATAATGCATTGCGATTGTGTGTGCGGCAGTTCCGGTTGCACACGGGGAGGGATCGCGGGAGGTGACGAGGAGGGAAGCCTCGCCCCCACGGGGGAGAGGCTTCCCTCCCGTCCCATCCCACATTCCCGGCTGCTGTTAGTCTGTTCTCAATAGGTATTAGGTGTTCCAACAGAGTGGTAAAATACTGAAAGGCTTGATGCTCCTGCACTCTTCACATTTGCCTTGTGTTTATCTGTCAGTGCATGCCGTTCAATGGAGCCTTTACTTTTGCTGCTGATGTCAATATCCGTTCTACACAAAGTGCAAACTGCATGGAAACTGTCAATCCGACTTTTCTTTATGAACTCTAGTTCATTGATCCATTCCTCATTAAATGAAGTCTTTCTTTTAGGCATATTTGTTTTTTTTAATCTATCTCTGCACAAGCACATGGGAAAATAAGGTTTATTATATTTTATTTCATTCATTCAAGTCATGATGAAGGAATGAGTTGAATGCGTGCTGCAAATGCTGTGGCCCCGATGGTATATGGTCTTCGCTCGTAGCATTTTATTGAAGAAGACTTGAATCGGGTGTGATACAAGGATTATGGAGACTTTTTTTTTTTTTTTAAAGGTTGAGAAATTAAAGAATTATGGCCGTTTCTAATCTCAACATTTTATTAAGAAAGCAGCAGTGAAGAGCGCTGTTGCCATGTCTCATAGAAACAAGTAAATAGGTATATAAAAATAATCCCAAAAGAAGCGCATATAACAGGGGTCTGTAACCTATTTTAAATAAAGTGCATTTTTTTTTCTAGATAATGAGTCTGCCATATCCAGATTCATTTTAATGACACCACAATAAAATAAAATAAACATATTTTGATTGTCCACAAATATAAAGTTCTTCCTTCTTTATATAATATATTATATGATGTCACGCTGCGCTCCCGAATCATCTCACAAGTCGCAGATGATGAGCTCTCATGTTTAACAAGGCCAGTAAAGCACTGTTTGATTAAGCATAAACTTGTAACATTGTGCATGTTATTGTTAACCTGACTCTGCCAGATGGTGGCAGTACTAAGTTCACCTCTCCTCCTGCCTGCATCTGGGATCTCTCAGACAGAAACCATGAACCCGGAAGCAGCGGGACAAACAAAATCTGATATCTCCATAATCATTTAGGGTTGTAGTCTTGGTAGGTTGTGTTTACATTAGAGTTGTAGTCTTGGTAGGTTGTGTTTACATTAGAGTTGTAGTCTTGTTAGGTTGTGTTTACATTAGAGTTGTAGTCTTGTTAGGTTGTGTTTACATTAGAGTTGTAGTCTTGGTAGGTTGTGTTTACATTAGAGTTGTAGTCTTGGTAGGTTGTGTTTACATTAGAGTTGTAGTCTTGTTAGGTTGTGTTTACATTAGAGTTGTAGTCTTGTTAGGTTGTGTTTACATTAGAGTTGTAGTCTTGTTAGGCCTCATACAGCCTCATATCGCTCCTCTAGCGGCCTCATACAGCCTCATATCGCTCCTCTAGCGGCCTCATACAGCCTCATATCGCTCCTCTAGCGGCCTCATACAGCCTCATATCGCTCTAGCGGCCTCATACAGCCTCATATCGCTCCTCTAGCGGCCTCATACAGCCGCATATCGCTCCTCTAGCGGCCTCATACAGCCTCATATCGCTCCTCTAGCGGCCTCATACAGCCTCATATCGCTCCTCTAGCGGCCTCATACAGCCTCATATCGCTCCTCTAGCGGCCTCATACAGCCTCATATCGCTCCGGCCAGAATTGGTCCGAATACATCATCTCTGCCTGAGAGATCCCAGACTCACCCAGCTCGCAGAATGCAAATGTTGTCCAGCAGGGGAGTGGTTCCACCAGGCTATGTTATTGTAACACAGGTCCAGAAAATGGGCTAAATCACCCTTACCAATAAATAGATAAATACAATGGATTCAAATGGGCTAAATCATTCTTCAATATGAATACATAAATGAATGTTAAAAAGTCCTCAAGTGACAATTAATTAATTCAGTCATATCCCTCATTACACTAAAACTATACACAGATTCTACGGGGGCCAGTTTGGAATTGCAGCCGTCCGTAGGTGCCCTTTGAGAGGTTTTGAAGGAGTCAAGGGATGCACAGAGAGAGGAGAGCTGCAGACAGAGTGAAAAGCTAAAATATAGAATAATAACGTCAGTTGTGTGTAACAAAACACAGCATTAATGATGTTAGGCTGTTGTGAGAAGCAACATTGAGTCATCTAAAGCTGTAGGCCTAACATGAGTGAAGTCCCAGCTCTGCTCAATGAAGAATTGAGTAATGCAACTGTAATTTAAGTTTGTTTGGTGTTCAGCTAAAAACGTTTTTTGTGTAGGCCTATTATACTTTATTTTGGTAAAAATAATGTGTTCTCAATCAATGTTACTCTTTTTATTTGTAGTGTCTCACTCACAATTGCTGGACCCTGCACTTACTAACATAGGCGGCGGGTGGGTTTTACCTTTGGGTAGGCTACAGAATTGCGTTGGGGGGGGGGGGGGGGGGGGGGGACTGGCGCGGATTTATTTATTTCCCAAATGGTCTAAAAATGAGTTATTTAGCATACTTTTACCAATGAATTAGCCTATACACAGACAACGACTGATCAGCATATTTTGGACGATATGGGTCTTTTCTCGAGTCAGTGTGTAGTCTCACTAGTCTGTGTAGATTACCCGGCGTTGTTGCTGCCCCTCCCGGGAGTCCCGGCTCATGGCTCTTCACAGACGGCACAGAGACAGCAGCCACTCCGCTGAACGTGTCAAGCCCACCACACACCGGCTGCGTCCGCCGCCTCCATTATTTTCAATGAACCTATCGCACACCGGCTCCGTCCGTCGCGTCGCGCCGCGTCGCCTGGCGCGCCGATAGAACCCAGTTCTATTTTCCAGGCGGCGCCGCGCGGCAACGCGTCGCGCCGCAGACGGTCGCAGACGGTGTGTGTCAGGCTTCAGTGTTGCTGCAGTGGTGTGAACTGTGAACCGTGCGGGCACTGGTGGTGCTGAGTTCTGACAGCCGACTCACAGGACTCGAGTCACAGCTTCTTCTTCTGAATTACTTTATCTTTGCCTTGAAAAATACATTTTGCGTTTGCTGTTTCCCAAAACAAACAAGCGCGTGCTACTGTTTGCTACAAAGTGACTGGAAGGACGAGGTTTACACTACAGACATACCAATAGTAGCCAATCATATGCTGATTAGGCCAGTTGCTGTATAGCCTAGCTACCCGATCAGCGATCACCAGGGAGCAGCGACAACACACACACACACACACACACACACACACACTACACACACACAATAGCCTTCTATATAATGCTGCGCACATATATTATATATATTTAAAAAATACCAAGCATAATTTTTGGGAAGGCTAAGCCTTCCCTAGACTTACACACCCGCCGCCTATGCTTACTAATTTATAAGGAATACACCACCGTCGGTGAGAGGAAGATTTATTTTATTTAGTTTTGTTTTGTTTGGACTACTGTTGAATTTAATTGTAATCGTTACATTATTTGTGAATTTGAAAGGTTCAATGCATTTATTTCCAAAAGTATTTGAAGTGAAACCTTATACAGAATTGTGTTTATGAAGCGGTAACACTTTACTTTAAGGGACAAATTCATACACGTAATTAAGGCTTAATTAAGGCTTAATTAAGCCTTTTGGTGATTCATTAGTTATCATGAACTATAATTAAATCATCATTAATCCCTTGTCTTCTTCAATCAATTAATGTTTAAGTAACCCATTATTTAACCATTACTTAACCTCCGTTAATCTATCAGTAGTTAAGCCTGTTACTTAATGTGGTGTGTTTGTAGATCTGTTATTATCGGTCAGTTCTATGCCCAGGATGAGTGCCCATATGCGGGTAGGATTAGTGAGTTGACTTGGTCTCCGAAACTGGTTCTAAAACTCCCGGGGGTTTCACACCCCACCTCACCTGGGGGTCGCAGGAGGACCCCCAGGGGTCATTTTTCATCATTAACTACCAGTTAATTAACGTTTAGTTAAGGTTTAGTTACTAGATGCTTGTCCTCCAAGGTAAAGTCACTTTCATTTCATCATTAACTACCAGTTCATTAATGTTTACTTAAGGTTTAGTTACTAGATGCTTGTCCTCCAAAGTAAAGTCACTTTCATTTCATCATTAACTACCAGTTCATTAATGTTTACTTAAGGTTTAGTTACTAGATGCTTGTCCTCCAAGGTAAAGTAACTTTCATTTCATCATTAACTACCAGTTCATTAATGTTTAGTTATAAGGTTTAGTTACTAGATGCTTGTCCTCCAAAGTAAAGTCACATTCATTTCAGCATTAACTACTTGTTAATTAACAATTAAGTGATGTGTAGTAAATACTGAAAACACAACAAATCAAGCATATTTTTTTAAATTCCAAACTGTCTCAAAATGCATACCAACAAAACACAAAATGCATGGATGCACACACACATACACACACACACACACACACACACACACACACACACACACACACACACACACACACACACACACACACACACACACACACACACACACACACACTTTAGTTTTCTTGTCGCAAACAGGATTAACTTCTGAAATAGCTGCTTGATTATTTTGTTACTGAACAAGGCTGTAACAAGGTCTGTTACACACACACATATATCCGACCAAATGTTTCAACTACAGTGCTTGTAACAAACTGACATTCAAACAAAAAATGGCACCACATTTTCACAAAATGCATGGATGCACACACACACACACACACACACACACACACACACACACACACACACACACACACACACACACACACACACACACACACACAATTTTGTTTTTGTCCACTCAGTTTGTAGAGCATTAAGTTCAGAAATAGCTGCTTCATTCAATATGGTCTAGACTATTACCCATGCACTACTGTAAAACAAAGCTATTGTTTATTTTGTTACTGAACATTTGTTTCATATCTTTTCATAGATAATACCCTTCTGAACTTTGGGTTAAAAGTTCTACTCATAATATCTTGCAGTATTTTGTCACAGGCCAGAAATGTATATAAAAGTATATAACCAAAAAACGAAAATCTTGTGCTGCTGTTTTTGCTTGTAAAATGTGTTATATTGATTTTGGCAACACAACATCTTTATATGTCATGAATACATATACCTAACATCTGAAACAAGTACTGGTGCCTTAGTTTACTCATATGTGAATCTAGATCATGAAATGTAGCAAATTTGTTAAAAATAAACCGCTTCAATTAACGCTATTGGCACCCAGCACAATGAAACATACACATGACAAAACTTGGCCCGGATGTAGCCCAGGGCATGCTCTAATGATTAAGCTAGGGCGCCCGAGCCTGTGACCTTCGCGGCTGTAACATTTGAACCAGATGAGCTACAAATGCGGTGTCTATTTATTTAGTTATTTGAACATTACAAACATGTTGGAATACTTATCATTACAATGGGGTGTGTCTGGTACCCTAATTTGCATTTCCAAGATGGTGGCTATGTGAAAACGAGTTATAACTTAACTTT
Source organism: Protomyctophum parallelum (assembly GCF_964188405.1). Classification (NCBI taxonomy): domain Eukaryota; kingdom Metazoa; phylum Chordata; class Actinopteri; order Myctophiformes; family Myctophidae; genus Protomyctophum; species Protomyctophum parallelum. The sequence goes on along the minus strand of NC_139704.1, from coordinate 2,483,263 downwards.
TGACACTTTCAGTCAAGTCGATGTTATGTATTTTAATCATTAGAAACACATTGGAATGTTCCAATTCATGATTAAATCTAACTAGAACACTCAGGTTTGCCATTATGGTTTACAGCTTCATCGCTGCATGCACCTAAACCATCCACTCCATGTGAGGTCCCCACGACGGAGCCCGCGTCTTCCTCACCAGCCATTTGCAGCATCCTGTTGCATACAAGCATTCGAGAAGAACACATCATCAGTGCATCAGAGTAGTCGGACCAGTCCAACGACCTGTGTACGAAATCCCCTCACTCTCTAGCTGAGAGTGGGGTGGAGTGGGAGCTGATCACCTCATTCCTCCTCTAGTGGTGGCCTGGTGGGTGGGGCCCTAGACTAATTACTAGTTAGGCACACCTGCGGCTGGCCTACATAGGCCCAGGTGGTAACCTCACAAAAATGTTGCCCTCGATCAGAGAAGTACTGTGGGAACCCTGACAGTTGTGCCACAAGTGTGATGCATTATGTACATGTAAGTTTGCTCCTTTCTATCTGTTGTCCTTTTTGCGTATTGTTTGCTTATGCCCAAGTTTGTACCTGTATTTTGCACTTCTGACTGTTATACTGTTTCCTTCTTGTGCAGTTAAAATCATCACTCCATGTCATCCTCAATAAACCACAAGCCAGTGTGGTCCTGGTGCACTCTGGTGTAAGGGTGATATACAACCAGCAAATACCCTTCTTACAGCCATACAATTCTTTCAACCAGTTTAGGTGCACTCGGAAACTAGAAACTTGTAGTTGTCTACATTCTCCACTAACTCAGCATTTATGTTGGAGGTACCCTCTTGGTCATGTCATATAGTCCACCACCATCTCCTTGGTCTCGCTAGCATTGTGCCATGCATGCTCAACAGTGTTGTGACCTGAGATGGAGGGATGCAGCTGAACATCGAGATGAACCTGTTTAGTTTATGGCTGCTCCAACAGCAGTGACAACATTCCAAAAAGAAAAAAAAAAACGGAATGTCAAAATATCCACCGCGGGGTCTGAGACCAGAGCCATTGAGTAATGGTTGAGACAAAGCAGTGACGCTTAGTATGCTTAGTATGCTAAGCATTTAAAGTAGCATACTATAAGCGAACTATAATAACAGGCTTAGATGTGCTGTCCTTTCGAGGTAGTGTGTGACAAGCCGAGATGTTGTTGAACCAGAACAAATGGAAAACAAAGATCTTTAACATTTGCAGGAGTAACATTATGGAACAGCCTCAATAAAGAGGTAAAATTAAGCAGCTCATTACATTTATTTAAAAAAAACTCTTAAAAACAATATGATAGACAATTACAAAGATTGATATCAAAAGGATAACCAAAATACCCCTTCCTCCTTTGCGTTTATAATTATTATTATCATTATCATTATTATTATTAATATTATTTAGATTGTCCTTTTCCATTTTTTCTTTGTATGGTTTGTTTTTGTTTTGTCTTGTTTTTTTTTGTTATGCTTGTTTTGTTTTTCTGTCTGTTTAGTTTTTTTGTTGTATCTTCATCCTTTTTATAGCTATTTTGAATATTAAAAGGGCTGGCATTATAAGCTGAGGCAAACACTCCCTTTTGGTCAACAAAAGAATAACCCTGAATATATTGTATAAGGTGTGTTTATTTTAAATGACCAATAAACTTGAAGTTGAACCTATGTCGGACCAAAGTAGTAACCATTCAATTTAGGGGGGTGTGGTAACAATTTGATATATTTGTAGCCTTTGTGGGCCGAGGTGCACTGCTTTTCTTTTCTACCTTTCATTACACAGTAGGTTGTGACAATTTTTATATGAAATATAAGCTTTAGTCTAAATTTACTATGTGTATGCTATGTGCCTGCAGCAATCACTTAAGTTGAAGCATTTTCTTTAACAAATTTGCTACATTTCGTGATCTAGATTCACATGAGTAAACTAAGGCACCAGTACTTGTTTCAGATGTTAGGTATATGTATTTATGACATTTGAGAAAGATTTTGTGTTGCCAAAATTAATATAACACATTTTACAAGCAAAAACAGCAGCACAAGATTTTCGTTTTTTGGTTATATACATTTCTGGCTTGTGACAAAATACTGCAGGATTTTATGAGTAGAACTTTTAACCCAAAGTCCAGTTATCTATGAATAAATGCATTGAATGTGTAGTGCCCATGACGCGGGAACGAAACTGAACGAAAAGGGACCTCACAATATGGCCTAAAGGCTCAATATGGTCTGTTACACACACACACACACACACACACACACACACACACACACACACACACACACACACACACACACACACACACACACACACACACACACACACACCTTGATTCAAGGCTTGATTATGGTCTATTACACACTACTGTACAAAAAGAAAGTTCCTGAACAAGGCTGTAACAAGGCTCAATATGGTCTGTTACACACACATATATATCCGACCAAAGGTTTCTTCACTGTAAATCCCTGGAACATGTGACACGTTTAAACCTAAACACCATGTGTGTAATAATAAAAGTGTTTATTAATGGTCATAAAATACAGTAGTTCACTCAAACACCTCACGAGAACACCTAGTGTTCAAATTCTAAACACCTATATGACTGACTTTGATTGTAAAAACTAAACACGTTTATTTGTTTAAAAAGTGTTACAGGGATTAAACATGTTCTTCTGTTTATAATCTAAACACTGTGACATGTTTAAAAAGTGTTACAAATATGTGTTTAAAACTGTAACCTAAACGCTTGTAACAAACTGACATCATTAAAACAAAAAATGGCACAATATTTTCACAAAATGCATGGATGCACACCCACACACACACACACACACACACTTGTTTTTTTTTGTCCCGAACAGTGCATTTTGTACATCATATTGAATCAATCAAGCCTTGAATCAAGCAACTATTTCAGAACTAAATGTCCAGGAACAAAATAATTTGTTTTACAGTAGTGTGTAATAGACCAAGGCTGTAACAAGGCTCAATATGGTCAAAACTAAAAACAAAAAATGGCACAAAATTTTTATGTTGTCCTTCAACTAGAAAGAAAAAAAAACCCCACAATGAGCACTCTGCTGAAACCCCTTGTCATAAATATAGATATATCTGAATAGAAGGTGTACTATGGCATTGGCAGTGTGGAAGAAGAAAAACAGAGTATATCCAGTTGTAAAGTTAATTTATACCAATTCAATGATTTATCAGATCTATCTAATGGACATGATTGACAAGGGGTTTCCTACAAGGGCTGAGAGTGCTCAGCACAGCAAGGGGCCAAGAGGGGGGGAAAGAAATAAAAGAAAAAAGACTAGTGGAGGGAAGTAGTCGTCTTAATTCTCCATTCTAGTTTCAACAACTAGCCAGTATAGCCACTGCCCATTGTCCTGTCGATGGATGCTGATACATTATAGGCCAAGTCCTACAATAAGTCCTTACCAGCCTTCCTTTTGCTTTCTGTATTTGACATCTTATCTTGCTCAAAAATCATGCACGGTTTGCTATAATTTCAGGATATTGACAGAATTGTATAATATATTATATATACACTGGTACATACCATACATTATTTTTTATTTGATTTAACTACTATTCATTTGTAGTAATGAGCCGTAAAATGACATGTATAGCTGGGGTGTGAGTCTATGGGAGGCCAAACAAAGACCCTGCCTATTCAAACACCGCACACGCTCCAGTCACCAGCATGCTGCGCCCCAACTGGCAGCCTAGCCTAGTGAATGTTTGGCATGACCCAGTCAGTAGTGTGCGACACCCTACCGGACGGCATCTGCAAAGTGGACACCATGCATGGTCAGACGGAGACCGGCTCAGACTGCAGCACACGCTGCTGAGCTGGATTAGGATAGCGCAGCACGACCACATATACAGATTTGCCCATGGGGGCTGAGGCAGTGCATGATGGACATGGATGATGGGATTGCACTCAGTGCACTATCTGCATTTGTGCCCTGAGGAGAGAGAGGAGGCCGCACACAGAAGCCTGTGAACATGACATTCCGTACATAGATGTGCCACGCAATGGTAGGCCTCAGGCCTGAGGCCTGCTATGGTAGGCCTCAGGTCTACCATTCTGAAATTTAATTTAATAATATTTGGACTGCTGGACAGCTGGCAGTAGGCTCTCTTTACTCTTAAAAATAAATAAATAATAATAATAATAATAATAATATAATAATAAGTAGACCTGAGGCCATACCATACAATGCCTCAGGCCTACCATTGCGCTGCACATCTATGCACGGAATGTCTATATTCACAGGCTTCTGTGTGCGGCCGAGCATGTGCAACACCATACCTTACTGGCTTACTCCATGGTGTAAGAGGTGTCCTTTCGCAAGACCCATTAAACTAGTCATTTCAAAATATGAGCAATAAATTACCATTAATTACAGTATGTACAGTATTAGTCATTCTCTTGGTTCTGACATGCTCTTATTTAATATGTAAATAGTATGGAAGCGTTTGGCAGCACATGGGGTAGACGCAAGTGGGTTTTTGGAATGCTGAGCATTCCAAAAACGTGTGATACCTACTCAACAGTGTGCACTGTCAAAATGTACAGCTCAGAGTGGTCCAATTAATGGATTACAAATGTAGTCCTACACCAGCCATGTTGGGGACCAACACAGGTCCATGTTGAGGACCAACACAAGTGTTTCAAACACCTGTGTTGGTTACCATTAGTTAATGCTCAATTAATCATGAATTCGTCATTAGTAAAGCATGGTTCATACATTACTAAGCATTAGTGCACACACTTATAAGCATTTCATCTGTACACATTAAGCATTTATTAGGAATTAATAGAATACTTAAGTCATCATTAGTAAAGCATTATTCATACATTACTAAGCATTGTATTGCACACTGATAACATATTCGTGAATGTGCTTAATCATTCTTTTCTCATATTTTTGTAAATGATAGATTCAGCCCTTTACAAATAAGTGTTTTATCAATTTACAAACCAGTTATTTATGAGTTAATAATAATAATAATAATAATAACTTGGATTTATATAGCGCCTTTCAAGAAACCCAATGACGCTTAACAAGACAAAAAAAAAAAAAAAAAAAAAAAAAAAAACTAGTTGCCAAAAGCCAAAGTGAACAAATGTCTTTTCAGTGCAGACTTGAAAGAGTTCAATGTGGGAGTCTGGCGGATCTCCAAGGGGAGAGAGTTCCAGAGGGCAGGGGCTGCCACGTAGAAGGCTCTATCGCCGAGAGACCGCCGTTTTGCGTGACGGATGGTGAGGAGTTCCATGTCTGAAGACCTCAGGTTCCGCTCAGGGGTGTAGTCCTTGAGGAGGTCAGTCAAGTACTGTGGGGCAAGGGCATGGAGGGATTTGTAGGTGAGGAGGAGCAGTTTGTAGTGAATGCGGAACTTAACCGGGAGCCAGTGGAGGTGTTTGAGGGTGGGGGTGATGTGCTGCCAGCGTTTTGTGCGGGTGAGCACTCTGGCAGCGGAGTTTTGCACGTACTGCAATCTGTCAAGGGACTTCTTGGGGAGGCCGAAGAGAGTTAACACATAGATTTATAAATGGTTAATGTGTGTGTAACAGACCATATTGAGCCTTGTTACAGCCTTGTTCAGGCTTTAACAATAATAGTTTTGTTTTACAGTAGTGGGTAATAGTCTAGATCTAGACCATATTGAATGATGCAGCTATTTCTGAACTTGCTCTACAAACTGAGCGGTTTGGGACAAAAAAAACAAAAGTGTGTGTGTGTGTGTGTGTGTGTGTGTGTGTGTGTGTGTGTGTGTGTGTGTGTGTGTGTGTGTGTGTGTGTGTGTGTGTGTGTGTGTGCATCCATGCATTTTGTGTAATATTTTTTTGTTTTGTTTTTTTAAGCCAAAGGTATTATATTTAATTGTATTCCTTTTAATGTCAGTTTGTTACAAGCACTGAGTTGAAGAAACCTTTGATCGGGTATACAGTATGTGTGTGTGTAACAGACCATATTGAGCCTTGTTACAGCCTTGTTCAGGAACAAAACAAACAATAGTTTTGTTTTACTAGTGCCTAGTGTGTAATAGTAAAACAACAACAACTACATTTTGTGTGTATGTGGGTGTGAGTGTGAGTGTGTGTGTGTGTGTGTGTGTGTGTGTGTGTGTGTGTGTGTGTGTGTGTGTGTGTGTGTGTGTGGGTGTCCATCCATGCGTTTTGTGTTTTGTTGGTATGCATTTTGAGACAGTTTGGAATAATTAAAAAAATGCTTGATTTGTTGTGCTTTCAGTATTTACTAAAAAACACTTAATTGTTAATTAACAAGTAGTTAATGCTGAAATAAATGTGACTTTACTTTGGAGGACAAGCATCTAGTAACTAAACCTTAACTAAACGTTAATTAACTGGAAGTTAATGATGAAAAATGACCCCTGGGGGTCCTCCTGCGACCCCCAGGTGAGCCAGTCCAACATGTGAAACCCCCGGAAGTTTTAGAACCAGTTTCGGAGACAGAGTCAACTCACTAATCCTACCCGCATATGAGAACTCATCCTGGGCATAGAACTGACCGATAATAACAGATCTACAAACACACCACCCTCCCACATTAAGTAACAGGCTTAACTACTGATAGATTAACGGAGGTTAAGTAATGGTTAAGTAATGGGTTACTTAAACATTAATTGATTGAAGAAGACAAGGAATCAATGATGATTTAATGATAGTTCATGATAACTAATGAATCACCAAAGGCTTAATTAAGCCTTGATTAAGCCTTAATTAAGCCTTAATTACGTGTATGAATTTGTCCCTTAAAGTAAAGTGTTACCTGGATCGGTTCTGTTCTGATTCAGCCCGACTCTGGTCGGCCCAAGGATGGCGAGCTGCCCGTGATTGGAAGAACCCAGACCGTGTAGAATTCTCCTTGGGACAGACCCAGCCCCGTAGCCTTGTTCCCCCCAGTGTGGAAGGAAATTGTCACACAAGGAGCAGTGCAGTATTGGGCGGTGATACACACAGACTACACACACTAGAACTGGACATTGTCTCACGCATATAATCCACACACGCTCTGCCCTGTGAGGAACAGTGCAGGACTGGACAATTAAGAATAGCACACACACACCCTCTGCCCTGTGAGGAACAGTGCAGGACTGGACAATTAAGAATAGCACACAATTTACAATTTACAATTTAGGCATTTAGCAGACGCTCTTAATCCAGAGCGACTTACATTAAGCAAGAACAAAAAGCATGGGAATCACAAAAAAAGCATTTATCATAAAACATGCGTAAGCTAAGAAAGTAACAGTGGAATATCTATATTATGAGACTATACATATATTACGGCAGATAAGCAAACCTATTGTGCATTTTATGACTAAAGCATGAAACTTTCAGCATATCATCTACACACCTAAAGGTTTGTTTTCAGACGTGGAACCACTTCTGAGTTGATGGCTGTAAGTCGTTAGAGGCTGTACACATACTGTACACATATCGGGTTGTCAAAAACATGCATTTTTCCCTTTTTTGCAGGCACAAAGACAGTATATCAATAAGAAGAGTTATGGAACCCACTAGTCATCATCAAATTGCTTTAATAGGTTAAATTAACAGTAGGAGATATGTCAATTGGGTTTCATGGGTCATTAGGTCACACAAACACCTCACATAAACACAGACACAAAAATCGGATTTTCAACCATTTGTGTTCAATTGGATTGAGCATTTGACATCTCTTCTTTTATGACTAAAGCATGAAACTTTCTACAGTGTTTCTATATACTATGAAGTTTGTTTTCAGACGTGGAACCACTTCTGAGTTGATGTCTGTAACTTGTTAGCGGCTGTACATATATCGTGTTATATATGTGTTCAATTGGATTGAGCATTTGACATCTCTTCTTAACATATCCTATTTGCAGTAAAGAGTGTCTACCATGCAATGACATTATTAGAGAGGCCTAACAGTCTCCTGAGCATGAACAAAGGGCAGTACACTTGAGGGCAGACTTTTTGCACTTGCATCGCTTCGTGCACCCTTTCTTGCAACCACAATGTATCAGTTCATAGCAGCTCTGTGAGGCTTCTGGAAGGGTGGACCACAGTGGCTGCCATCCCAATTCTTCTTTCACCCAGCCCCAATCAGAAGGGCTAGGCTGGATGAAGGGAATGGCATAGAAGCCACATTGATGACCAACAGTGCACAGTGGCACAAGTCCTGTCGAGTAAGATACAATCAAACCAAACTGCAGCGACGGCGGAAGTCTCTTTTGGCCTTGGTGAACATGATCCTGGATGGGGCCAACATCAAACACCAGACTCAGCTTCTGGAAAAAGGAACTTCTACCGCTGCTCTTTCAATCTCACAGCTGTTGGTTTTCAGTGTCAAACATACACAAGCAGAAAAGTCATCAGGTACAGTACGTCACAACCGTAACCGTGAAACTCCACTTCCTCTGTATGTGGCAATGAAAGTCCATGCTGTCACACGCAATAGAGGGCTAATTGACACTCTCTTCAGTCTGGGTATGTGTGTGGCATATGATCGCCTGCTGCAGGTGTCAGCTGACATTGCCAATGGAGTCTGCCAGCGTTTCATAACCGTGAAACTCCACTTCCTCTGTATGTGGCAATGAAAGTCCATGCTGTCACACGCAATAGAGGGTTATTGCGTGTGCTGCTCTGATGAGGTCCATTGAATGTCTTATCATGGCAGCAGAGTGTGCGTTGTCCAGGAATAAAGGCAATAGTGCATTGATGGCTGCAGGGGGGATTACTGTCTGCTGGATGTGAGCATGATAGGCAGACCATGACACCCAGGTTGCCTGGTTGGTTTCTGGATCATCCAAGGCTGCCTTCACAGTTCTCAACCACCCATCTTCTTCTTCTCTTGTTCTTGCTATCAAGACTTTGATACTGGGCCTTTTACTGGAGGGGCTCTGAAGGTCTTTGTCTCCGAGAAACTGGTGGCACATTGGTGTAGGCTTGTGGCAGTGGCATGAATGACCTAGTGGATAGAGTGGACTGGTTAATCACAAGCACACCACGGTCAGAGCCTACACTTTCATGTGTAGGTTGCTGCATCAAGGAGATCCCAGTGCCATAAAAGGAGTCCTTTGCTGTTCCAGAGCTCGGATTGTTGTCCTCCGCAGCTGTTGTGAAGAGTCCATTGCGCATTTCTTGCGGGCACACAACATCTTCTGCCATGAAACGCTGGCAGACTCCATTGGCAATGTCAGCTGACACCTGCAGCAGGCGATCATATGCCACACACATACCCAGACTGAAGAGAGTGTCAATTAGCCCTCTATTGTGTGTGACAGCATGGACTTTCATTGCCACATACAGAGGAAGTGGAGTTTCACGGTTACGGTTGTGACGTACTGTACCTGATGACTTTTCTGCTCGTGTATGTTTGACACTGTTGAAAACCAACAGCTGTGAGATTGAAAGAGCAGCGGTAGAAGTTCCTTTTTCCAGAAGCTGAGTCTGGTGTTTGATGTTGGCCCCATCCAGGATCATGTTCACCAAGGCCAAAAGAGATGTAGGTACAGACTCCTTCTGACAGTTAGGATGGAATGAGCCATCAAAGTTTAACTTCTTGGAAAACATCTCTCTCCGTACCACTTGTGCTGCTCTCACTAAATGCATGGCATCACGGTAGTGATCACAGGCCTTCTTGAGAGCATCTCCGATATCATCCTGAAATGTTAATAGTGTGTCCCTTCCTTGTGTACAAGCCGTTAAATCAGGTAACTGAGACATAAGCCGGTTCTTCAGTCTGGTTGTGTGGACACGATAATCTACTGTAGCACCGAGCTGTTTAAGTCGTTCTTGGTACAGTTTACCCAGGTTTGCCAGTTTGAATACTGGGGCGCAGTCATCACCTTATACTTTCCTCCATAAAGGCCAATAACTCTGCGAAAGCAATACCATGCACCTCTTCCTCATGTCCATCCTTTGAATGAGCCTGTCTTGATTTGTTGTAGAGCATCCGGAGGCAGTTTCGATGATACTTTGCCTCGAGGGCTATCATGTCCCCAGGTGCAAGTTTGCCTAGTAACTCAGTGTCTTCCGTTTCCAAAGCAACTTGTCTAACATTGAAGTCCAACTGTTTTGTTGAAGCCTCATGTACGTAGCACTTTTCTGAGTTTTCTTTTTTTTTGAGAGCCTGCTAACTTGTTGCAGAAGAAGCACACCCTGTCCTTAGTACAGACATGGCTGTCAGTGTCAGTAGACCGAGTGTGAACTTTGGGTACTACAGACTGTTTCACCTCTTCTGGCAACTTCCGCCGTCGCTGCAGTTTGGTTTGATTGTATCTTACTCGACAGGACTTGTGCCAATGTGCCCTGTTGGTCATCAATGTGGCTTCTATGCCATTCCCTTCATCCAGCCTAGCCCTTCTGATTGGGGTGAAAGAAGAATTGGGATGGCAGCCACTGTGGACCACCCTTCCAGAAGCCTCACAGAGCTGCTATGAACTGATACATTGTGGTTGTAAGAAAGGGTGCACGAAGCGATGCAAGTGCAAAAATTCTGCCCTTTGTTCATGCTCAGGAGACTGTTAGGCCTCTCTAATAATGTCATTGCATTGTAGACACTCTTTACTGCAAATAGGATATGTTAAGAAGAGATGTCAAATGCTCAATCCAATTGAAAATCCGATTTTTGTGTTTATGTGAGGTGTTTGTGTGACCTAATGACCCATGAAACCCAATTGACATATCTTCTACTGTTAGTTTAACCTACTAAAGCAATTTGATGACTAGTGGGTTCCAGAACTCTTCTTATTGATATACTGTCTTTGTGCCTGCAAAAAAGGGAAAAATGCATGTTTTTGGCAACCCGATATGTGTACGGCCTCTAACGAGTTACAGACATCAACTCAGAAGTGGTTCCACGTCTGAAAACAAACTTCATAGTATATAGAAACACTGTAGAAAGTTTCATGCTTTAGTCATAAAAGAAGAGATGTCAAATGCTCAATCCAATTGAACACAAATGGTTGAAAATCCGATTTTTGTGTCTGTGTTTATGTGAGGTGTTTGTGTGACCTAATGACCCATGAAACCCAATTGACATATCTTCTACTGTTAATTTAACCTATTAAAGCAATTTGATGATGACTAGTGGGTTCCAGAACTCTTCTTATTGATATACTGTCTTTGTGCCTGCAAAAAAGGGAAAAATGCATGTTTTTGACAACCCGATATGTGTACAGCCTCTAACGAGTTACAGACATCAACTCAGAAGTGGTTCCACGTCTGAAAACAAACTTCATAGTATATAGAAACATGCTTTAGTCATAAAATGCACAATACCTTCCATATGATGAGCCTATCTCCCGCACTAATATAAACTATATATATATATACTACTATGCTATACATATGTACTATGGCGTGCTATGACTATATACAATGCAATTATAGTGCTGTCTATATAACATGCTATAAGTCTGTATCAGATGCTATCTAAGTCTACAGAAATGCTATCTAAGGGGGTAGGGTAAGTGCTATGGGCCATGATGGAGTCTGAAAAGGTGGGTTTTCAGACTACGGCGGAAGATTGGGAGTGATGCTGCAGTTCTGACTGCAATGGGAAGTGCATTCCACAGTTTTGGAGCCAGAAGGGAGAAGAGTTTGGGACGTGTGGAGCGTTGTCCCGGCGTTTTTAGTGAGGGTCAGAGGCGCAAGACGGACCGAACGCTAGGGGGGGACAAATAGCGGCGCTGCGAAGCCGCGCCGCCGAAAAATCCGTCCCCCCCGTCCCCCCCACCACCCTAGGGGAGGGGGGGATGGGGGGGTCTAACCACAAAAACGTGGGGTTATGGTTAGGGTTTGGGGTCGGACTACATAGAGGTTGTTCCAGTGACTCAATGTACATACAAAACTGCGTTTTGGCACAGTTATTATTATTATTATGAAATACCTGGCTGTGATTCCTCCTCCTCCCCATTTGTCTCAAAACGTAAAAGTTTAACCACATTATCAGCAGCGCCTCGAACAGGTCAAAACTCACTGACCATCTGATCTGTAAGTTAGCCTATCCTATATAAAATGTACAACACCTGGGAAGTTTTCAGGAGAGGATGTTTTAACATCAACATATATAGTTAGTGTTAAACCCATGCAACTCGAGAGGAAAGAAAAACCTGCAGCGCCTTACCTGCATGTTGACAGTTGTGCTTATTTGCTTAATAGCGGCGTGACCGGCGTCGATTTCCCCAAATCCCCCAAAATAATAATATAATTCCCAAAGTGGGGTCCGGGGACCCCCAGAGGTACAACTACATGATAGTTTGTGGCATGTCATGTGGATGCTCTCAGTTTTTTAAATTAACATTGATTATCAATTGGAGTCCCACTCCCACCGCTAGACATGGCATTACAATAGGATCCGTCCGAGCTGTATAAATCTTCTCTTATGGGGGTCCTTCTCTTCTCTTCAAATGGGGGGGGTCCGCAGGCTAATACGTGTCCATTTGGGGGTCCTTGACATGAAAAGGATAAAGTAAATCCATTCATCTACTGATCGTCTTCTGACCAAAGTGGTGCGTGACACCAAAAGTGCTGACCTATTGAATCCTGTTCCTTTATTATTAGAATCATTACAGAGTGCAAAGCACATTGGGTCACTGATGGCGGTGTAACAACTCCCAAACTTCCGACAACAGTAGAACGGGCCAAACCATTTTGGGATTTAAACAGGGGTGGATCAAATATATGCTTCAAAATATGTCGCGTTTATGAACGCAGGATTTCAAAAGTATTACTCCTAAGATAACTTTGGAGCCAGGGGGGATACAGGGGGGGACCCCCCCAGCCAGGGGGGACCCCCTAACTCATCTGGGGGGGACCAATGTGACGCTGGCAGGGGACGAAACCCCTCCGTCCCCTACCTTATTGCGCCCCTGGTGAGGGTACTTCCAGTTTCCCTGCGTTGGCTGATCTGAGTGCGCGGGAGGGTTTGTAGGGTTCAATCATACTTGCAAGATATGGGGGAGCCATACCTTTGGTTGCTTTGAATGCCAGCATCAGAGTTTTGTATTCTGTGCGGGCACACACACACCCTCTGCCCTGTGAGGAACAGTGCAGGCTGTAACAGCCAACACTTACACACGCTCACTAAGGTGTAGGCACTTTGTGTCTTTGGGACTATTTCATATAGCCACTTGTAAGGGTTTATTGTCAATTGATGTGTTTGTATTTATTGTCCTGGTTATTGCAGCATGTGAAGTGCTTATGTTTGGATTCAAATCCTAATTGAGGAATTGATTTTGAAATGCATTTAATACTAAACTATACTGGTTTCAATACTGCAACAGTTGCACAAGGTGTCAATCAGTCAGTGTAGTTGGGTGCACCCACAGATAAAAAAAACCCTGAGGTTTAAAAACCTAATATTCATCTATTGATATCAAGGTACCAATTTCATTTGTTGTTTACTGTCATGCTGTATGTTTGTGCGTAATGTTTTATTTTAGTTTTTTCCTATTTCAATTTATATAAACGATTTGAGACTTGCATCTGGTCTCATTATGTACCCCTCTGGCTCCAGTAGACCAACCTAACTAGTCCTACGTCTAACCCTTGATTGTAATTTAGTAAATGTTCTACACTATCTATTCTATAAGAATACAGGTGTTACATTATATTGTTTTTAAGTGTGTACTTTTAATTGCTTTTTTACATGTATACTTATAACCTACAGTTTTATATTAACATTTTAGGAGCCGGGCGCACGCCAAAGTTCAAGTTCACGCTGGAATGATGAATGCCGAAAATTGCCGTGATTACGGCGTACGCTCATATTTGTGTTTATATACCGGTATATATATATATATATATATATATATATTGTGTGTGTTGTTTAGTGATCAAGACTTTACTATAGCAGTTGCTTAAAGGACCACTTCGCCACTTTCAACTTATTTATATGAAGATAATAAGGTCCTGACTAATGTTCTAATGTTCATGATAAAAACCACAATCCCTTAGATAGCACTTTTTGTAGACTTAGCTTAGCATTTGATACAGACTTATAGCATGCTATGTAGACAGCACTAGAATGGCATTGTATGCAGTCATAGCACTTCATAGTATTATGTATAGCATAGTATAGTATAGCATAGTATAGTATTATCCCTCTGACAGATTCATACCCCTCTGGGCGTATTGTTTCCCCTGGGGCCACTCTGCTTTTACGCCTCTGGGCGTATTTATCGTTTTTTATGATTCTGTATATATATATCCTATCCGGACCTCTGAACGAAAGATTGAGGGAAAATATCAACTACAATTCCCAGAATTTCCGTGTCATGTGACACACGTGCATCCGGTTCCTATAAAAGCTGCTTTCTAACCGGGAAAAGTTGTGGGGAGACAGTTCGGAGATCGTCTAAGGTGTGTGTCGAAAGTAAGCAAGCAATTCTATTGAGCGAGGTGAGCAGTTGTGTTGATTAGTATAGTAATAGTAGTAGTAGTAGTATTAGTAGTAGTAGCAGTAATTTAGGTTTAGATTTAGTTTAGATTTATTAGTTAGTAGTCTGTTGTCTGTGTCTGTTGTCTGTGTCTGTCTGTGTAAAAAAAAAAAAAAAAAAGAAAAAAAATGTGTCTCTGTCTTACCTGTGTATAGTATAGAATATAGATCGTTAGTTTAGTTTGTGTTTAGTTTAGTTCTTACCTGTTTAGTTTGTCCGTCTGTTGGTTTAGTGTTTTGTCCGTGTCCTGTTAGTTTATATAGTGTTGACTGCAGTGTGAGTGTAGTTCGACATGGCGCCGAGGAAAGGCTCCAAAAAGCGTCCTTCTCCCCTTCCCGCGACATCCACTGGGGGTGTGCGACAGACCACTATGGAGGAACATCTCCTCAAGATCTGTGCCGGGAAGACGGGTCGACGCCATGACCCGATTCCTGATACCGAGATCTCTGAAGGAGATGAGAAGCCTGTGGTAGTTGTCACCCCTGAGGCTGTGCCCGTCTTGTCCCCGGTCAAGTCCCCGGTCAAGAAGAAGGGGAGGCAAGGGCCTTTGCCCAGTCCACAGCCCGGTGGCAGCGGATTGCATCATGTTCGTGTCCTTCTCCCATCTACACCTGAGCCCAGAGGCAGCGGGCTGTTGGACACCGAACCCCTGCTCCGCCGATCGACCCGTGCAACCAGATTTGTTGCGGCCGTCGCCTCCTCATCCTCCGAGGAAGAGGACTTTGATGAGCCTCTTCGAGACAGCAGTGCCAGTGAAGCCTCTGTTACGCTCGACGGTAAGAATCTTATTGTCTGTCTGTAACATTGTTTCCATTGTTGTATCCCCCCCCCCCCCCCCCCCCCCACTGACATGGCGGATGGACAGAGTACTAAGCTAAGCTAACCGTTCAATTAAATCTGTATTGAGCTTGCATGATTATCAAATTAATTGATTGTACCGTGGCTTAGATGTTATATATTATGATAAATGTAGCAGCAGCATGCACGATAATCATATGGTATATAGACAGTTTGTGATCGCTTTTTTTTTATTACGGATGGATGGATGGATGCCGCATGGGGATGGATGCCGCATGGGGATGGATGCCGCATGGGGCGCAGACAGCCCGCTAGGCCCTGCGGCCTAGCGGGCTGTCTGCGCCCCATGCGGCGAGGCAAAGTTTAAAAAAAAACGATCATCCATCCATCCATCCGTAATAAAAAAAAGCGATCACAAACTGTCTATATACCATATGATTATCGTGCATGCTGCTGCTAGCAACTCTGCCAACCCGACCCCACCTCGGGGTTGCTGAGTCGGCAACCTCCGACAAACCTTCATCAAGTCTGCATCATGGCCACATCATGGCCACATTGTATCCCGCCCCCCCCCCCCCCCCCCCGACATGGCGGATGGACTGAGAGTACTAAGCTAACCGTTCAATTAAATCTGTATTGAGCTTGCATGATTATCAAATTAATTGATTGTACCGTGGCTTAGATGTTATATATTATGATAAATGTAGCAGCAGCATGCACGATAATCATATGCTATATAGACAGTTGGATGGATGGATGATCGCTTTTTTTTAACTTTGCCTCGCTGCTGGGGCGCAGACAGCCCGCTAGGCCGCAGGCTGTAATGCAGGCCGCTAAGCTAATTTATTACACTACTAAATCTATATAGTAGGCCTATTGCGCTTGCATGATAATGAACATGTATTGTACCGTGGCTTATTAGGCAAAATCAAGATTTTGCCTAAATAAGCCACGGTACAATACATTTTCATTATCATGCAAGCGCAATACTATATAGATTTAGTAGTAACAGAGTAACAGAGTTGTACAGAGTTGTACAGCTTTACTTCCATGAGATGACATGTAAGTGCTGTTATTAAAATGTTTACTTTAAAAATAGCTAAAATATAAAAGTCCATGGTCATAAGCTCATAAAGCATAATTCATAGTAATTTCATGATGTGTACAATAAATATGTGGTTCATAATTGATTTCATATAAGGTTAAAAATGTGATGATAACTTTCTGAGGCAGAACCAAGTTCTCTGTCTGTCAGTAGCAACACTGGACAATAATTGACTGATTGTAGCTCTCCCCCCAACATTGACGACACAGGCGGTTCTTTATGAACGGGCATTTATTGGGCATTCTTCTCATCCCAGTTGTTCCATGCCGTGTGAACTTATAGTTCTCACGGCATGGAACAACTGGGATGAGAAGAATGCCCAATAAATGCCCGTTCATAAAGAACCGCCTGTGTCGTCAATGTTGGGGGGAGAGCTACAGTGAGAACTCGACTGCTCAACACGGGTAGGAGAGACGAGAGACGACAACCTCCGCGGGTGACAACGCAATGAGGATCCAGCCTTCAGATACGCAAAGCCCACAAAGTAGGTGTCGGCATAGCCACTGCAAAGCAACGGCGATAGACTGTGTTGAAAGCGCAACGTTTCGAGTGACAGCCAAGAAGTTCCCTACCACAACAAGGTGGTGCGGGAAGCGGTTAAACTTGGAGATTGCAACAAGGACTCAGATCTATCAACCTTGCATATGGAGCTTAGCCTACACGTTTGGGATCTTTCTAATGTGCTGGTATTGAAGTTGTTACACTGCTGGATGGTTCAAGAAGAATTTAAAGTAACTCACATAAGCAAGTGAACAGAGTTTAAGGGTTTATAAAAGGTGTTTGCATTAAGATTGCAATTTTGTTTACCAAACTAAAGTCACCAAGTCATTTTGTATTTCATGACAAAGAGTTTAAATAATTCATTTTGTTTCACAAAGGTTTAAGACGTTTAAAAACAAGCTCATTTTGTGTTTATTTAAGTAAACGGTTTAAAGTACAACTCATTTTGGTTCTTAGCTAAACTTAGAAGGTTAAAGGAGAACTATGGTGTTTTGTAACTCATTTTGGTTCTTAGCTAAACTAAGAAGGTTAAAGGAGAACTACGGTGTTTTGTAACTCATTTTGGTTTTCAGCTAAACTAAGAAGGTTAAAGGAGAACTACAGTGTTTGTTTTGTTTTTATTTTTCGTGAAAAAGATAAACCAAGGTTAAAGGGTAACTCCACTGTCGAAAAAATATCTTTGGTATTTAAAGAATAAGTGATTTAAAGTGTTTCTAGCAGATTTCCTCTGCATTAAGGTTATTTTTTGTTTTTTGAAGTCAACTTGAAGTAGGTTTGTACATATAGTTACACACACTAGACACAATTCAAGCTTATTATTCACAAACGTTCCATAACACACACGCATTCATTCAAAATGTCTGACCCAAGCACCACAACCGGCCAAGAAGATGCCAACCAACTTCCACAACCCCAAGTCACAGATACTGAAGAAGCCAATGTATCTACTCTATCCGAAGCTACAGCCACTGAATCCGAAGAAGTGGAAATACGCAAAGGTGAAAGAAAACGAACTCTGACCCTGAAGGGAAGAGAACTTCAAGAAGAGAAGCTGCTGAGTGTGCAACGTCAGTACAATAGTACTTATGCAAAATGGAAATGCTATGCAAGACTCAGCAGAGAAATGTTGGACGAGAGCTATGGAAGTGCCTCGGAAGACGAATTGAAAGAACTGATTAAGAACATTGAAAGCTACTGTACAGATGTACAATACACCTATGATGAGTTACGTCTCCTGAAAACTACTGATACAGAAGAGCGGCGTAAGGTTGATAACTGTGTATCGCTTACAAAAACCATTGTTCGGAAGACAACAAGGCAACTTCATGGACATTCTACAGAAGACTCAACAGGTTCTTTATCAAGGCCACAGTCTCGGCATTCAAGACGTGGTTCTACCCACTCTAGCAGATACACGATCAAAAGAAATGAGGCTGCAGCAGAAGTCGCTGCAGCCCAAGAAGCTCTGTCAGCGTTGGAAGAACGTCACGAACAAGAGAGGGAAGCAAGAGAACTTATCAGGCTACAGGCTGAAGAAAGGCAAAGAAAGGCACAATTTGAAGCCGAGATGCTAGCCAGACAAGCGATGGAAGCCGAGATGCTAGCCAGACAACAAGCGATAAAGGAAAGGCAACGAAAGACCGAACGCCTAGAAGAAGTGAAGAAGTTGAACACTGCACAGGCTCAAGTAAGGGTCTATGATGCAGCCAAAGAAAATTCCCTTCATGGCTCAAACACCCCTGCCATACAGACAGTGACAAGACAAGCACTCAACATTACAAGTTCCCCTTTCATTCCCCAATTTCACCAAGTCACAAGTCAAACCCCTAGTCCCCAAAGTCAACCTCAAGCAGCTCCAACGCCCTTGCCCCAAGATCAAGAAGTTCTTGTCTATGCGCTCTTAGACATACAGAGCGATACAATAACTAAGAGGTCAACAGTCGTACCATGTCAGAAGTTGACAAACGTACAAGTAAGAAGAAGCGAAGAAGATCATCCGTATGCACAGCGGACTGATCTCGGATGGAGCATCATTGGTGGCTCACATTCAATGGATGACTGCGGCGATGCAGTGAGCATCAGCCACAGAATCATGACTGTGATACCTGCTGTACAGCCATCGGTTGAGTTCAAGACAGAAGTGCACAGAGTGTGCAAGGATCAAGTTAAACCCACAGACGATAAACAACGAACAGTTCAGTCAAAGGAGTCTAACCAGCTGAAGGGACCTGACTGTCCTGTGCAACAGAATCTTCCACACGGAGAGAAAACGGTGGGAGAACTAGGGACAACCACTGACCTTTGCAAGGTTCCAGTCAACAAAGTCAAGACAGAAGAATTGAGTTCAGTGAGGAACCACTTCACAAAGTCCTCTAACTGGTCCAAGACACTAAGGCCTGTCGCAAGGCTGAAGAGACTTATCAAAGAGTTCACAGGACCTAAGTCCAGAATGAATGAAACGTCTAGACAGATGCAAGAAGCTTTCACTGAAGAAACTCAGAAAATCAAGCTCCAGACGGAAGGAACCCGGGACAAGAGTAATAGCCTCAAGGTGGGAGGACGGCTATCCCGATCAACCTTTCACCACGACGTGAAACATCCCACAATCCTACCACCAACCGGACAGCTCCACAAAGAAGACATCCAGCTGAACAAGAGGTGGAGAAGAGTACACTTCCTAGCCAGTGAATTCTGGCCCAGATGGAAAATGAATACCCTGATGGAGATGGTGCTAAGGAGGTCGCTGGTCAGTGACACTACACTTAGTACTAGGAAAACCACACAAGTCACACTCACTGAAATGCATACATTTTAATTTGTTCTTTTGGTTTTGGTTACAAGAAAATCCCACATGTTAAAGAATGAGTGATTTGGTGGGAGTGTAAGTGCTGTTATTAAAATGTTTACTTTAAAAATAGCTAAAATATAAAAGTCCATGGTCATAAGCTCATAAAGCATAATTCATAGTAATTTCATGATGTGTACAATAAATATGTGGTTCATAATTGATTTCATATAAGGTTAAAAATGTAAAACATGTGATGATAACTTTCTGAGGCAGAACCAAGTTCTCTGTCTGTCAGTAGCAACACTGGACAATAATTGACTGATTGAAGCATGATTGCCTGGCATTGCACACAGGTGCTACAAACCGTGTCTCACTCATTCAGACTCTGGTCTACACAAGGACGCAGCACACTGAGCACACAGTTCAGTGTGTTACAAACTTTAACGTCTGAAGCCAAAACAGACGGTCAAAGAACATTCTATGAAACACAAGCTTCAAGGACCTCTTCCACGACAAGCGGCCAACGAGGTATTATTATGTTTAGATTAGTATTTTGTTGCGTTGTTGTTTGATGGACACGTTCACCTGCGCTTTGCGCATTTCCTTGTTTTGTTTGATCAATATTTGTATCATGACGCATTTCGCTGATTGTTTATGTGCTTATTATTTTTGTGTGAACTTATAGTTCTCACGGCATGGAACAACTGGGATGAGAAGAATGCCCAATAAATGCCCGTTCATAAAGAACCGCCTGTGTCGTCAATGTTGGGGGGAGAGCTACATGACAGTTCCTCCAGACATGACACTCCAGATATGACTGACTCCAAACATGACTCTCAGTATAACTCCAGACATGACTGCAGATCGTTGCACACACTCTTGTTATATAGTTCTGAATATAATGTGTATGTGTATGTGTGCATGTGTGTGCGTGCATTGTATGCGTCTGTGTGTGCATATGTGTGTGTCTGTGTGTGCATGTGTGCGTGTGTGTGTGCGCGTGTGTCATACTGGCAATATGGTTAGTTGAATTAATATAACAATGTGCTTAGGAAATGTGCTTAGGATGTCAATTGTCATAGACGGTGTGAGTGTGCATGTGGTGTCTCACCAGACACAAGTCACACGTCCCAAATAACAGAGCACACAATATAATGCAGAGGCCTCAAAATATCCTATAGTTGCAACAAAAGAATGTATTGTAGCGTACACTCCAGCTAATTATTAATTTTTATATATTTAGATCCGGGTGATGAGGAGTGGAAAGATGTTGATGAGGACAGTGACACAGCAGGTGAGAAATTTACTCTTTTATCTAGAGCTAAATAACTTTTGTGTGGATGTGGCTAAAGTCTGTCTGCATTTGGCACTATGGAGAATGCTATACACCATGCCTGAAACCATTGATTGAAATTGTTATTGTTTTACAGATGATGATGATGATGAACAACCAAACGTCACATCTGCAAATGCTGCCTCTGTTCCCATTGAAGCAGGTATAAATACAATGCACAGAACAAAATTGTGCATATCATAGTTTATAGTCTCATCACATGTTACAGCTCTACCAGATGTATTCTACATGAATAACAACAATGTTTTTTATGCTAATAATTGTGTATTTATGTAATTTAGGTGACGACTCAACGTGTTCTGAAGGCTGGTATGCTGCTGGGTGGGAGCCACATCATATCCCATTCACTGGAGAGCCGGGCGTTCACTGTGACCTCAGTGCAGAGAGTGATCCAGTGGACTTCTTTGAGCTGTTCATGACGGATGACCTGCTTCAGTACATCTGTGATGAGACCAACCGATATGCGGCGCAGTCCATCGCAAAGGTGTGTATTGTGTATGATGTTTTCCAAAAATAGATGACTTTGTTGTAATTTCTGCAAATAAATCTAACTTATCTATATATCTATCTAGGTCCCTAACCCGCGCCCACACTCCAGACTGAAGAAGTGGACGGAGGTGTCGCTAATAGAGCTGAAGAACTTCTTCGGGCTCTACTTCCTGACGGCTATTGTGAAAAAGCCAACCCTGGAGATGCACTGGTCTCGGCGTCAAGCTAGTGAAACTCCTCATTTCAGGGAAACCATGACACTGAACCGCTTCCTGTTGATAAAGAGGTTCCTCCACTTCAGTGACCAGGAGAATCCAGACACAGTGGACCGTATGTTCAAGGTCAGACATGTTCTGAACTACTTGAGGGACCGGTTTCAGAGTCTGTACACCCCAGAGCAGAACATCTCCATTGATGAAGGCATTTTGCTCTGGAAAGGACGTTTGGCGTGGAAGACGTACAGCCCTCTGAAGCCGGTGAAATGGGGGATTAAGTCTTACTGCCTTTGCGAGTCTCAGTCAGGTTACCTCTGGAACCTGAAGCCATACATAGGAGTAAACTGTGGGCTTGACGAGACTGTCATGGAGCTTATTGGTACATTGAGCAACAAAGGTTACCACTTATACATGGACAATCTGTATAATTCTGTTAGTAGGTGTACCTTACTTCAGTCTTTGGGAACCCAGGTATGTGGGACAATGCGGAGACACAGGGGGGAACCACCGGAGATAAAGAAGCTGACCAAACCTGGCAACATGAAGCCAGGCGAGACACTGATGCGTCACAACAACGACGGGGTGATGTTGTTGGCTTGGAGGGACAAACGAATTGTCAAAATGTGCAACACCATCCACCCACATGAAATGGTCAAGGTTCTTGAGAAGCGCAAGAAAGGCGAGAGAGCGACGCCAGTGACGCCAATGATGCCAGGCCAGCCAGCCATGGTGCTAAAAGAGAGGCCAAAATGTGTTGACCAGTACAATAAGTACATGAATGGTGTCGACAAACTTGACCAACACATATCGTACTACATGTTTGCCCGCAAGTCTTACAAGTGGCCTGTCAAGTTTGTGCTGTACCTCATCCAGTTGACGATGTACAACGCGCTCGTGTTGCATCAAAAAAAAAACGGCCGGGTAAAGAATCTCCTGAACTTCATCATGTTGGTCGTAGACAGGTGGACATCACTGCGACCAGGGCAACCAGGGAGGCCAGAGGAGGAGGAGGAGGAGGAGGGGGCGGGGGCAGTCGGGCGTGCTCGTCGATTCAGGGCAACGCCTGGTGACTTCGACAGGAGACTTGAAGTCTCTGATGAATTCACGCATCCCCGGAGGTCCGGCATGCGACCACATATTATTGCAAGGTGTGTCGGGTGCCCTTGTGTTTGTTCCCATGTTGTTCCCAGGAGGAGGAGGAGGAGGGGGAGGGAGGAGGAGGAGGGGGGGAGGGAGGAGGAGGGGGGGTGGGTTTTGGATCTGATAAATGTACGCATCCCCGGAGGTCGGCGCCCTTTTGCATGTATTAGCTCTAGAATTACCACAGTTATCCAAGGGGGTCCTACACACACAATGTCAACGTCAAAATAGAACTGTACTCTATTGCATTATTTATTTTCTGTAATAGTCTATTTATTATAATTGTATTATGTTGGTAGTCAGAAAAAATAAAAGCACTTTTCCAATCCGAGATATCTGTCATGGCTATGTATTTACACTATTCTGAGGTTTATGTTCTGACTAAGCGAGTTTCAACTGTGATTTACTCTGTAACGGTAGATGGTAAGAACCCAATTGTTTTTTTATATAATACAGTATACATTCAAGTCTATATTTTTATACATATCGTAGGCACCAACTCATCAAAACGATGTCATTGGATGTGTTTTTTATCAAAACTGTGTTTCTTCATAACAGGTTTTTGAGATACATGAATGAATAGACTAGGGTACTGGTAAGACTATGTAAACATTGTATATATCAAAATCTTCGTTAGACTGTCTAGTTTCATGAAAGAATAATTTTGAGTTTCTATCTTGTTCCAGTAGGGGGCAGTAGGCAGTTTTAGCTGGAATGGCCAGTTTGGTCACGACTGACTATGCTATTTATAGATGGCAAAATATCTACAGTGGTACATGTGG
Organism: Protomyctophum parallelum; assembly: GCF_964188405.1. NCBI lineage: Eukaryota > Metazoa > Chordata > Actinopteri > Myctophiformes > Myctophidae > Protomyctophum > Protomyctophum parallelum. Next base: position 2,459,613 of record NC_139704.1, on the reverse strand, counting down.
GAAACTTTTTTTTTTTAATTTATTATTGAACTAGACAACTCACCCTTTTAAATGAGATATGTCATAGGTATGTGCTCCCTGTAGAAAAAAAGTTGTTACGAATATAAAACTTAAAACAGCCGTATCTTTTTTGTTTTGCTAGAAATACTAAACTGAGGGAAATGCAGGCTCTTTTAAATGGCTTCCAACACAAAAACTAAACATTGTATCAACTCAATTCATTTTTTTCCTGGAAGCAAACAAGTTTTTCTTTCTCTGAAGGTATTTTATTGTCGCACAGTCACAACAGAGAATTTTCAATAAATCATTCAAAAACGCATTTTTGACTACATTGACTACATTTCCTTATCCTTACCCCTCAATTAGACCCCCCCCCCCCCCCCCCCATAGAGCTTCTATAGGTCTCTATAGGTCTAGGTCTCCATAGGTCTCTATAGGTCTAGGTCTCTATAGGTCTAGGTCTCCATAGGTCTCTATAGGTCTCAGGTCCACCTTCTCTGTCCATCAACCCTTACACAATAACACAACACAGAGAACAATACCCCTTACAGATATAAGAGCGTCGCAGTCCCTCCCCCTTTCAGAACGACGAGTGGCCCAGGAAATGAAATGCAATGCATTTCTCCCATAGGATTTTCTTTAAGTATTTATTTAAAGACGGTTACGCCGCGGACAAAGCCAACTCGGATCGTGACAAATCATGACAATGAACACAATATTTTGGGCCGATCAAATCATTAGAAAGAAGAAAATAAAGGCAGGAGACAACACTTTTTGTTTTGTTTTTCTTCTTATAAAGTATTTGATCGGCCCAAAACATTGTGTTCATTGTCATCATTTGTCACGATCCGAGTTGGCTTTGTCCGCGGCGTAACCGTCTTTAAATAAATACTTAAAGAAAATCCTATGGGAGAAATGCATTGCATTTCATTTCCTGGGCCACTCGTCGTTCTGAAAGGGGGAGGGACTGTGACGCTCTATAACACAACACAGTGAACAATACCCCTTACACAATAACACAACACAGTGAACAATAACCCTTACACAATAACACAACACAGAGAACAATACCCCTTACACAATAGCACAACACAGGCTGTGTTCTGCCCATCAAACAAATGTTTGGTCAAACCATGTGACTCCCATTGGAATTGCTTTGTGGCGGCCATTAAACACAGGCAAGACACAGAACATGTGTTCTGAATGTGTTTATGGGACCTTACAAAACATTTCAACTTTAACAAGATACTTATCATCATAAAAGTAACAGGTCTATAATCTGTTATTGTTCACCAATCATAATCTAAATGATTAAAAGCCAGTACCAACTACATGTACTTGTAAAATGTTTATCGGAGCAGTTTTGTTTAATCAGAACAATTAATCCATTGATTTAAACTCAATTTTTTATCCCACGATTTTGTAACCCATTTTTCACCCCTGTGTCAATCATCTAATGTGATCCTGGGCTCTACACACCCTCCACCAACCTAGTCCCCATATATGGGGGACATGGGGAGAGCAACGGACTTGAACTCATGCTTCCTTCATGCCTGAGTGTCCAAGTTGCTCCTTTACACCTGACAGGGGGGATTTTCCCTGGTTGGACGTAGCGCGTGGAAGGAACACGTTATTCCAACCAGTTCCTTTCCCCTCCATCAGGCGGGGAATCCTCCTTTTAAGGAGGATTAACCATCTCTGACAAGTCACCTTAGTGCCGGGACACTTTAAGGAACATTCCTATTCATTTATTTTAACGATTTTATTGTAGCTTTTTAAAGGACCACTTCACCACTTTTCAAATGACATTCATATAATTGGTCTTCACGACCAGTGACATCATCGATGGGGAATACAAGCTAATAAAAACGGCAGACTTTGTATTCCTGGAAAGTTGCAATACGAAAATGGAAGCCATCGTTTTCATGATATGAAAAAATCTCTCTCTCTCTATATATATCGTTCATTTGTATAGATAACGATCACCTTATCGATCAGGCTTATCGAGCCGGGTTCTTATCGATAACGATCACCTTATCGATCAGGCTTATCGAGCCGGGTTCTTATCGAGACCACTGTCGAGCATTTTCTATTATTTTGTGGAAAGACAGGAGACGATAACATTCTAAACAGAACCAGTATATTTTACTAAGGGCCTTCAAATAAAGTAATTTTCTAACAGACAGAAAGCAATTGACCTTCTTACCAAAATAATAATATTAAATAAACTGTTAACTGGTTAATATGTCACTTTAAAAGCCTAATGTTGTTCACCTGGACAGCGCTGGTCGGCAGGTATCAATACTGTTGTGCCAGCGTGGATGATTAAATGTATTTTCTGATCGCCTCTCGTCTTGATTGTTTAAACATGACGTCATGGGCCGTAACATGCTCCATAGCAGGCTTGATAAGCCCAAAGCTTATTGATAACAGGTACTGGGTAAGCCCAAAGATTATTGATAACGGGTATACTCAATAAGCCCAAAGCTTATCGATAACAGGTACTGGATAAGCCCAAAGCTTATTGATACCGGGTACTCAATAAGCTTGTTATCGGATTGTTCGGGTATCGGTTATCGAGCTCCATCCCTAGGTACGGTACGGTACGGTACGGGTGCGGTACGGTACGGGTACGCCCCTCGACCGTTCTGTGCCGTGGTTCTTCTATTCTTTATTTGTTTTACTGAGGTTAAGGTTAGGAATAAGGTTAGGTTTAGACATAGTTTTACTGAGGTTAAGGTTAGGAATAAGGTTAGGTTTAGATATAGTTTTACTGAAGGCTCATACATAGTCTGGATTTTCGGTGGTTAGGTGACCACCGAACTACAACATGACGTCACGAGCAGCGCTGAAGAGCAAACCACCACCACCGCTCCAGCCCTTCTCTCTGTTTTTACTCACCACCGCTCAACGTTATTTCATGTAAACAAACACAATAGTGCTTTCTCACTGTTCTCAAAAGGAGACGGAATGGAAGGATATAGGCTATATATTTAATAACAATAATAATAATAAGGGAAACATGATGAGAAATGACTAATGAGCAAAGTAAAAGAATATGGAAATGAAATGTATAATGAATATTATTATATATGAATATTACAAGTGTATTTATGAAACTAATAATAAAACGATCAGCTTAAATACTAAAATAGACATGATAGACATGTATAAATAGGCCAAGCATGTAGGTGTAGGCACTTGCTGTGAATAAGGACAGTTTTTATAAAGTGATGCAAAGTGTCATGGACTTATGCATGGCGGACTCATCTTCAAAGTGCTGTCCCATTTCTTTCACAACAATTTGGAGCCCTTGCAGCCTC
>NC_139704.1:2411290-2451290 GCF_964188405.1 Protomyctophum parallelum | reverse complement strand
GGTTACATGAGGATTACATTCCCCTTCCCCTCATTCATTTTACAAACAAGTTCTAAATTATTATAACACCAAACGGAATGGATTGGAGTTGAGCGCAGCGCGCACCTCTCTGACTCTGTGTAAAATCCTCACAGTGGAGGCTGCTGCTGGCGGTGTTGCCAATTTGCGAGAGAAATAAGCAACCAGGTCTATGAAAACAAGCGCAAAAGAAGCGACTATAAAAGGCCACACGAGCACTTCAAAGCTATATATATCGTCCATTAAACAATGTGCATATTTATATATTATGTTGGCTATTTGAAAATAGACGATCTACAAGCTCACAACCGTTCTACCATTATTTACAAGCAACTTCAGAAAAATAAGCCCAATGTGGCTTATAATAATCAGACCAGGCAACACTGCAGAGATACTAGATAGGAGAGCATATGATATATTGGATTAGGGATAAATAATGGGTAGCGCAGTCTTCTCTTTTAGGTAAAATACAATGAGGCTTTTTATTTAAAGAGTAGCCTACGGGGTATAAATATAATTGTATAGGGCTGAGTTATTTGTAGACTATATAAATTAGTCTTTACTGTCTAGTCAATGTTTTAAACTCATGCCATGTCTATCTAAATGAGTGTCAGCCAGGAATGTCAAAAAGAGTTTTTATTTGCCACTTTGACCACACATGGATGAAGTTGTTGGTTGTCAAAGTTGTTGGTTGTCAAAGTTGTTGGTTGTTGTCAATCAAACAATCAAAATGGTTCTGTAGGTCAAGATGCATTTTTCTTATGATCTGTTATAAGTTGACACAATGACTCTACAGTAATGTAACTGTTCAGAGAGGTCAAATTCTTAACAATGAAATTACCTTAACCATATTTCAGTTGTCCTTATCTTAATTTCATAGGCTCAACATTCTTGTCTATCAATGGTAAAACTTGTATTATCTAATTAAATTGAGTTTTACTTAAAAGTAATCGAAAAGTAACTGAAAGTAACTTGTAGTTACTTTTTAAATGGAGTAATCGGGATTACGTTACTGACTACATTTTTTAGCAAGTAACTTGTAACTGTAGGGGATTCCTTTTTAAAAGTAACCCTCCCAACCCTGCTCATGTTTCTATGTCAGTGGTTCTCACAGGGTTACAACCTCATGTTTCTATGTCAGTGGTTCTCACAGGGTTAAAACCTCATGTTTCTATGTCAGTGGTTCTCAAACTAATTCATGTCAAGGGCCCCAAACATTAATGGTGTTAGAATAACTGAAATTCAGGATCAGGACCACACCTCCGATGCAGCTACCTCCACCTCCTATCAGCCACCTCCAATCAAGCCACCTCCACCCATATATGTGACCAACTCCAGCTAAAAGGCCCGCAACTCTACTTTTCCATTTTTCAGATTTTTGTCTCCACCAGGCCGAAGGCATGTGGGGAGAGTATGTTTTGCACTTCGTCCGTCCGTCCGTGTGTCCGTCCGTGTGTCCGTGAACAGCTAATCTCGGCCACCGTTAACCCGGTCGATGCCAAATTTTGCATACACACTCCCTGGATGCCAACGATGAACCTCTGCCCCAAACTTTCCAGAACGGCCTGTTATAGCGCCACCAGGAGGCCGCTTTGTGCAAAACAAGTTTTTTCACAGTACACCTACAGATTTTGTCCAAACATCACGCAAATTAGTACACAGTCTCTCTAGAGCCATTCAACGAAACGGGTCTTTCAGATTTCTCAGACTCCATCCTGATTGGTTAAGATTGGCTTCCAAAGTTCACAGGAGTGCTCAGTTTCAAACAAAATGCTGCAAATCATGAACACATCGCGTGATTTCCGTGAAATTGTGCACGCACATTCCCACTAGGCCGAGGACGAAATGCCACATGAACAATTTCAACTCAGCCTCAAGGTGGCGCTATAACTGGCCGAAAAGTGTTTTTACCTCTAACTGCACGGATCTGTGGATAACCTGGTGGAGACCTGTGCCCAGAAGGGCACTTTTTCTAGTTACAGATTATTAAAGTACAGAATGTAAGCTTTCATATGATGTATCATTCAATGAAATTGGACAATAATTGAAGGAGATATAACCATTTTAAAATGACTGGGGCCTTTCACCCAAAGCTGAGAAAAGCCCTTTTCAATATTCACAACATTTTATCACCTAAGAGCTGGACAGAAGTGGGTGTGACAATGGGAGGGACAAGAGACAATAGGACGTTTTAGCTATCAACAGTGCAACACTAGAAACACTGACATGTTTAAGCCAGTAGAACAAACAATGCAATTTGTAAGGTGCCCCAATAAACCCTTTTGAAAGTACTAAGTATTAAATACTAAGTATAAGTATTCAAGTATTAAATATTAAGTTAAGTGTTCAATTTAACTTATACACTACCTGGTTGTAAATAGCTGCAGTACACCATTTTATGCAGGTCTACTTTAAGCAATCAAAGTCAGACAATTGACCCAGTATTTTAAATAAATAAAATTGACGCATCAGGCTATGATGTTGTGCGCTTGTAGATTTGCTATTTTAATAAACAGATCTGTCCACATGCAGTCACAATGCCTGGTGTCTATTTAGTGTGCAAGGCTTACATCCGGTCTAAAGCCCACCCACTGTATGCGCTGTTTATATACACAATACATACACGATCCGTATCCTCCCCTCACCGGATGTTGAATTAACAGTACTAACGGCCGTATTTGAAAAGACGTATCCAATCTTTTACACAATAAACCGATTTCCCGACATTTCCTTTTCACTTGATACCGTTTCGTAGAGAGGGCCTACACAAACGTTCTATATACCAAATGAAAGCCTGCATTTCATACATTCATTTACATAGTATATAACCTTTTTTTAAATGAGCAAGAAATGAGCGAGTTGTGATTAAAAGAAAAGACGTGTGATCTTGGCTCTTTGCTGGGTGCGCGAGGAAAAAAATAAAGCTATTTTCCAACATTTCCTTTTCAATTGATACCGTTTCTTAGAGACGGCCTACACAAACGTTCTATATACCAAATGAAAGCCTGCATTTCATAGTTTACATAGTATATAACCTTTTTTTAAATGAGCAAGAAATGAGCGAGTTGTGATTAAAAGAAAAGACGTGTGATCTCTTTGCTCTTTAACACACGACACAGACGGCTAGCTAACTAGGCTAGCTAGCTTCTAGCCTGTTGTTTGTTGGTGAAAGACATGTATTTCAGCGAGTAGCTATACGTGGTTTTGTTTATTTTCTGTAAAGTCTAACCCAAATGCTCCTCCATACTACTATAGCCATGTAGAATACTTCTGTGTTTACAAACACAAGCACGCTAATGGGCGGTGATCAGAGCGTGAAACCTGAGGACAAAGAGATTCCGGGACCAATCGTACACAACATGCAAATCTCGGAACTGCGCTCTTCTGCCCCCAGAAACTTGTTAAAAAACAAGCCCACTTTGACGTATAAATGTATACATTTCATTTGCCCAAATGAACAATCTGTTTGAATGAAAACCTTCTTCAACATTCAAACTGTATAAATATGAAAAAAAAAGAAAATCACATAAAAAAAAAAAACCGAGTTTATTTATTGATTTAAGGCATGTTCATTCTGGCGACATGAGGCATGTTTTGTTGGCACTGGTCACATATAACCAACCCATCCAACCCCTGGTTCTCCCCCCGTTCTCGCTTTCGTCGCACAGCGTGCCTCTCCTCCCAACCAGCGTCGTCTCCTCGGCACAGCGTGCCTCTCCTCCCAACCAGCGTCGTCTCCTCGGCACAGCGTGCCTCTCCTCCCAACCAGCGTCGTCTCCTCGGCACAGCGTGCCTCTCCTCCCAACCAGTGTCGTCTCCTCGGCACAGCGTGCCTCTCCTCCCAACCAGTGTCGTCTCCTCGGCAGAGCGTGCCTCTCCTCCCAACCAGTGTCGTCTCCTCAGCACAGCGTGCCTCTCCCCCCAGCCAGTGTCGTCTCCTCGGCACAGCGTGCCTCTCCTCCCAACCAGTGTCGTCTCCTCAGCACAGCGTGCCTCTCCCCCCAGCCAGTGTCGTCTCCTCGGCACAGCGTGCCTCTCCTCCCAACCAGTGTCGTCTCCTCGGCACAGCGCGCCTCTCCCCCAACCAGCATCATCTTCCTCAGCACAGCGTGCCTCTCTCCTCTAGCGTCGTCTCCCTCAGCACAGCGTGCCTCTCTCCCGGGCCAGCGTCGTCTCCTCTGCACAGCGTGCCTCTCCTCCCAGCCAGTGTCGTCTCCTCGGCACAGCGTGCCTCTCCTCCCAACCAGTGTCGTCTCCTCGGCACAGCGTGCCTCTCCTCCCAACCAGTGTCGTCTCCTCGGCACAGCGTGCCTCTCCTCCCAGCCAGTGTCGTCTCCCTCGGCACAGCGTTCCTCTCCCCCCAGCCAGTGTCGTCTCCCTCGGCACAGCGTGCCTCTCCCCCCAGCCAGTGTCGTCTCCCTCGGCACAGCGTGCCTCTCCCCCCAGCCAGTGTCGTCTCCCTCGGCACAGGTGCCTCTCCTCCCAGCCAGCATCGTCTCCTCGGCACAGCGTGCCTCTCCTCCCAGCCAGTGTCGTCTCCTCGGCACAGAGTGCCTCAACCCACCCAGCCAGCATCGTCTCCTCGGCACAGTGTGCCTCAACCCACCCAGCCAGCATCGTCTCCTCGGCACAGCGTGCCTCAACCCACCCAGCCAGCATCGTCTCCTCGGCACAGCGTGCCTCAACTCACCCAGCCAGCATCGTCTCCTCTGCACAGCGCGCCCGTCCTCCCAGCCAGTGTCGTCTCCTCGGCACAGCGTGCCTCTCTCCTCCAGGCTAGCGTCGTCTCCCTCAGCACAGCGTGCCTCTCCTTCGGGTCAGCGTCGTCTCCCTCAACACAACACTCCTCTCTCCCTCCGTGCAGCGTGCCTTCCCCCCTCCCAGGATCACCCGGACCCATCTCCTCAAGCAGGTCCCACCAGATGCTCTTTGGGATCCGACACCTACAGGCTGCGCCCCAAGCATCCGACACCACACTCCAACGCCACCTGGACCCATCACTTCCAGGTCATTTCCCAAGCATCCGATGCCGCTCGCCCACCTGTAACCATCACCTCCAGGTTGTCCCTTGAACAGCTTCGTCCCACGTTCATCGGATCCTCCACCTTCCGGTATCCCTCAATCAGCCCACACCATGGTCCGATGCTCATTTGGACCCGTCTCCCCCGCCCCAAACCCTCATCTACCCGAGCCACGCCAAACGTCTTTTCTCCCTGTGCCATCCTAATTTTGCCATTGTCATCACAAGGTTCAACTCCGGCTCCATCTCTTCGCCCTCCGGAACGGCATCTCCTTCCAAGAAGATCACCTCACATTAACATTATGCCGATTTTAGGGGTCTCTACAGCACCAGATGGTCTGCCGCCGGACGAACCCCGGAGATTGCAGGAGCCACGAATGGTCTGACCAATCGATCCCAATCCACTCGGACAACACAGCCGTCGTCAATATCGTCGTCACAGGCCGCTCCCTCTCCGTTTATCGTGCCATTCACGGGCCATCTCATCTGGCACCCAGGTTCCCATCAGTTCCTCCCCCACGTCGCTCACGTTCCGGTCATTTCATGCCTTCACCGACACAAAGTTCAGACGTCGCGCCTCTCCATGCAGGCCCTGATCCAACTCCAGTTCCCCACATCTGGCGCCGACATTCAACCTGGAAACCTCGCCTTTCTCCAGTCTCTCCACTCCCCCCGGATCCATATCATCAACAGTCGAGTCAGCTCGGCAGAACTCCGCCACTCCCATAACCAAACCAACCCATCGTCGCCACCATCCAACCTCATCTCCATCGACCTCCAGGAACCCGCACGAGTCCCTCGTCGCCTGCCCCTCGCCACAGACCTTCCGGTCACACGCATATGAACTCTCCACTCAGGATACCGCTCCCCCCCTCATCAGTCGAACCCCAGGTCGACTACATCAAACACTCAAGACTATCCTAACCTCAAGCTAAGCTCACCCGTCCTCTTCCCCGAAACCAGTCGATCCCGAACCCTTACCTTAAAAAACCAGAAGTCCCAGAGTTATTCTCCTTCAGATCCCCTTTCACTTCCGAGTCTGGACACGCTGCTTCCTCTCCGGTATCTCCCCGACACACTACTCAGGCCATTCTTTCAGGATCGGCGCAGCCACCCCCGCATCCCGTAACAGCATCCCCGACCACCTGATCCAAATCACGGGCCACTGGTCCTCCCAGGCATATCTCCGCTACATCAGACCAGATCTGCAAGATCCGAAGGTCGCCCCATCTCGTCTCCTTTACTGAAGCTTTTGGGGGTCTGACGTGCCTCTGGAGCATGCCGGATCCCCGAAGCTTCCCCACCTCGGCTCAAATCCCAGACTCCGCCGGTGGCCCGTCGTGGGCCATCACCCTGCTGTCGTATTCATAACCATGCCCTTCCCTCCTGTTTCAATAAATGGTTAAATGTTTCCATTGGTGGTGTGGTCCTTGATAGTGAAATGGTGTTAGAATAACTGAAATTCAGGATCAGGACCACACCTCCGATGCAGCTACCTCCACCTCCTATCAGCCACCTCCAATCAAGCCACCTCCACCCATATATAACCAACCCATCCAACCCCTGGTTCTCCCCCCGTTCTCGCTTTCGTCGTCCCACCCCCCCACCCTAATTCTTATCCTACTCCCTCTAACACCTCCTAACAGATCCCTAAGGGGGGTCTGACGTGCCTCGGGAGCATGCCGGATCCCCGAAGCTTCCCCACCTCGGCTCAAATCCCAGACGCCGCCGGTGGCCCGTCGTGGGCCATCACCCTGCTGTCGTATTCATAACCATGCCCTCCCCTCCTGTTTCAATAAATAGTGAATGCCCTCGGGCGAGGGGGCACGTATTACGTCATGCCGCAAGAGAGGCCCATTCTCTTGGTTTTAATAGAATGTGAGTATATTAAAGTACTTGTGTTGTCCACGCCCAAGATTGGACGCGTCCCCTAGCTAGTGAACTGCCGAGCGTTAGATCTTCATATAACTCAGCTCCACTGGTTCATTGATTGAACGTTTCGATCACTGGGATTGAACAATTAAATATTTTGTATTATATATTGGACAGAATGGACACAGATGTGCACTGTGCAGGCAGATGAATTATAAGCTTTTTTGTTACATGAATTTATTCATTAATATTTTTTGTAGGCGTTTTCATATGACACACAATATAGAACAGGGACTGCCTGGAAATGAAGGCCCGGACCAACCCTACCCTACCGCCGTGGTTCAAATGTTATTGAAGGGACGCACTAATGTGAACGGACTAATCGCAGAAATAAAGGATTTATGTAACTCACGTTCCATTTCCAAAATTCTAATGGTTTCAGCGTTTTTCATTTTATGATGAATTCCTGTTCTGTTCTTTAACTATATAGAAGTGTCTATTTGTACGTCTCTAAATGTTTTGATGAATTGAACAAGGTGGACCCTGTTAATTGGGTCGTCCACTCACAGTTAACAGTCTTTGTATTGAGTTTGTGTTTGAAATGTACTGTAATTCTGCAAACTGTTAATAAATATTTAAATCAATCAATCAAAAAGAGTAAACATCTTTGAATCAGCAGCAATCCATTCACCGTTGGCTAACGTTGTGCAACAGTCCAGAACAGAGCTATTGTCAAATTGTCAAATTAGCAACTGTCAACTTAGGCTACTGTAGGCCTACATTAATCATTGCCTCTCAAACCCACATACCACGTGTAATGTGCGTTGCCTAACCAAAATAACAGACATACAAACAATCAACATCATAACATGCCGCTCGATTGCATGTAGACAGCTTGCAGATCTGTTCTTTTGGGCACACAATGAGGCGCGCTGCGCTGCGATGGGGAAATTAAATTGCTGTAGGCTACAGCGCTACGATTTGGAAACCAAATAGCTGTAGTCTACAGTGGACTGTAACATTGCTTGGTCAACTATATTACGTGTATGCAGTGAACATTAACATTAGCGCTTTCATAGTTATATGGAGCATTTACCGTGGTGACGTTGATTAGGTAATTTAGGTTATTCACCCAGCTGGGTTCAACTGTGTCTCGTTAAGCCCTGACGCTTCCAAAACAAGCTATTGCGGATGAATCGATGGGCGTATAGAACATTTAAGCATATGGCAAGTTAACGTATACCGTAAGTTATATACTTTGATGCTGACCACTAAGCAATTAATTTGGTTCGCAAACCAGAGGCCAGACAGCGGTAGCAAGTTCAACAACCACCGTTCTAATCTGTCACTTCTCTGGTGCGCTGCTGCTGCCTCCTGCCTACAGGTGACTGTATAGTGTCTGACGCTGCGGCTATAATGCGCTTTTTTGGTGGAGTTTGTAACACGTTAACGGCGAATAATTTACATTACATCTTTTTTCTTCAGTAATATATTATATTACACGTTACCGCATTTCGGTAATATATTACGTTACATAACGTCCGTTACCCAACACTGGTTATAACCCATTTAGACCTGAGGATGATTCTACAAATATCTTCTAAATCCTGTTTCTATGTTTCTATGTCAATGGTTCTCAAACTATTTCAGGTCAAGGAGCCCCAGAATTATATGTAATTGGCCGCCAACCCCCATCTGAAAATATATTGTTCCAGGGACCCTCCCAGAAACAAAGATTTGAGTTAAAAAGAACATCTTTGAAGTATTCAAAGATGTGCGCCACATTTTCATGATTTTCCAAAAATAGCAGATCTACAAGCTCGTAGCTATGAGCTATGAGCTTGTAGATCTGCTATTTTTCAATAGCTAAAGCGTAACATAATGCTTAAAACACCAAAAGGGTTCCCGCTTAGTAAAATTACATCATTCAAATATAATTGATGTTGTCATTGATAAAGGCTATGAAGGTGTGTGTGGGTGTGTGTGAGTGTGTGTGTGTGTGTGTGTGTGTGTGTGTGTGTGTGTGTGCGATGTGGAGCTTTCATCAACTCTGGTTAAAAGGCTGATAGGCCCCAGCGATAATTGAAATCGCGACCCCTGGTTTACAAGACCAGTGCCCTAACCACTGAGCTATGAGGCCCTGTTTGTCACATCAGGTGTTTATCTACCGTCATCAATGCTTACAGTAGACCATATTGTACCTGTCAGTCGATGACCACACCCAAAGTCACATACCAGCCCAGTGAACCATTGTTCCATGCAAAGCTGTCACCGTGTCACAAATTCACCCAGGAAGATGATTCATTCATTTTGTGCCGCATGTGTCACATTTGAAGTCGGTGTCACGAACGGTTCTCGAGTTGCGTGGATCGGAGACGTACACACATAGACTTGGTGCATTTATAGATGAACAGTTTTATCCAATCCAGCAGGCAGCGGTTCTCTTAAACCTTGGATCTCTTAACCTGCGCCTTGGATTGAAATTACTAATATAATTCGTCAATGGCTTTCAATTGTTGTCTGTCATTGTAAACTGATTGGATCATCAGACTTTCTATGTAACTCTGAGAGTGTTTCTATTTCTATGTGTGAATTGGGAAACTAGCTCTGTTACGGTAGAAAAAGCCAATTTTGTGCCTTAGTTTACAGACAAGATTGTCAATATTTAAATACCATAGGCCTATTGACAATCTTGTCTGTAAACTAAGGTCACATTCTCACCTAATACTTCGGTAGACTCATGCGTATGGGCGGAGATTTTGGGATTCTTGCATATTTAATTTGCTGTGGTTTGCCTTCACACTGCCTTCCGTAGCAATTGGAAACGCAGCAGGGGGGACCTTTATCAATGTGTTCCATTCATAAACCTAGCCTACAACACAGTGAAATCTATTGTGATAAAATTATACTCATAACGTGCATGTGTCGTGCCGTCTGGGACTGGACCCCCCCCCTCTCTCTCTCTCTCTCTCTCTCTCTCTCTCACTATAGCCTATGCACGCAGCCGCAGTGCCACACACTGTTCTCTTGGGCATGGAGACACAGCGCTGAGCGCACTGATATAACAAACAGCAGCGCAAAATGTTTACACGTTTATTGAGATGAAAGTTCCAGTCCCCACTAGTCCCCACACAGTGACAGCACTCCATGTTTACGGCACGCACAGACAGACAGAATATTCTGTAGGCTATAATACTATTACACTGCACTGCAGTGTTTATGTGTTTTCTTAAGCAATTGATGAATGTACTCCACGGTAACGGGACATCTTTGCGCTGCGTAAAATATGTTTTCTCCGTGTCCAACTGTGTTCAGCTCCTCACCTGCTACATTGTTTGCTTCATTTCCTTTATTTACTGCGGATTGCATTCACACCTGCACCGAATCGTAATCAAGTGCGATTGGAAGCGAAGCGAAACCCCCGTTTTTGCTCGGAGTATAATGCGGTTCTTTGATACGCATTACGATTCGAATGAGCCTTCACACCCGCCGAACGAAGTGCACTTTCTGAAAATGCGCAGCAGAATTCGTTTTAATCGCAGCAAAGCTCTCTGGTATGAATGTGACCTAAGGCAACACATTGGCTTTTTCTACCAGAACAGAGCTAGTTTCCCAATTCTATGTAGGAAAAGAGTTATTGTTTACATTGCCATGGAAGCAATATAAACAGCACACACACCGTAGGCCTATTCTGTGTGGACTTATGACTTATTTGGTTTTTAATATTTTATTTTGCATTGTTCAGATATGACTTCTGGTCTCCTTTGTTTTAGCTATAATAAACTAGGTTAAAATCTGCCAACTGCATGCTTTGCCATCATTTGAATGAGTTGCACATACTACCCTCACCCAAGGCAGCAGTGTCTACATACTGTGCATACAGCTGTCTTGACAGAAGATTTTAATGATAACATTTACATCAATTCAGTGATCACTATAATCCATCCTCCTCTTCCCTCATGGTCGTCTGGTTTGTGTCCATTGGGTTCTCCGGGGTCAGCGCTGGAGCACTTTGTTCATCTGTTTGTACACAAAGACAATTCAAAGTGTTTTAGATACAAAAAAAAGAAAAGATAAGACAATATTAAGACCATGTATGGTCCCCTGGCCTAGTGGTCCAGGCACAACACAACATAACAGGCTCTGGCCTGACAGCATGTTGCGAGTTCAAGTCCCGTTCATGACAACCTTTTCTGTGTGTGTCTCCCCCTCTTCCCTGTCTGTATGTCTTCACTGTAACTATCAATAAAGGCACAAAAGCCAAAAACAACTCTTAAAATAAAAATATATATTCAACAAGGTGCTCTTTGGTACAACTGGGTAACAGAATTGATGCAAAAAAGACGAGCAAGACGAGCAAAGTTTAAAATGCACTATGCATTGCGGCTAACTGCCTTCTATTATAACTGCCTTCATCAGGGTGACTGTTTTAGACACACACTGGAGAAAGGTGTCCCAAATAAATTGTCATGGATAGCAGTAAATCTATTTACTGCTATCCATGACAATTTAATTTCAAATTCCAGGTTAAAAAAATAACCGAGTCATCTATTAAAGGACCACTTCAACACTTTTCAACCTATCTTCATATACTAGGTCCTCACTAATAAGCATGATACAATGGCACATTTTGTTCTACTCAGTCTGTGTCTCATAGGAGGGCTGTGGGAAGTTTAGAAACCGTCCTCCAGTGATATCATCATTAGGCAGATTTATTTTTAAACAAGATTTGTTTTACAAAAGTGTTTAGATTTTCGTGGGAACGGTGGCTTCCATTTTCACATTGCAACTTTTCAGGGCTAGAAAGCCTGCAGTTTCTATTGTATTCCCCATCGATGATGTCACTGGAGGATGAGTTTTGAACTGCCCACAGCCCTCCTATGAGGCACAGACCGAGTAGAAAGAAATTGTGCCGTTTTTTCATGATTATTAGTGAGGACCTATTATATGAAGATAGGTTGAAAAGTGGTGAAGTGGTCCTTTAAGGGCTATTAAGCTCAGCTGTCCATATAATGAAATAACATACTTGACCATTGACGAAGTAGAATCACAATCAGAAGAACTTTCAGAAGCATTCAACCAAGCCATTTACATGCTAATTGTGGCTTTTATATGTTGAATAGGTTTTTCCATCATGCTCACTTGAAGCGCAATTAGGTGCCTACTTTAATCAGATTGCTTCCTTGAAACTATCTGTTGTATAATGACTCACTCCCACTGTAGGTCTGCACAAACCTTAAAGACATAGGAAAATGAAAGAATATTATGTTTTTCACACTTTTAGAGCATATCCATGCGGTCATTATATGGGCATACCTAACAATACACCTTGTGTATTTTTATATCAAAAGTCTATGCTTTTCTTTTCCTGTGGCCGATTTGTCTGGTCGCCAAATACCAAAATACTTTGTGAACTGACTTCCAGACTTTTACGTATAACAAAGTGTTTAGTTGACTAAATCAACAAAAAATATTATATTTAGTCAACTAAAACTACACTAAATCTAAAACATTTCAGATGACTCAAACTAAATGGAATTGTATTTAAAAGACTATCTAAATCAAAATGTGCTGTCAAAATCAACACTGGTGTGAATACAAGACACTGCCGCCATCTGGTGGTTGACATCCGGCAGCGCATGGTGATGTTTGACAGCATCATGCAGAACACCTTGGGAGCATAAACAAAGAGTTGTAATATACAGAGATAAACGATCTCGGAATTGGAGAAATGGACTACAAATCCTACAAATGGTCTCCTAAGTAGGCGTGGTTTGCTTCTCCCCCAACATATTTATTTATTTATTTTTACATAGCATACGGCTGCGCAAAGGACTGGCATTGTGACATATTTGGTCAATCAAACTTTATTGGTGTACAAACTGTATTAGGTATTGTGAATGTGAACGTGAACATTTGAAGAAAGAATAATGAATACAACTAGATATCTATAGACACACACTTAGTAGAGGACGCCACGCCTACATCGTTAAACCACACCCCCAATCCGACAGGCCCCGCTTTCAACCCGGACACCCACCCAAGACGCCTTAAACCCAGCGGCGGGATCACAGAGCCACCTCGGACTGTGAAATAACGCACGTGCTGTGTTAAAGACCTCCGTGGAGAGGGACGTTCATGAGTTATGGCTATTTTTAGAAGGCCTTGCCCATCAGACAAGGCCAGCTCAGCTGTTGAAGAAAATGACAGGGAGCACAGTGGTGCGCTTGGGTTGTCTGAGTGCAAATAGGTGTGAGCGCTTTAACTAATAGTGCAGGGCAAGCGCATAGGCCACGCCCACATCACTAAAACACAGCCCCAATTGCCCGGCTCTCCACTCGGAGATACATCTGCTGTATAAGGGCCGTACCGGCCACCTCTAAATGGTAAATGGTAAATGGTGCATTTATATAGCGCCTTTATCCAAGGCGCTTTACAGAGATTGTGCATTACATTCACCCATTCATACACCGATGGCAGCGGAAACCATGCAAGGCACCAACTAGCACATCGGGAGCAATTAGGGGTTCAGTGTCTTGCTCAAGGACACTTCGACAGTAACTCTGGGGGAGCCCGGGTTTGAACTGGCAACCTTACGGTTGCCATCCAGGCACTCTACCCCTGAGCCACCGCCACCCCCATCACCTCTGCCTTTGCTTACGGCCATACCACCCTGAACACACCCGAACTCGTCCGATCTCGGAAGCTAAGCAGGGTCGGGCCTGGTTAGTACTTGCATGCGAGACTCCCTGGGAATACCAGGTGCTGTAAGCTTTTTCATGCCGGCATACTGAATGAGCAAAGGTCATTCATGAATGGCCATGCAAAACACTAGATCATTGTGCACCACTAACTTTTTGCCCCCCAAAGCGCATAGGCCACGCCTACATCATTAAACCACACCCCCAATCCGACAGGCCCCACTTTCAACCTGCCAAGCGTGTGCGTGCAGCTCAGCTGTTGAAGAAAATGACAGGGAGCACAGTGGTGCGCTTGGTTGTCTGAGTGCAAATAGGTGTGAGCGCTTTAACTAATAGTGCAGGGCAAGCGCATAGGCCACGCCCACATCACTAAAACACAGCCCCAATTGTCCGGCTTCCCAGGAAGCCTCGCGCCCCCACAGGGTTGCCAGGCCCGACAGCCAGCTAAACCCACGACCCGGCTCTCCATCCGAACCCGGGAACCCACTCTTAAGCAACCCCCCTGAACCTTCACAATCTAATACCAGGTGCTGTAAGCTTTTCATTAACGAATCGGGTACTGCCATCTGCTGTATATGGGCCGTACCGGCCACCTCTGCCTTTGCTTACGGCCACGCAAAACACTAGATCATTGTGCACCACTAACTTTTTGCCCCCCAAAGCGCATAGGCCACACCTACATCATTAAACCACACCCCCTTAATCCGACAGGCCCTGCTTTCAACCTGCCAAGCGTGTGCGTGCACGCGGGCCGTCAAACGCTTTACCGGCGAGGCTAGAGGCTTCGCCGGCCGCCGTTGCAAGCGGGTAGAATTACTAGGGTCTCTCTTCATGACGAATAAGCCTTTCATCTTTTACTAAAGACTTCCGTGGAGAGGGACGTTCATGAGTTATGGCTATTTTTGGAAGGCCTTGCCCATCGGACAAGGCCAGCTCAGCTGTTGAAGAAAATGACAGGGAGCACAGTGGTGCGCTTGGTTGTCTGAGTGCAAATAGGTGTAAGCGCTTTAACTAATAGTATCGAAGGTTTTTCAAAATGTGTCAAAGTGTTAAGATCTACAAGCTCACGTACTGCCACTGTGTCTTGTATGTGTGCTTAAGACATGGCTGTTGGGTACCGCAAAGAGGCCATTGTTATGCCCACGTGGAGGGGACTAGTCGTTGTCTGACTGGCGGGGGACTGGTATGTGGACGAGTGCTTTCCTCTATGGCCAGCGTGTACAACTCATACTTACCTGGCAGGGGAGACACCATGATCACGAAGGTGGTTCACCCTCGGCGAGGCTCAGCCATTGCACGCCGTGCTTTGCTGACCCGGGCGAATTCCCCAAATGTGGGAATCTCGACTGCACAATTTCTGGTAGTGGGGGACTGCGTTCGCGCTCTCCCCTGATTAAGTGTTGAAAACATGAGGATAGTGCTGGAGAGGAGCCCTACTGGCTGCTGCTTACGACCATACCACCCTGGAAACGACCGATCTTGGAATATAAGCAGGGCAAGTGCATAGGCCACGCCCACATCATTAAACCACAGCCCCAGACAATCTTATTTTTCTGAGATCATCAAAAAGCACAGTAACAATTCACGCATGTTATTTGCTACATTTGACAGACTAACTAATCCTCCAGATTCAATATCATCAGAACTAGTCACTACCAGCAAATGTAATGAGTTTGCATCATTTTTTAATGACAAGATTCAAGGTATCAGGAATGCTGCTAGTTCCTCAGTGTCAAACTCGGCCATCTTATCACTACCACAGATACAAAGAAACAACATGGTATGTATGGTGCAATTTAATTCTATTGATGACAAAACACTTGAAGATGTTGTCACCAGTTTGAATTCATCTACTTGTTGCCTTGATGTTTTACCCACTAGTTTTTTCAAAGCTGTTTTGGGCAGTCTGGTGAAAAAACTAGTAAATATTGTAAATGATTC
Source organism: Protomyctophum parallelum (assembly GCF_964188405.1). NCBI lineage: Eukaryota > Metazoa > Chordata > Actinopteri > Myctophiformes > Myctophidae > Protomyctophum > Protomyctophum parallelum. Next base: position 2,435,738 of record NC_139704.1, on the reverse strand, counting down.
TCTTCAATCTGGTATTTTTCCTGAGGACCTGAAAACTGCAGTTGTCAAGCCTCTCCTTAAAAAGAGGAGCCTTGATACTGCTGTACTGAATAATTACCGGCCGATATCAAATTTACCGTTTATAGGTAAAATTATTGAAAAAGTTGTTCATCAACAACTCAGTCGCTTTTTACTTTTAAATAATAGTTTTGACAAGTTTCAGTCAGGATTTCGGCCCAATCATAGTACTGAGACTGCACTCGTAAAGGTTCTAAATGACATTCGGCTTAACACTGATTCTGCCAATGTCTCTGTTCTTATTTTACTGGATCTTAGTGCCGCGTTTGACACTGTGGATCATTCAATATTACTACAAAGATTAGAGCACTATGTGGGACTCTCTGGAACTGTTATTCAGTGGTTCAAATCATACCTTCAGAATAGGAAATACTTTGTCTCTATTGGAAACTGTGTGTCCAAACAGATGGCTATGACCTGTGGGGTTCCATTTTAGGAACCCTCCTATTTAATTCATATATGCTTCCCCTAGGACAAATAATAAGCAATAATAAAGTAAATTACCATAATTATGCAGATGACACGCAAATCTACATATCAGTTACATCAACTGACTATGGTCCTATTGATTCCCTCTGTCATTGCATTGAGGAAATTAATGAGTGGATGCGGCAAAACCTTCTTCAATTAAATAAAGATAAAACTGAGATAATTGTTTTTGGACCACAGAAACAGAGACAGAGTGTAATTTCTCACCTTGAATCGCGGTCTCTTATACCCAAGAGTCAGGTGAGAGATCTTGGTGTTATCCTAGACTCAGATTTAAATTTTAACAGTCATATCAAAACTGTAATTTCATCTGCCTATTATCACCTTAAAAATATTGCAAGAGTTAGAGGAATTATGTCCAAGCAAGACCTAGAAACACTTTTGTTTCCAGTAGACTGGATTACTGCAATGGTCTGCTCACAGGACTTTCAAACAAAGCTTTTCGTCAACTCCAACTAATTCAGAATGCTGCTGCTAGAGTCCTGAGAAAATATGACCATATTACACCAATCCTAAAATCCTTACATTGGCTACCAGTGTCCCAGAGAATTGATTTTAAAATTGTATTACTTGTCTATAAATCTGTTTGTGGCTTTGGGCCCAGCTACATCTCAGACATGCTGAAGCCATATGAGCCCTCCAGAACCCTTAGGTCATCTGAGGCTGGCCTACTGATAGTTCACCCGATAGCTGGAACAAAACATGGTGAAGCAGCATTCCACCATTATGCACCACAAACCTGGAATAACATTCCAGGTTACATTAGAAAATCCCCAACCATAGCCGTTTTTAAGTCAAATTTAAAAAACGTATTTATTTAACATTGCATATCCCAATTAACTGTGTTTCTATTAAAGGTGGGAGTATCTGTTGTAATGTAATTGTATCTATTATAATCTGTATTCCTTTTAAATTGCACTGTTGCACTCTGTATTTGTTTTTATTCTGTAAAGCACTTTGAATTGCCTTGAGTATGAAAGGTGCTATATAAATAAAATTGCCTTGCCTTGCCAATTGCCCGGATCTCCACTTGGACCCAGGAAGCCTCGGTCCCCCGCCGGGGTGCCAGGCCCGAAGCCAGCTAAACCCACGACCCGGCTCTCCATCCGAACCCGGGCACCCACTCTTAAGCACCCCCCCCGGAACCTTCACAATGTAATACCAGGTGCTGTAAGCTTTTCATTAGCGCATTGGCTGCTGCCATCTGCTGTACATGGGCCGTACCGGCCCCCACTGACTTTGCTTACGGCCATACCACCCTGAACACGCCCGATATCGTCCGATCTCGGAAGCTAAGCAGGGTCGGGCCTGTTTAGTACTTGGATGGCAGGTGCTGTAAGCTTTTTCCTTTGCCACACTAAATGAGAAACTGCCATTTTTGGCCATGATGCAATATTACTAGATTGTGTGCAGCACTAACTTGGGTACTGCTGACAAATGCCACTTCTAACCTTTAGCAGGCCAGCCCAACTAGAATAAAGACCACAGCAGGGCATTGTAATTCTCCCTTCCTTGTGTGCGGCGCGGGGCCGCTGTCAGCTGTAAAAGACCGACGGGCCCAACTTCTGTTGCTTACGGCCATACCACCCTGAACACGCCCGATCTCGTCCGATCTATGAAGCTAAGCAAGGTCTGGCCTGGTTAGTACTTGGATGGGAGACAGCCTGGGAACACCAGGTGCTGTAAGCTTTTTCCTTTGCCACACTAAATGAGAAACTGCCATTTTTGGCCATGATACAATATTACTAGATTGTGTGCAGCACTAACTTGGGTACTGCTGACAAATGCCACTTCTAACCTTTAGCAGGCCAGCCCAACTAGAATAAACACCACAGCAGGGCATTGTAATTCTCCCTTCCTTGTGTGCGGCGCGGGGCCGCTGTCAGCTATAAAAGACCGATGGGCCCAACTTCTGTTGCTTACGGCCATACCACCCTGAACACGCCCCTTGAGGAAGTGCAGCAGAGTGTGGCCAGTGTGTTTGGTTGAGAGAGGCTTGTTGTTTGTTTTTTTGGCTGTTTTTTGTACTTTTTTCTTGGTTTTCTTACCTGTTTTCGTATTCCCCCAACAGCCTTGGCTGTCTGGGGGAAAGTATTTTGGTTAGTTGGACGGATAAAATGGCACTGCACAATGAGGATCGACATGAAAACAATGACCAAGCTTGCCGGACTTATGAAAAAGAGCTGACTGTTGAGGCGGAGATATTGGGAGAAGAAAGAGTTACTATGATGCAGTTATTGAAGAAGGTGAAGGAGGAGTGTGGAACGGTGCTTGCATGCAGATTCAAGACACCAAAGAAATATGAACTAACGATGCAAGATGAAAATGGTAAGGAAAAGCTGATGGATGGATTGAAGATTGGGGATAACATTGTTTCAAAAGAACTGAGCAAAAATGAGCTGGTGGTGTCATTCATGGCCCTGCCAGCTTACATCACAGACAATGAAATCCTGACAAAGCTGATGATATGGGGGGTGATTGCTGTCTCCCCCATTAAGAGGAGAGTGTGGCCAGGAACTGATATTGCAGAGGGCACCCGCTTTGTCAAAGTGAGGTTCCCTAAAGAGGTTGTATCTCTGCCTTATTCCACGAAATTTGACACCCTGCAGGGGGCTGAATACTTCAGAGTGATCCATGACAGGCAGGTGAAAGTCTGTAGACTGTGTATTCGGCCTGGGCACATCATGATTGATTGCCCGGAATTTGTATGCTTCAAATGCCGTCAGCAAGGACAAAACGCGAGACAATGTGGCACCACCAGAGAGGAGAGTGACGAGTTATTTTCGGAGCCTGAGGATAAAGGGCTGGAGGAGGAGGTGGAGGAAGAGGAGGAAGGCGAGGACATAACAGCGGCACCGCCAACTGAGACGGAGGTGGTCGACGAGACGCCTTTGGCAGAGAGAGAGGAGGTGCAACCAGCTGAGAGACAAGTAGTGGAGGAGACGTCAGCAGTGGAGAGGGAGGCGGTGGAGAGTGGAGGTGGCCACCAGCATGCGCCTCCGAGAGAAGGAGAGGAGCCGTGTGCCAGCCAGGGATGCACTGTGGCCCACCGCGCGTCTGGGGTTGCTGCTGACATCGGGAGCAGCATGGATGGTGTCGTGGAAGAGATGGATTTGTCTGTGGGGGGAAAGATTGAGAGGGTGGGTGGTGTGGGTCCTTCTGCAGGTCCTGCTCCGCCCCCCAGTGACCATGTGAGTACCTCCATGGATGAGTCCACTGGTGTGGAGAACTCCAGAAGTGGCCTTGGCCGTGTTTTCGGGAGCCCTAAAACGGATGGGGGCAGAGCACGGGGTGCAGTTAGGACAAGGGGGGGGATATCCCCTAGTCCTGCATCTGGAGCGGAGATGAGGAAAAGAGAAATGGCCCAAGAGAAGCAGCAGGTGCCACCCAAAGCCCCTGAGGCAGACCCAGTGCTCTCGGATGATGAAATGGACTTGAATCCAGAGGCCATGAATAGGCTAAAGAGAAAGGCCATGGAAGAAAGGAAAAGAGACAATGAGAAAAGTGCCAGAAAATAGGTAACGGGTCATGTTTATGTTTTTTTCTTATATACTACTTATGATTTCCATAACATCCTTTAATGTAAATGGTCTGAGGAACTTACTGAAGTTAGAACAAGTCCTCCTTTCATGTAACTCTGACATAATCTGCCTGCAAGAAACATGCTGGATGGATGCTATAATGGACAATGTAAAAACAAAGTGGAGAGATCTTATATATGTCAACAACTATAGTGAGAAGTCCTGCGGTGTTGCTATCCTGATCAAAAAAGGGGTGGTGGATAATGTAACGCAAACCATATCTGACAACAAGGGGAGGGTTCTGGTGGTCAAATTTGAATACCAGAACACAATATTCAAATTAATAAATGTATATGCTCCTAATGTAGAGCTGGAACGAAAAGACCTGTTTGGACAGTTAAAGCCCCTAAGTGTAGGGAATTGCATTTTGGTTGGAGACTTTAATTTGAAATGTTGTAGAATGGATGCTGTGAGAAATGCTAAATATAAATATGATTCATCTAGGAATGTTTTTCTAAAGATGATGGAGGAAAATGACCTTTTAGACAAATGGAGAGAGGATAATCCCAACACAAGAGGGTTCTCCAGAAGGCAAGTGGTGATGGGAGAACTTAAACAGAGCAGAATTGACTTATGTGTTGTAAAGAGGGATATAGCCAAGTATATAAAACAAGTACAGTACAAGTTTACTAGCCTAAGTGACCATGCCATGCTATCCTTTAAAATTACCCTGAAAGAGGAACAAGAGAGAGGTGGAGTTATATGGTGTCTAAATTCAAGTTTGCTGAGTGAGGAAATCTATAGGGAAATTATTAAAAAATGTATTCAATTTGAGATGGATAATCCAATGATGCATAGCAATGCTAGTGCATGATGGGAGGCTCTGAAAAAGAAGATTAAGACTGTAAGCATCAGATATGCAAAACAAAGTCACTTCAGGAAAAAACAAGAGGAAAATGAACTGAGAGAAAAACTGTCAAAGGAAATTGAAAATGCTGGCAATAATGTGAACTACAATGTTGAAAATTACTTGAAAGCAAAAGCTGAGTTAGATAAATATGAGAATAACAAGTGTATGGGGGCAATTGTGAGGAGCAGGGCACAGTATGCTGTAGAGGGTGAAAAATGTACCTCCTTCTTCCTAGGGCTTGAAAAAACTAAGCAAAAGAGGAACTATATTCATGAATTAGAAAATAAAAATGGTGAAAAGGTCAAAGACTTTGTAAGCGTTCTAGAAACGGTGGAATCTTTTTACAGGGATTTATTCCGGAAAAGTGAAGATGACAACTATTGTGTTGAGAATGTACTGAACAAGGTGACTGTCAAAATGAGTGAATGTGAGAAACAGCTATGTGACGAGGATATTTTGATTGATGAGGTTAAAGAGGCTATAAATTGTATTCAGCCTAACAAGAGTCCAGGCTCAGATGGGCTAACAGGAGAATTTTATAAAACTTTTTCAGATGTGCTGGCACCTATACTTTTAAAGGTCTACAGGCAGAGGTGGGAGGAAGTCCCTATGTTGCAAGTCCAAGTCGAGTCTCAAGTCTTTGCTCTCAAGTCAAGTCAAGTCTCAAGTCTTTGGCATTCAAGTCCCAAGCAAGTACAAGTCCTGAACTTTTTGTTTCGAGTCCCAACCAAGTCCTAAGCATTTTGTTTCAAGTCCCAACCAAGTCCTTGCATTTTGTTTCAAGTCCCAACCAAGTCCTTACCTTTTGTTTCGAGTCCCAAACAAGTCCCACCGGGAGGCATACTTTGGTTAGACATAGCATTGGCTAGACATGGGTTTAGGTCCCACCAAGACAATACTAATTAATGATATGTAAAGATTTACATAAATCATGAGCATTTTCCACAATTTGCATTTATTATTAAACAATAGAACAACATGAATAGAACATGGAATAATCTCAATCATATTTTTTTTACAGTCTTTGGTCTGAACTATTTGAAATAAACAATTATTACAATTATGCCCTCTTGTGGCTCTAATTACTATTAAGTTTGGACATTGCTTGGCAAGAGAACACAAGAAATTATGAACTGTATATTGAACACGGTCAGTTTTTGTCCACTTTTCGGTTGATCACATCAAATACACAATGAGCACCTTGAAGAGAAAGTTAAATGATATAATCTTATTTTGGACTTGAAAAGAATACATTCGGACAGAACCACTTTGGTCCAGAAAAATTGCTGTCTCCTAACAAAAATACACTGCAATGGGTCTGGCTGGGCTGAAATTGTGATAATAAATGTAGTGGACTAAACAATATTAGAAATGTACTTTACTTACATTGTATTTCAATGACACCAAGTGTATATCTATACTCTTTTACTGGCAAGGTGCAACATTCCTTGATTATTTTGTTTTCATGGGTATCAATTACTGAGCGTGTGTGTGTGTGTGTGTGTGTGTGTGTGTGTGTGTGTGTGTGTGTGTGTGTGTGTGTGTGTGTTGTGGAATGGTGTAGTGAGAGTGTGTGTGTGTGTGTGTGTGTGTACTAATGTTTTCTCAAGGCCCTATAATGCATTATTGCATTTGCAAAAGACCAGATTGCCCAAAAGTGTGTCAGTCATTTGTGCCCGATGGGGCCGCATTATGATTCCACCATGGCTGAAAACTCGCTCCACCGGAGCACTGGAGGCAGGCACTGCCAATACCCTGGTGGCCAATCGGTACAGTGAAGGAAGACCTTTCATGTGCGTTGCCCAGAATGAGAGTGCCTTCTGTCCTTCACATATGTCAAGGTAGTGACTTAGCTGTAGTGATGGAGAGGTCCCAACAGCTTTCTTCCGTCTCTTGTGGTATGCAGCAAACAGACCTTCACTTTCTCCAAGGTCATCTCGGGCTTCTTCAACAAGAGACACAGGCTCCTCAACCTGTACAGCATCTTGTAGGATCAGTTCTGCCAACACATAAAAAAGAAACAGAAAAAAGCCCTTAATTATAATTATTGTTGATGATGCAGTGTGTTTAACTGACTTATTATTATATGACTATACAATATAGTATTATTGTTGCAGTCAATTACATCAAATTATAAGAAATTAGTTACAATATTAATAATATTTACCTTTCACTTGTTGTTCAACCAGTGCCTTGTCTTCAGGACTGACCAGCACATGGTGCTCCACCCACATCAGACTAAAGGCTGGATCCAAGACAGCTGCTTCAAGGTAGATTGGATCTTCAAAGGGGGCAGTGATTCCATCCTGTGCTCTGGCCATTTTAACATTGATGAAGATTCCAATATTTTTTTGTTCAGGGATGCCTGGAGACTTAGGCCCTTAAAACAAGGCTCCAGACCTCCCAAAACAAACTGGTCAGGCTCCTACTTGGCCTCACCCCCCGAACCCACCTCACCCCTGCCCACTTTGACAGGCTGGGATGGCTTAGGGTCGACGACAGAGTACAGCATCTTGCAATGGGTCTGGTCCACAAGATTCGATACACCACCAAGATACCCATGTACCTGTCTAAATACTTCCTTAATGTAAACAAAGTCCACACCCACAACACCAGAGGGAGTGCAACAAACCATGTACAACCCAGATTCGGCACAAACAAGGGACTAAATTATTTTCGCTCTTATGCCACCAAAATGTGGAACGCCCTACCAACAGTCATTAAGACATGTGAATCCCTTGACTCCTTCAAAACCGCTCTCAAAGGGCACCTACGGATGGCTGCAATTCGAAACTGGCCTCTGTAAAATCTGAATCCCCCCCCACCCCCCCCCCCCCCATTTTCCCTCACTGTATATTGTATCTTTTCCCTTTTTTGCTTCCCATATGATGAATTCCTGTTCTGTACTTTAGCTACATAGAAATGTCTATTTGTATGTCTCTAAATGTCTGTATGTCTTTAAATGTTTTGATGAATTGAACAATGTGGACCCTGTTGTAAACAAGTGTAATGCTTAATTGGGTCGTCCACTCACAGTTGACAGTCTTTGTATTGAGTTTGTGCTTAAAATGTACTGTAAATTCTACAAACTGTTAATAAATATTTCAATCAATCAATCAAAAACTTCTGACCAGACCGCTCTGGAAACGGACATTAGGCTTCAGCTTCTCAAGGTGGTGATTCAGGGACAGGACAGAAGGAACGACAGAACTTATTGTGACTACCTTCTCCCCCTGTGTCAAATCTGTTGCTTCTCCAAATGGGTTCAAGATTTCCACTAACTCTTTCAACAGGTTCCACTCTCGTGTTGTGAACGACAACTCCTTGTGCCCAGCATCGTTTACCACATCAGAGAGCTTTGCATGTTCATAATGGAGAACCGCCTTCACTTGCCTCAGTGTTGAGTTCCATCTTGTGTTGACAGCAGCAGGGATGCCTCTCTGTTCTCCAAATTGAGCATTAAACACATCTCTGAACGTTGAGCTTGTGTGCAGCATTGAGCTCAGTTTGGATAACTTTGAGAGAGCAGGAGATGACACTTTAGTTTCTTTTAAACCGTCTCCCACCACCAGCTGAAGAGTGTGCGCAAAACACTGCAAGCGCTGTTTTTTTGCCATAGCAGCATCTACTGTCTGTTGATCTTCCAGGGAGAGTTCATTCCAGAGCTCTGGGTCATCAATATGATCATCTTCATATACTTCATCTTCGTGTTCAGTGGGGAAGCACACCGTGAATGCTTTCCGCATGTTAGCAGCATTATCACTAATAATGTAGTCTACTTTATCTTTTATGTCGTACTCATCACATATAGCCTCAAACTGATCACAGATTCTCTCGGCTGTGTGTGAGCCTTTGAAGCGGTCGCAGGCCAAGAGGTTGGACTTTAGCTCTAGGCTCTCTGCATCCTTCTCAATGTAGTGCACAGTGACACCAAGGAACCCCCTCATCCAAATGTCCACAGTGACTGAGACATGTTCTGTGTTACTCAACTGAGTTTTCAATGTTGAACGTCTCTCTGCAGCAATGTCCTCTGTTTTTGATGTCAGTGTTCTGCGACTCACTGGGTTGTATTTGCTGTCAAGTAATTTCAAGAAGTGCCGAAAACGGGGGTGTTCTACTATAGAAAAGGGCAAGTTGCAGTCAATGACTAAATCGGACAGTATTGCATTGGTGATTGCTTTCTGCTGTGGATGAGTGGAGCTGTACTGATGTACACCGGTGTCCATGAACTGGGAGATTGGAGGCTGTGATGGGCTGCTTGTGCTGGGCCTGGATTTAGTTAGCTTGTATGCTGCATGTCTGTAAAATAGCATATAAAACAGATGTCATAAAATGCCTTGTAGACCTACATGAATTTCAGTTGAAACCACTATTTATTAATTTACTCAGTCCCTCCCTGTCCCCTTGTCTCTCTCTGTGTCTACAATGTTAACTTATGGGCAAGGGTCATAAATATATCCATACAGGGACAAATGTGTCTGTGGCAAGACTTGGCCTGGTCCGTGGCATAATATCTAGATTTTGTTTTTACACACCATTATAATGTTCTTATTTTGATCATAAAACCCAATTACTGAATGTCAGTCTCCAGGTTTTCCTCAGAATATGTATGACACTGATTTACTATGACACTATGTATGGTACATTAGGAGACCACTAGGACAGTGGTTCTCAAACGTTTTATTTTTATACCTTAACTTATTCAGGACACTTTTTAACATAGAAGGAGCAAAAAAAGCCTTCAGTACCTTTGTCTCACAGTTACTCAAACAAGAGGTAGGCCTAATCTATATTTTCCTACATTTCAATTGATTATATTATGCCTATTACATGTGTAATGGGGGTGGAGGAATATCAGAACTGCCAGTTATATTGTCATTTATTGTCATCATTTATTACTGATTTATCTGAAACATATAGAGGTACATACTAATGCAAGACAAAGAAGGGCCTTTCACGAAGAATGTTGATCCAGAGGTGATATCTCAATTCTCATGGAAGAAGTGCCTGGAGTGGGGGGAGGGGAAGGCCCCATTTACCTTAAACTGCCTCCAGTCAATGTTTCCCGAGGCAAGACAAGTCGCCCACCAACACCACAAGATTGAAGATAAAAAGCGGAGGTATGATACTTTAATCAAGTAATTAAATATGTTTTGTATAAATGTGATAATGTCATTTAATATAAATTATTAATTTACATTTACTGTTTTTTTCAGACCCTTTACACTGACAGAAGCCCAAGGACTTTTAGACAAGAGGGCAGGCATGGTGCTGTCAATCATCTTGTATACATCTAGCTTGCAAAAACAAAAAATTGTGCAAAGTTGCCTAGGCGTCGAATGTTGGAGGCAGGGCTGCTCTCAAAAAATGTTCCAGACCCTTAACAGCCTGGGAGTCAGTCAGAGCATCAATGCTGCTAGGGGCCATGTAGACAGTATGCGCCGTGGCCATGATCACCAGCTGAAGTTATGGAAGACATCAGTTGAGGTATGTAAACATTTTGAACTGTTGTAGCCTATTAAAAAGTACAGTCATTGTGGCCATAAAGGAATATTACTCTCATTGAAGTATAAAAAGTAGTCCTAGTAGTCCTACCAATGAAGGCAAAAAGGAAACTGACATTTGGTCCTAGACTGACCAGGGGAAACTCATATTCACTCACATGGGACAATGTGCAGGTAAGATAAACACTTTAATAACTGCTAGAAAACACAGAACAAAGGCAGTAGGCAAATAGTAATATAATAATAATAGTAATAGAAAGTAGTGATATTATTAATAGTATATAACAGTAGTAACAGAACAATGTGTAGGCTAAGGAAGGTGCATACAATTAAGTAAAAACAAAAAACAATCTAGTACACTTCAACAGTTGACAGCACACGCCAAGCATCAAAGCCAAGGACATGGCAACCGGATGCTTCTTTGGGCACTTGCATTTGCCCACAGAAATAAAGTCAACTTTGGCCATCTTGAAGGAGAGGGTCAAAGGGCAGTGGATGTCCCTCTGCACAAGGTCCTACCATCACCAGAGGTATATTGTAGCACACACATAGCCACATCCTGTGTAATAACCAAACATAAACATTTATAACATATAATTAATAAATATAAACTTTGTTTCAAACAGGATTATGATTCATTGCGTCTGCGGATGACTGTCTTAGTCAAGCGGGTCCTCGTTCACAATATACCAGCTCTTGAGAAGATCAAAGCTAAGGTGGTGAAACACATTACTCACACCTACACCGAACTAATGGAGCAAAAGAGCACAGTGGTATGTAGAAAATATAAAGATTTAATTAATATTTTAAAAATATCACACATTTATTAATACTATGACAATGAGTTGCAGTGCTGGTTTTGGGTCAACAAGTTTGATATACTGGTAGTGTAATATTCTGAATTATATACTTTGGTGCGTCCATATTTTACTGATTTTTTTATTTTTGCCTATTAGGTCAGCCTTGGGGTGATCCACTCAAACCCCAGCTCAACAGAGGGAGTCCTCGAAATATTGGATTCCCTTCATACATCTGTGCCAACTGTTGGAGGAAAACCTTACCCGATCCTGTGTTGTGGAGATGGGCTAAGTGTGGAGCGCATGGTCCACTGCCGTGAAGCCAGGCTCAACGGAAGCACTCCTGAATTACGCTTTGAAGGACTCGTGGAAGCTCCACAGGAGTTTCATAAAGACATGGTTCTCCTGCAGGTGAGATGGAGGAATAGTATCAGTATCAGTATCAGATATCAGTATATCATCTATTGTTTCCCATCACACTTACTGCTACACTGTTCTTGTAACTGTTGTAATATCATTTAAAATTAATATGTATACACAGGACACAATGAACCTCTTATTCGCACAGAGTAGTGCAAGCTCTCGAGGAACATTGTCCAACTTGAAGGGGTTCTTTAACCACAAATCCCTAAAAAAGGAGGTGAAGGCAAATGTTCAACATGCCTGGGACTTCATTGAGGTACAAATTTCTACAATTCTATACTAAATAATATTTAATAGGTAATATTTAAATACAATCGCGAATGTTGATAGTACTATAATCGATAATATATGTTATCCTTATCTCCTCCAACAGTAATTATACAGTAATCGTCATACCATTACCTGATTATTATAACTGCATTATGTTCTCTTTAGTTTGTAACATCGGCATACATAACATTGTGTGCCGCCACAATGCGTGGCATGGACAATGTCGACCAGACACCCGATGGCTATCCGGATGAGGCAGAGGAACAACTGCAGTGGTTAGACAACCTCGCCCAGCAAGTGGTAGATCTTGTTTGGATGCCACCACCACAAGATGATATCAAACGTGTTGCTCTCACAAAGAGGGTAGAAGGCGAGGAAGGCGACGACATCTATCCTTTTTGCTCTTGTGAAGAAGGTTAACTGTCTTTATACTTAACTCTTTGAGGGTTTCAAGTCAAATCCCATGTTGTTATTGTTTTTCTCAATGGGAGCGTTTTTGAATGATTTATTGAAAATTCTCTGTTGTGACTCTGCGACAATAAAAGACCTTCAGAGAAAGCTTGACGAGTTTTCTTCCAGGAAAAAAATGAATTGAGTTGATACAATGTTTAGTTTTTGTGTTGGAAGCCATTTAAAAAAGCCTGCGCTTAGACAATGTAGTGTTTTTAGCACATGAAAAAAAGATACAGCCGTTTTAAGGTTTATTTTGGTAACAACTTTTTTTCTACAGGGAGCACATACCTATGACATATCTCATTTTAAAGGGTGAGTTTTCTAGTTCAATAATAAAAAAATAAAAAGTTTGCCACATGTACCACTGTAGATATTTTGACATCTATAAATAGCATAGTCACTCATGGCGAAACTGCACCAACCCAGATAAAACTGCCTACTGCCCCCTACTGGAACAAGATAAAAACTCATTGTTATTTTCTCCTGAAACTAGACTACATTACGCATATTTTGATATATAATATGTTTACATTGTCTTACCAGTACCCTAGTCTATTCATTCATGCATCTCAAAAACCTGTTATGAAGAAACACAGTTTTGATAAAAAACACATCCAATGACAGAGTTTTGAGGACTTTTTGAGGACTTGAGGCCTATGACATATATAATAATGTAGACTTGAATGTATACTGTATTATATAAAAAAAGAATTGGGTTCTTACCATCTACCGTTACAGAGTAAATCACAGTTGAAACTCGCTTAGTCAGAACATAAACCTCAGAATAGTGTAAAAATAGACATGAGATGTATCTCGGATTTGTAAAGTGCAAGTTTTATTTCTTTTTTTCCTTACAAACATAAAATTATAATAAATATAGAAAATAAATAATGCAATAAGACATAAAAAAGAAAAAAAAAAGAAGTTATTCTTTTCGAAGTAGTGCGCGATATTCTTTTCCTTGTGGTAAACAAAGTAGCATGGGAATAAGCACAAGGGCACCTCACAGTCAGGGCAGGCATACATGGTGCAATGCCGTATTGGTTTGCCTGTGGGACCGTTGCTGAGCAAGTGGAGCCTGCATTCTTTCTTTTTTTCTACTCTCACCATTGAATGGCCACCAAAATGCACTGTCAGTCTCCCATTGTCATCACCTGGCCTTGCCCTGCCTGGAACATCACCCGCCGCCGCCCCCCCCCGCCGCCCCCCCCCTCCTCCTCCTCCTCCTCCTCCTCCTCTGCCCGCAGTGATATCCACTTCTCCACCACCAACATCAGATAGTCCAGGAGATTTTTTGTCCTGCCCTGCTTTTGTGTGTGCAACAAGAACGCATTATACATAGCCATTTGAAAGGGGTAGAACACAAACTTTACAGGCCACTTATATGACTTGCGAGCAAACGGGTAATACGAGATGTGTTGATCTAGTTTGTCCACACCATTCATATACTTGTTGTACTGGTCAACACAATGTGGCTTGATTTTGTCCTCCCTGACTGGCTGGCCTGGCGTCACTTTTCCTTTCTTACGCCTCTCAGTGACTTTGACCATCGTGTGTGGGTGGATGGTGGTGCACATCTTCACCACCTTCTTGTCCCGCCAAGCCAACAGCATCACCCCGTCATTGTTGTGGCACATGAGAGTCTCGCCCGGCTTCATGTCATTTGGTTTGCTAAGCCGCTTCATCTCCGGTGGTCCCCCCCTGTTCTTCCTCATGGTCCCACACACATGGGTTCCCAAAGAAAGCAGCAACTTACACCTGTCCACCGAGTTGTACAGATTGTCCATGTATAAATGGTAGCCTTGGTTGGCCAACGGACCGAGAAGCTCCGTCACGATCTTGTCAAGCCCACAGCTTACTCCTGTGTATGGTATCATGTTCCAGAGGTAGCCTGTTGCTGAATCGGCAAGACAGTAACTCTTCACGCCCCATTTAACTGGTTTAAGAGGATTGTAGCACTTCCAACTCAGCCGTCCTTTCCAGAGCATAATGCCCTCGTCTATCGAGATGTTCTTCTCTGGCGTGTAGCAAGACTGAAACCGGGCCAGTAGATAGTTCAGAAGATGTCTGACCTTGTACATTCGGTCCCCTGTGTCTGGAGTCTCCTGGTCACTGAAGTGAAGAAACCGCTTGAGCAGCAGAAACCGGGCCAGTTTCATGGTTCTCCTGAACTGCGGTGTCTCATTAGCCTTACCCCTAGACCAGTAGGACACGAGGGTTGGCTTCTTCACGATGCCGGTAAGGAAATAGAGGCCGAAGAAGTTTTTCAGCTCCATCACAGACACATCCGTCCATTTCTTCACTCTGGAGTGTGGGAGTGGGTCCTGGATCTAGATAGATAGATAGATAAGTTAGATTTATTTGCAGAAATTACAACAAAGTCATCAATTTGGGAAAACATCAATGTGGAATATACACAATACACACCTTTGCAATGGACTGCGCTGCATATCGGTTAGTCTCATCGCAGATGTACTGGAGCAGCTCCTCTGTCAGCAGCAGCTCAAAGAAAGCAACAGGATCACTGTCTGCAGTGAGGTCAGAATGGACACCAGGCTCTCCAGTAAATGGGATGTCATGTGGCTCCCACCCAGCAGCAGACCACCCTGGCGAAGCCGTTGTGTCGGCATCACCTAAATTACAGAAATACACAATTATTAGCATAAGAAAATACATTGTTTTTATTCATGTAGAATACATCTGGTGGCGCTGTAACATGTGATGAGACTATAAAATGATATACATGACTTTGTTAGTGCATTGTATTTATACCTGCTGTCATGGGCACAGGGGGAGCAGATGAGAGGACAGGCTGTTGTTCATCCTCTACAGGGGCAGCACCTGCAGATGAGATGACGGGCTGTACATCTGTAAAACAACAACAATTTCAATCAATGAGAGGCATGGTGTAGCGTTCTCCATAGTGCCAAATGCAGACAGACTTTAGCCACATCCACAAGTTATTTAGCTCTCTAGATAAAAAGTACATTTCTCACCTCCATCCACATCACTGTCGACCTCACTGTCGACCTCACTGTTCACCTCATCTCCGGCGTCAAGCCACTCCTCATCACCTGGTTCTAAATATGTACAAATAAATAATCATTTAGCTGGAGTGCACGCTACAATTACATTCCTTCATACAAAAATGTAGCCAATCACATAGGAATTGTGGCCAACACATCCATCTATTCAGTGTGGATCCATTTCAGCCAACACATTGTAGCCAAACACACATTTAGCTGGAGTGCACGCTACAATTACATTCCTTCATACAAAAATGTAGCCAATCACATAGGAATTGTGGCCAACACATCCATCTATTCAGTGTTGATCCATTTCAGCCAACACATTGTAGCCATCACACATCAGTGTTGATCATCCATTTTATTATCACAATTTATTATCCGTCATTGTTTTCTTTACTTTGCCGCTGGGGGAAGGGTGGTACTGTAATGCAGGCCTCTATCGATTTAGTAGTATAATAAATTAGCTTATAGTATTGCGCTTGCATGATGATCAAATGAACGTATTGTACCGTGGTTTATATGCTATATATTATGAGAAATGTTCCATTACTTCCCCCCTCCTCCCATATATTCAGATCGCTGTTATGATCGCTGGCAGCCTGTAATGCTAGCTGCTAGCTGTAAGCTCAATACAGATCTATTTGAAAGCCCCATTGGTTCGCTTAGGGCTCCACCGCCGTAAGGGGGGGGGGATACAACGACGGACATTTCTCGTAACAATGTTTCAGATAATAAGATTCTTACCATGGAGCTCATCAGGGGACTGCTCGTCTTGATAGCCGTGCCTGAACGGCTCAAACTCCTCTTCAGAGGAAGATAAGGTGGGAGGGGGGGGCAAATCCCCCGGAGAACCTAGTCACCCGTCCAGAACGGCGGAGTACGGCGGTGTCCTCGCTCACGCCAGGCCGGGAAGAGGGATCCCCGCTACAACCGGGGCTGGGATCAGCCTCCGAGTCCTTGGTCTTCTTCTTGACCGGGGACAAGAGCGGCTTCCCAACAGACCCGACAGCGGGGACAAGGGGCTTGCCACCAGGCATGTCTCCGTCGCTACCAGAGATCTCATCCTCGGTCAGGGTTTGAAGAGGAACCGGACGGGGCTTGTCCTTCTTCGATACGAAGACTGCACAGAGGTGTTCCTCCATGGTTGTCTGGCGGACACCACCAGTAGATGTAGAGGGAAGGGGAGATGGTCTCTTTTTGGCGCATTTCTTTGGCGCCATGCCGAACTACGCTCAACGCTCACAAAGAACTAACAGTCTAACACACTATATAAACGAACAGGACGTACAAAACAAACCAACACTCAACCAACAGACGGACACACACTAAACAGATAATAAAATAACACACTAAACACTATACTATATCTAAACACTGATCTAAAGCTATACTAAACACAGATAAGACGCGGACACTTTTTTTTGTTTTGTTTTTCACACAGACAAAGACAGACAAGACAACAGACAACTAACTAATAAATCTAAACTAAATATATATACTACTACTACTACTAGTCTACTACTACTACTACTACTACTACTACTACTACTACCACTACTACTACTACTACTACTACTACTACTACTACTACTACTACTACTAACAAATCGCTAAATATATACTCACTCGCTTTCAACACGGCACCATAGACTTACTCCAAACTGTCTCCCCACGAAGATCCACCGGGGGCGGGCACCTTTTATAGCCAACGACGCGCGCGTGTTACGTGACACGGGATTTCTGGGTATTGTAGTTGGAATTTCAACAAAGGGACTTCACACAGCGATCGGCAGATAAATAATCTAACGATATTAATAAAGAAACAGAAACACGATTTTTTTCGTGTTGGGACACACACAGAACGCTATTACAATCGATTTTTTTTCGGATTTGCCCTTCTAAGGGTAGATTGTTGTTCATATTTATAGATGTTTCATCTGATTTATTATAGATGATACATTTGTGTGTAAAGATTACATTAGACTAATATTAATTATTTGGTTTATTTCTGTATGTGTATTTACAGAAAAGGATGAGCAAATGGTACAATGCTGCAACAACCTGTGCAGTTCCTCTTGGTTCCACCTGTCTTGTGCAAAGCCACCACTGGATGCTGTAACAGAAGATGACTGGTTCTGCTGCGATGACTGTCGAGACAACGGAAACTATGTGTACTGTTTCTGCCGCAAGCAACGAGGCGGGACCATGGTACAGTGTGAGCTTGAGGACAAATGCCGGCGAAACGAGTGGTACCACATAGGCTGTTTGAGCCCAGAAGCCCAGCTTGAGAGCAAAGGTAGGGATAGATAGAGCATTTTATTTTTTTCACTTAATTTTTATTGAAGGAAACACAGACAAGAAAACACAACTGACAAGACTATACGGAAAGAAAAAGAAAAGAAAAAGACAAAAAGTAAAAGAAAAAAAGGCTGCATTTTTCATATTACAAAAAACATTCAAAGAAATAGATAGAGCATTTTAATGTACATTTCCATTAAAGTGCATATCAAAGACGGCCTTTTTATTGTAATAGACATTATTAATAATAATTATATGAATGGTTTATAATGAATATACAACTTTTCCAACAGGGATATGGTATTGTTCAAATGACTGCCTGTACGGCACACAGGATGAGGATCATGTCCAGAATTACAGCAAGGCAGTGATGTGGGAGGGCCTGTGCCATCTGGCAAGAAAAGACGCTGTCAGAGAGGGCGATGGCACGGAAATGGCTGCATTTTGGAAAATGGACATGCTGAGTTTTTGGAACCGGAAGCGTCCTCATCCAAAATATTTTATCCTTGCCCACCAAATGTTGACAGGTAAGATTAGTAATTACAAATGATAAACTTCGACTATCCTGTTTAACCCATTCTGAACGGGAACCCCTTTTGGTGTTTTTAGTATTATGTTATACTTTAGCTGTTGAAAAATAGCAGATCTACAAGCTCATAGCGCAGCCCCAAGTGCCGCGCTACGAGCTTGGAGATCTGCTATTTTTGAAAAAGTGTGAAACTGTGGCGCAAATCTTTGAATATATATTCTTTCAGAGCGAACATTTTGAACTCAAATCTTTGCTTATGGGGGGGTCCCTGGAACTACATATTTTCAGATGGGGGTCGGCAGCCAAATACATATATTTTTTGGTCTCCTTGACATGAAGATGACTGTCATAGAAACATGGGTGTTTCAGAAAACTCAGGATTTAGAAGACATTTGGAGAATCGGCCTCAGGTCTAAATGGGGTTAAACAAGGATCTACTTTTCATGCCCTGAATTATTATTATTCTGTTTTAAGGAATTGAAGGTCACCTTCCGGAGAGACTACGACAAGATATGATTTGGAATCGTGTGGCAAATTTGAAAGGGAAACCAGGCGGCAATGTGGGATTGGATCTCGTGAATGAGTTTCTGAACAATGAGTTCAAAGGTATTTATTTGATTCTTCATTATGCCTTGTATAAATGTGGTCATGTCACATTACATATTGATTATTGTAACCGGATCGTGTTTTCTTTTGTCAGAGATGCTAAAAAGGTCCAGAGGCAATTACACTGACCAGCAAATTGCCCGTTGTGCTGAGCTTTTGGAAAAGAGATGGACAGGCTCTTTTCTGAGGCTGGATTGGGGAATTTTGATTCCCCAACTCGTGCATCGTCTTCACATACGAAAAAGTATAGGGAGGACTTAGCCACATTTGTGAAAGAGTTCCACAGAGATGGACTCTTTGAGTACTTACCAGGAAGGTACCACAAGGGCTTCAACACGTTCAAGAACTCTCCAGGCATCCAGGATCCTCAGAAGATGGCTCACCACATGATGAGGCTGGCAGAAGAGATGGATGAGCGTCTGGAACTTCGAGACACCGATGAGTAGGATTTCAAAAAGGTATGTTACACTGTGTTTAATCTGCCAGTTTGAATAGTCAATTACATGTGAATACTTTTTGATTTATGCTCAATTGAGGTAAAATAATTACCTCTCGTGTCACACACACTGCAACAAGCTGATTTGTTGCATGCCAAAGTTAATTCTTCTCTCTCCATGCCGGACAAGAAAAAGTACTCCAGTACGCCCTTCCGTATGCACTTTGACTCAGAGGCTCCAATCAAATCCAGCATGCACTTGTCTATGAACCTGGCATTTACTGACTGGGGGTAGATATAAAGCATGGCTTTCCCCTGGAGCCCATCCCTGGCACACCTTCCCACTTCTTGCCAGTAACCCATCAAATCATTTGATGGACCCCAGTGCAACACTTGACGAATGTCGTTAACCTGTACACCCAGTCCAAATGCCACAGTTGCTATTATGCAACGTATGTTGCTGTCGGGCCTTTTGAATGTTTCAAGTATACGGTCTTGTGTGCGTTCGTCGGTGTGGCTGTGAAACATTTCCAGGATTTTCGCTTCCTTTTTGCCCGATCCATCCACGTACATGTTGGTCCCCAAAGCCTTTTTTATTTTCCGGTATTCCTTGGCCACTGTTCGAATAGTTCTTTAATTTATGAAAAGATATGACATAAAACTTAAATACACATCTGTCATACTCAGTTATAATTATAGATGAATTGTACAAGAAATAACATATTAGCATGACCCTACAAAAATGTTTTAATTGCTTGTGCTGCAGACATGGCCTACCGGCAGTAGATCACTGTTTTCATTGTATGCCTCCCTGAATCTTTCAGCTGTGCCACCAGCCAAGGCAGTTCCTTTAGTAAGTCCGACGTCGCACATATCTCCATTGACAGGTGGATATTTTGACTACATAATAATAAAAATCAATGTTTGGCTGCACATGTGTGAATACAAATATTAATTATTTCCTATAAATAAATATTAGTATGTATTTGTGTAATGTGTATTCACATTACATATAGTATAATAGGTTACATACTGTACATACACTGTCTCTGTAGGGAGTATCTGTATAACACAGTGTACTGTTTTTACCGGTTAGATGATGCTGAGATGCAGACCACTTCGTCAAGGGAGAGGCCCATGTTCTCCAGAACTTCTGTTCGAAGCTGTTCAGTGGCTGTTGCTGTCAACATCAACACCGGGCACCTCAGGATAATCATGATCTCTGGCACTTTCATGTAGTCAGCTCTGAAAGTTTTACCCCTTTTACACAGACAAAATAACATTCATGTTAATTAATGTTATCTGTATCTACAAAACATGAACAGTATTGTCATAACTTAGACCTGACACGAGATTCTACAAATGTCTTCTAAATCATGACAGTTTTATGAAAAACCTTATGTTTCTATGGCATTGGTTCTCAAACTGTTTCATGTCAAGGAGCCCCAGGAATTATCAGTATTTGGCAGATGACCCCCATCTGAAAATGTGTTGTTCCAGCCAGGGACCCCCCAGAAGCAAAGATTTGAGTTTAAAACGTTCACTGTGAAATAATATATATTCAAATATTTGGGCCATATTTTCACGATTAAAAAAAAATAGCAGGTGCCGCGCTATGAGCTTGTAGATCTTCTATTTTTCAATAGCTAAAGTATAACATAATGCTTAAAACACCAAAAGGGGTTCCCGCCCAGAATGGGTTAAAGCTGGCTGTGAAGTTGGGAAGCACATGCCTTGCTTGCTTCAAGGACATCGTCATTAAAATGTGGCTCATTAAGCGAAAAAGGAGAAAAAAAAAAAGTAATGAGGTGTTGACTGTTGAAGTAATATTTTTGTTAATATACATACCATGTGGTCATACAGTGCACCTCATCTAGTGCTAGCAGGCATATTCTACCACTCATTTCCCGAATCCAGGACCACCACTGTGGTTGGGAGACACACTCAGGAGAGAGGAAGACAAGTGTGGCCACTCCACCCAGGATCCCTTGTGGAATATGTAAAAAAAAAAAAAAAAATCTAGAAATGTACATACGGTAGCTTTTTGTATTTTTTTGTATTTTATTTGTATAAAAGATTTTTATGTTTTTTTTTAATGGTTTGTTAATTTAACATTACACACTTTGATTCAGATTTTTTTTTAATTGTACATAGGTGGGCTAAAAAGTGAATAAAATGTGTAATTACTTTGTTTTGTTTCTATTGGCATTTCTCTAGTGATGGCTGCAGCATTTACACCAAGAGACTGCCAGGTGTTGACTTGGTCACTCATAAGCGCCTTTAATGGGCTTATTACCAACACAATGTGTTTGTTTTCACCCGGGTGCAGCTGTAAAATAAGAGTTATATTTACGAGATTAACGGGGATGGATGCATATGGTAGCCTATAGGCCAAGAGCATAAATGTATAGATAGATAGTTATAGTGCATGCTCAGCAATTATGCTAAGATATTTATTTATTATTAATGTCAATAGGATAAAATCAAACTTACCATGTCATATATGTTTCCAAACAAACCGAAACATGCACTTTTCCCAAAACCAGTAGGTAAAGAACAGAACACATTTTCCCCAAAAGCAAGTATTGTCAAGATTTTCCTCTGTTCATCTTTCAAGTGAAATTGAGAAATTGAGTCTAAAATCTGTTTGATTTCCGTCATTGCAATATTTGTACAAGTTCGACGTGAAAGTGATGTAGATGTATGCAGTGAAGTGAAATGACCATGCGGCATGCGCAGACAAAATTGGTTAAGTGACCAATAATGTTATTGAGTGTGCAGAAACATACAGGTGAAAAATGCATCTGACCATTCTTACCAGAGGAGGCAGTAATGTGCGGATGCGGCCACAACTTCCTTGATGTCTTAAAAACATGGATGCGACTGTCAAAATGCGGGACGTAAAGGCTCGGTTCAAATGGAGAGTTGGATTTTCTTGGGCGTTGTTATGGTTGAATTAGTGTAAACCCTTCACGTCCCCTTCACGTTTGGATTCATCGTGGCGTCAGGGCAAGATACTTACATAGCGGAAACTTGCGCCGTTTCTGAAACGTTTCTGAAACGCGGTAGGAGGGGCCCAGTGTGTGACCTCATCTCGGAGCTACAGAATGAGCGTAGGGAGAGGGCACATATGGGGCTAGCTTATATCTGGATCCACTTACATTTCTTTGTGCACCTTCAGCAAGTGCCGATTGAAGTTCGAGGTAGTTGCAATTCCATCTGTGATTTTGGCACCGCATGTCTTGCATACTGCTTTTCTTGTCTTGTCCTCCACCTCGTAATCTTTAAAACCATAAGCTATAACTGCTGGAGTCGTCATTTTCTTCCACCCAGACCTCCAGCAGCAGCGACGGCAGGAGTGAAGCCGGTATGTGTTTATTTACATGCCGTGCAACACGTGGAACACAGGCGACGCTAGTACACGGCGCTACTACATGATTAAAGTTACCGTCAGTTTAAATTAACAGAAATTAAAAGTGTCCTGTATTGAACAGATACTTTAATGTCTGGGATTAATTTATGTGCTGTCCTCCTGTCTCCTTGTTGTTGTTGTGTTGCCGTCTGTGAGTTTGTCAGCGTTGCCATGTATCGTGAGAGAAATAAGCAAACCGACCAAGAAAATAACAAGCTTTTGGCTTGTTTTTTTTTGGTCGGTTTGCTTATTTCTCTCACGATACATGGCGACGCTGACAAGCCGTTTTTTTCTCCGAAACGTTACACTTTTTAAACATTTTAATATTATTTGGGCTTGCTGTAAGCCAAGTGACTTGAAAATGTTCAAGTCAAGAGGGCTCAAGTCAAGTCAAGTCTCAAGTCCTTGGTGTTCAAGTAAAGTCAAGTCTCAAGTCTTTGGCATTCAAGTCCCAAGCAAGTCCAAGTCTATTTTTGATTTGATCAAGCAAGTCTAAAGTCATCAAAATCGGGACTCGAGTCCAAGTCGAGTCTCGAGTCCAAGTCCCCACCTCTGTCTACAGGCATATGGAGGGAGAACAGCAGGTGTCAAAATCCATGTCAACTGGTGTAATCGTAATTTTGTATAAAAATAAGGGAAGTAAACTGAAATTAGAGAACTACAGGCCAATCAGCCTCTTGAATAATGACTACAAAATTATTGCAAAGATTTTGGCAAATAGAATTAAAAAGGTTTTGGGTAGCATTATATCTTCTACGCAGGCATACAGTGTGCCAGGTAGAGATATTGCAGACATAATATGCACCATGCGAGATGTGATTCACCACATGAATAATGATGGAGAAGGTGGTATTGTCTTAAATATAGACTTGAATAAAGCTTTTGATAGAGTTCAGCATAATTTTCTATTCAAAACAATGGAGAGATATGGTTTTGGGCCTAGGCTCATTAAATGGATTCAGCTCTGGAAACAAAGGTTTTTGAAACTGAAGGGGAAGGTGGTGGTTATAAATGCTCTAATTTTGTCAAAATGTAATTATATTTTGGGAGCCATTGATCTCCCTGATTGGGTTTTAAATGAGATAAACTGTATTATAACTGATTTTCTATGGAGCGGTAGAGGAGTTTGAATATCCAGCAAGACCTTGATAGGTAATTGTGAGGAAGGTGGTTTAAAATTGGTCGATCTGAATATCAAAAGGAAAGCTATTCGAGTAAAAACTGTGAAAAAGTACTTGTATGGGGAAGTGGACTATGGGTGGAAACACTTCTTCAGAGAATATGTAAATCAGAGTAGCGGATGTGGGGAGAATGGTTTGCTTATGTCTTTGAAAAAAACAATGTATGAACATGTGCCCGACTTCTACAAGGAAGTATTCAGTGCCTGGGGTGAATTTCTGCCTCATGTGAATTATGAATGTAAAACCATAGATGTTATTATGCATCAACCATTGTTTCTAAACCATAAAATCAAGTGTGATGGTAGAACTTTGTATGAGAAGACCTTTATGGGTGCAGGGGTAAGACAGGTGAAAGATGTGGTTTATGAATATGTGCCAGGTTTCCTACCTGATCAAGGAATAGTTGAATGCCTGTTGGAATGGAACGATGAAATCAGGCCAAGAACTGTGATTAACATATATGACAGAATTAAAGGCAGCTTACCAGAATGCTGGAGTGAAATGATACGAAGTAAGAGTATTGGCGAAACGCT
>NC_139704.1:2366290-2406290 GCF_964188405.1 Protomyctophum parallelum | reverse complement strand
CAACTATAAAAGACCGACGGGCCCAGCTTCTGTTGCTTACGGCCATACCACCCTGAACACGCCCGATCTCGTCCGATCTCGGAAGCTAAGCAGGGTCGGGCCTGGTTAGTACTTGGATGGGAGACCGCATGGGAATACCAGGTGCTGTAAGCTTTTTCCTTTGCCACACTAAATGAGAAACTGCCATTTTTGGCCATGAAACAATATTACTAGATTGTGTGCAGCACTAACTTGGGTACTGCTGACAAATGCCACTTCTAACCTTTAGCAGGCCAGCCCAACTAGAATAAACACCACAGCAGGGCATTGTAATTATCCCTTCCTTGTGTGTGCAGCGCGGTGCCGCTGTCAACTATAAAAGACCGACGGGCCCAACTTCTGTTGCTTACGGCCATACCACCCTGAACACGCCCGATCTCGTCCGATCTCGGAAGCTAAGCAGGGTTGGGCCTGGTTAGTACTTGGATGGGAGACCGCCTGGGAATACCAGGTGCTGTAAGCTTTTTCCTTTGCCACACTAAATGAGAAACTGCCATTTTTGGCCATGAAACAATATTACTAGATTGTGTGCAGCACTAACTTGGGTACTGCTGACAAATGCCACTTCTAACCTTTAGCAGGCCAGCCCAACTAGAATAAACACCACAGCAGGGCATTGTAATTATCCCTTCCTTGTGTGTGCAGCACGGTGCCGCTGTCAACTATAAAAGACCGACGGGCCCAACTTCTGTTGCTTACGGCCATACCACCCTGAACACGCCCGATCTCGTCCGATCTCGGAAGCTAAGCAGGGTCGGGCCTGGTTAGTACTTGGATGGGAGACCGCCTGGGAATACCAGGTGCTGTAAGCTTTTTCCTTTGCCACACTAAATGAGAAACTGCCATTTTTGGCCATGAAACAATATTACTAGATTGTGTGCAGCACTAACTTGGGTACTGCTGACAAATGCCACTTCTAACCTTTAGCAGGCCAGCCCAACTAGAATAAACACCACAGCAGGGCATTGTAATTATCCCTTCCTTGTGTGTGCAGCGCGGTGCCGCTGTCAACTATAAAAGACCGACGGGCCCAGCTTCCGTTGCTTACGGCCATACCACCCTGAACACGCCCGATCTCGTCCGATCTCGGAAGCTAAGCAGGGTCGGGCCTGGTTAGTACTTGGATGGGAGACCGCCTGGGAATACCAGGTGCTGTAAGCTTTTTCCTTTGCCACACTAAATGAGAAACTGCCATTTTTGGCCATGAAACAATATTACTAGATTGTGTGCAGCACTAACTTGGGTACTGCTGACAAATGCCACTTCTAACCTTTAGCAGGCCAGCCCAACTAGAATAAACACCACAGCAGGGCATTGTAATTATCCCTTCCTTGTGTGTGCAGCGCGGTGCCGCTGTCAACTATAAAAGACCGACGGGCCCAGCTTCTGTTGCTTACGGCCATACCACCCTGAACACGCCCGATCTCGTCCGATCTCGGAAGCTAAGCAGGGTCGGGCCTGGTTAGTACTTGGATGGGAGACCGCCTGGGAATACCAGGTGCTGTAAGCTTTTTCCTTTGCCACACTAAATGAGAAACTGCCATTTTTGGCCATGAAACAATATTACTAGATTGTGTGCAGCACTAACTTGGGTACTGCTGACAAATGCCACTTCTAACCTTTAGCAGGCCAGCCCAACTAGAATAAACACCACAGCAGGGCATTGTAATTATCCCTTCCTTGTGTGTGCAGCGCGGTGCCGCTGTCAACTATAAAAGACCGACGGGCCCAACTTCTGTTGCTTACGGCCATACCACCCTGAACACGCCCGATCTCGTCCGATCTCGGAAGCTAAGCAGGGTCGGGCCTGGTTAGTACTTGGATGGGAGACCGCCTGGGAATACCAGGTGCTGTAAGCTTTTTCCTTTGCCACACTAAATGAGAAACTGCCATTTTTGGCCATGAAACAATATTACTAGATTGTGTGCAGCACTAACTTGGGTACTGCTGACAAATGCCACTTCTAACCTTTAGCAGGCCAGCCCAACTAGAATAAACACCACAGCAGGGCATTGTAATTATCCCTTCCTTGTGTGTGCAGCGCGGTGCCGCTGTCAACTATAAAAGACTGACGGGCCCAGCTTCTGTTGCTTACGGCCATACCACCCTGAACACGCCCGATCTCGTCCGATCTCGGAAGCTAAGCAGGGTCGGGCCTGGTTAGTACTTGGATGGGAGACCGCCTGGGAATACCAGGTGCTGTAAGCTTTTTCCTTTGCCACACTAAATGAGAAACTGCCATTTTTGGCCATGAAACAATATTACTAGATTGTGTGCAGCACTAACTTGGGTACTGCTGACAAATGCCACTTCTAACCTTTAGCAGGCCAGCCCAACTAGAATAAACACCACAGCAGGGCATTGTAATTATCCCTTCCTTGTGTGTGCAGCGCGGTGCCGCTGTCAACTATAAAAGACCGACGGGCCCAGCTTCTGTTGCTTACGGCCATACCACCCTGAACACGCCTGATCTCGTCCGATCTCGGAAGCTAAGCAGGGTCGGGCCTGGTTAGTACTTGGATGGGAGACCGCCTGGGAATACCAGGTGCTGTAAGCTTTTTCCTTTGCCACACTAAATGAGAAACTGCCATTTTTGGCCATGAAAAAATATTACTAGATTGTGTGCAGCACTAACTTGGGTACTGCTGACAAATGCCACTTCTAACCTTTAGCAGGCCAGCCCAACTAGAATAAACACCACAGCAGGGCATTGTAATTATCCCTTCCTTGTGTGTGCAGCGCGGTGCCGCTGTCAACTATAAAAGACCGACGGGCCCAACTTCTGTTGCTTACGGCCATACCACCCTGAACACGCCCAATCTCGTCCGATCTCGGAAGCTAAGCAGGGTCGGGCCTGGTTAGTACTTGGATGGGAGACCGCCTGGGAATACCAGGTGCTGTAAGCTTTTTCCTTTGCCACACTAAATGAGAAACTGCCATTTTTGGCCATGAAACAATATTACTAGATTGTGTGCAGCACTAACTTGGGTACTGCTGACAAATGCCACTTCTAACCTTTAGCAGGCCAGCCCAACTAGAATAAACACCACAGCAGGGCATTGTAATTATCCCTTCCTTGTGTGCAGCGCGGTGCCGCTGTCAACTATAAAAGACCGACGGGCCCAGCTTCTGTTGCTTACGGCCATACCACCCTGAACACGCCCGATCTCGTCCGATCTCGGAAGCTAAGCAGGGTCGGGCCTGGTTAGTACTTGGATGGGAGACCGCCTGGGAATACCAGGTGCTGTAAGCTTTTTCCTTTGCCACACTGAATGAGAAACTGCCATTTTTGGCCATGAAACAATATTACTAGATTGTGTGCAGCACTAACTTGGGTACTGCTGACAAATGCCACTTCTAACCTTTAGCAGGCCAGCCCAACTAGAATAAACACCACAGCAGGGCATTGTAATTATCCCTTCCTTGTGTGTGCAGCACGGTGCCGCTGTCAACTATAAAAGACCGACGGGCCCAACTTCTGTTGCTTACGGCCATACCACCCTGAACACGCCCGATCTCGTCTGATCTCGGAAGCTAAGCAGGGTCGGGCCTGGTTAGTACTTGGATGGGAGACCGCCTGGGAATACCAGGTGCTGTAAGCTTTTTCCTTTGCCACACTAAATGAGAAACTGCCATTTTTGGCCATGAAACAATATTACTAGATTGTGTGCAGCACTAACTTGGGTACTGCTGACAAATGCCACTTCTAACCTTTAGCAGGCCAGCCCAACTAGAATAAACACCACAGCAGGGCATTGTAATTATCCCTTCCTTGTGTGTGCAGCGCGGTGCCGCTGTCAACTATAAAAGACCGACGGGCCCAACTTCTGTTGCTTACGGCCATACCACCCTGAACACGCCCAATCTCGTCCGATCTCGGAAGCTAAGCAGGGTCGGGCCTGGTTAGTACTTGGATGGGAGACCGCCTGGGAATACCAGGTGCTGTAAGCTTTTTCCTTTGCCACACTAAATGAGAAACTGCCATTTTTGGCCATGAAACAATATTACTAGATTGTGTGCAGCACTAACTTGGGTACTGCTGACAAATGCCACTTCTAACCTTTAGCAGGCCAGCCCAACTAGAATAAACACCACAGCAGGGCATTGTAATTATCCCTTCCTTGTGTGCAGCCGGTGCCGCTGTCAACTATAAAAGACCGACGGGCCCAACTTCTGTTGCTTACGCCCATACCACCCTGAACACGCCCGATCTCGTCCGATCTCGGAAGCTAAGCAGGGTCGGGCCTGGTTAGTACTTGGATGGGAGACCGCCTGGGAATACCAGGTGCTGTAAGCTTTTTCCTTTGCCACACTAAATGAGAAACTGCCATTTTTGGCCATGAAACAATATTACTAGATTGTGTGCAGCACTAACTTGGGTACTGCTGACAAATGCCACTTCTAACCTTTAGCAGGCCAGCCCAACTAGAATAAACACCACAGCAGGGCATTGTAATTATCCCTTCCTTGTGTGCAGCCGGTGCCGCTGTCAACTATAAAAGACCGACGGGCCCAACTTCTGTTGCTTACGCCCATACCACCCTGAACACGCCCGATCTCGTCCGATCTCGGAAGCTAAGCAGGGTCGGGCCTGGTTAGTACTTGGATGGGAGACCGCCTGGGAATACCAGGTGCTGTAAGCTTTTTCCTTTGCCACACTAAATGAGAAACTGCCATTTTTGGCCATGAAACAATATTACTAGATTGTGTGCAGCACTAACTTGGGTACTGCTGACAAATGCCACTTCTAACCTTTAGCAGGCCAGCCCAACTAGAATAAACACCACAGCAGGGCATTGTAATTATCCCTTCCTTGTGTGTGCAGCGCGGTGCCGCTGTCAACTATAAAAGACCGACGGGCCCAGCTTCTGTTGCTTACGGCCATACCACCCTGAACACGCCCGATCTCGGAAGCTAAGCAGGGTCGGGCCTGGTTAGTACTTGGATGGGAGACCGCCTGGGAATACCAGGTGCTGTAGGCTTTTTCCTTTGCCACACTAAATGAGAAACTGCCATTTTTGGCCATGAAAAAATATTACTAGATTGTGTGCAGCACTAACTTGGGTACTGCTGACAAATGCCACTTCTAACCTTTAGCAGGCCAGCCCAACTAGAATAAACACCACAGCAGGGCATTGTAATTATCCCTTCCTTGTGTGTGCAGCGCGGTGCCGCTGTCAACTATAAAAGACCGACGGGCCCAACTTCTGTTGCTTACGGCCATACCACCCTGAACACGCCCGATCTCGTCCGATCTCGGAAGCTAAGCAGGGTTGGGCCTGGTTAGTACTTGGATGGGAGACCGCCTGGGAATACCAGGTGCTGTAAGCTTTTTCCTTTGCCACACTAAATGAGAAACTGCCATTTTTGGCCATGAAACAATATTACTAGATTGTGTGCAGCACTAACTTGGGTACTGCTGACAAATGCCACTTCTAACCTTTAGCAGGCCAGCCCAACTAGAATAAACACCACAGCAGGGCATTGTAATTATCCCTTCCTTGTGTGTGCAGCGCGGTGCCGCTGTCAACTATAAAAGACTGACGGGCCCAGCTTCTGTTGCTTACGGCCATACCACCCTGAACACGCCCGATCTCGTCCGATCTCGGAAGCTAAGCAGGGTCGGGCCTGGTTAGTACTTGGATGGGAGACCGCCTGGGAATACCAGGTGCTGTAAGCTTTTTCCTTTGCCACACTAAATGAGAAACTGCCATTTTTGGCCATGAAAAAATATTACTAGATTGTGTGCAGCACTAACTTGGGTACTGCTGACAAATGCCACTTCTAACCTTTAGCAGGCCAGCCCAACTAGAATAAACACCACAGCAGGGCATTGTAATTATCCCTTCCTTGTGTGTGCAGCGCGGTGCCGCTGTCAACTATAAAAGACCGACGGGCCCAACTTCTGTTGCTTACGGCCATACCACCCTGAACACGCCCGATCTCGTCCGATCTCGGAAGCTAAGCAGGGTCGGGCCTGGTTAGTACTTGGATGGGAGACCGCCTGGGAATACCAGGTGCTGTAAGCTTTTTCCTTTGCCACACTAAATGAGAAACTGCCATTTTTGGCCATGAAACAATATTACTAGATTGTGTGCAGCACTAACTTGGGTACTGCTGACAAATGCCACTTCTAACCTTTAGCAGGCCAGCCCAACTAGAATAAACACCACAGCAGGGCATTGTAATTATCCCTTCCTTGTGTGTGCAGCGCGGTGCCGCTGTCAACTATAAAAGACCGACGGGCCCAACTTCTGTTGCTTACGGCCATACCACCCTGAACACGCCCGATCTCGTCCGATCTCGGAAGCTAAGCAGGGTCGGGCCTTGTTAGTACTTGGATGGGAGACCGCCTGGGAATACCAGGTGCTGTAAGCTTTTTCCTTTGCCACACTAAATGAGAAACTGCCATTTTTGGCCATGAAACAATATTACTAGATTGTGTGCAGCACTAACTTGGGTACTGCTGACAAATGCCACTTCTAACCTTTAGCAGGCCAGCCCAACTAGAATAAACACCACAGCAGGGCATTGTAATTATCCCTTCCTTGTGTGTGCAGCACGGTGCCGCTGTCAACTATAAAAGACCGACGGGCCCAACTTCTGTTGCTTACGGCCATACCACCCTGAACACGCCCGATCTCGTCTGATCTCGGAAGCTAAGCAGGGTCGGGCCTGGTTAGTACTTGGATGGGAGACCGCCTGGGAATACCAGGTGCTGTAAGCTTTTTCCTTTGCCACACTAAATGAGAAACTGCCATTTTTGGCCATGAAACAATATTACTAGATTGTGTGCAGCACTAACTTGGGTACTGCTGACAAATGCCACTTCTAACCTTTAGCAGGCCAGCCCAACTAGAATAAACACCACAGCAGGGCATTGTAATTATCCCTTCCTTGTGTGTGCAGCGCGGTGCCGCTGTCAACTATAAAAGACCGACGGGCCCAACTTCTGTTGCTTACGGCCATACCACCCTGAACACGCCCAATCTCGTCCGATCTCGGAAGCTAAGCAGGGTCGGGCCTGGTTAGTACTTGGATGGGAGACCGCCTGGGAATACCAGGTGCTGTAAGCTTTTTCCTTTGCCACACTAAATGAGAAACTGCCATTTTTGGCCATGAAACAATATTACTAGATTGTGTGCAGCACTAACTTGGGTACTGCTGACAAATGCCACTTCTAACCTTTAGCAGGCCAGCCCAACTAGAATAAACACCACAGCAGGGCATTGTAATTATCCCTTCCTTGTGTGCAGCCGGTGCCGCTGTCAACTATAAAAGACCGACGGGCCCAACTTCTGTTGCTTACGCCCATACCACCCTGAACACGCCCGATCTCGTCCGATCTCGGAAGCTAAGCAGGGTCGGGCCTGGTTAGTACTTGGATGGGAGACCGCCTGGGAATACCAGGTGCTGTAAGCTTTTTCCTTTGCCACACTAAATGAGAAACTGCCATTTTTGGCCATGAAACAATATTACTAGATTGTGTGCAGCACTAACTTGGGTACTGCTGACAAATGCCACTTCTAACCTTTAGCAGGCCAGCCCAACTAGAATAAACACCACAGCAGGGCATTGTAATTATCCCTTCCTTGTTGTGTGCAGCGCGGTGCCGCTGTCAACTATAAAAGACCGACGGGCCCAGCTTCTGTTGCTTACGGCCATACCACCCTGAACACGCCCGATCTCGTCCGATCTCGGAAGCTAAGCAGGGTCGGCCCTGGTTAGTACTTGGATGGGAGACCGCCTGGGAATACCAGGTGCTGTAAGCTTTTTCCTTTGCCACACTAAATGAGAAACTGCCATTTTTGGCCATGAAACAATATTACTAGATTGTGTGCAGCACTAACTTGGGTACTGCTGACAAATGCCACTTCTAACCTTTAGCAGGCCAGCCCAACTAGAATAAACACCACAGCAGGGCATTGTAATTATCCCTTCCTTGTGTGTGCAGCGCGGTGCCGCTGTCAACTATAAAAGACCGACGGGCCCAACTTCTGTTGCTTACGCCCATACCACCCTGAACACGCCCGATCTCGTCCGATTTCGGAAGCTAAGCAGGGTCGGGCCTGGTTAGTACTTGGATGGGAGACCGCCTGGGAATACCAGGTGCTGTAAGCTTTTTCCTTTGCCACACTAAATGAGAAACTGCCATTTTTGGCCATGAAACAATATTACTAGATTGTGTGCAGCACTAACTTGGGTACTGCTGACAAATGCCACTTCTAACCTTTAGCAGGCCAGCCCAACTAGAATAAACACCACAGCAGGGCATTGTAATTATCCCTTCCTTGTGTGTGCAGCGCGGTGCCGCTGTCAACTATAAAAGACCGACGGGCGCCCAACTTCTGTTGCTTACGGCCATACCACCCTGAACACGCCCGATCTCGTCCGATCTCGGAAGCTAAGCAGGGTCGGGCCTGGTTAGTACTTGGATGGGAGACCGCCTGGGAATACCAGGTGCTGTAAGCTTTTTCCTTTGCCACACTAAATGAGAAACTGCCATTTTTGGCCATGAAACAATATTACTAGATTGTGTGCAGCACTAACTTGGGTACTGCTGACAAATGCCACTTCTAACCTTTAGCAGGCCAGCCCAACTAGAATAAACACCACAGCAGGGCATTGTAATTATCCCTTCCTTGTGTGTGCAGCGCGGTGCCGCTGTCAACTATAAAAGACCGACGGGCCCAGCTTCTGTTGCTTACGGCCATACCACCCTGAACACGCCCGATCTCGTCCGATCTCGGAAGCTAAGCAGGGTCGGGCCTGGTTAGTACTTGGATGGGAGACCGCCTGGGAATACCAGGTGCTGTAAGCTTTTTCCTTTGCCACACTAAATGAGAAACTGCCATTTTTGGCCATGAAACAATATTACTAGATTGTGTGCAGCACTAACTTGGGTACTGCTGACAAATGCCACTTCTAACCTTTAGCAGGCCAGCCCAACTAGAATAAACACCACAGCAGGGCATTGTAATTATCCCTTCCTTGTGTGTGCAGCGCGGTGCCGCTGTCAACTATAAAAGACCGACGGGCCCAACTTCTGTTGCTTACGGCCATACCACCCTGAACACGCCCGATCTCGTCCGATCTCGGAAGCTAAGCAGGGTCCGGCCTGGTTAGTACTTGGATGGGAGACCGCCTGGGAATACCAGGTGCTGTAAGCTTTTTCCTTTGCCACACTAAATGAGAAACTGCCATTTTTGGCCATGAAACAATATTACTAGATTGTGTGCAGCACTAACTTGGGTACTGCTGACAAATGCCACTTCTAACCTTTAGCAGGCCAGCCCAACTAGAATAAACACCACAGCAGGGCATTGTAATTATCCCTTCCTTGTGTGTGCAGCGCGGTGCCGCTGTCAACTATAAAAGACCGACGGGCCCAGCTTCTGTTGCTTACGGCCATACCACCCTGAACACGCCCGATCTCGTCCGATCTCGGAAGCTAAGCAGGGTCGGGCCTGGTTAGTACTTGGATGGGAGACCGCCTGGGAATACCAGGTGCTGTAAGCTTTTTCCTTTGCCACACTAAATGAGAAACTGCCATTTTTGGCCATGAAACAATATTACTAGATTGTGTGCAGCACTAACTTGGGTACTGCTGACAAATGCCACTTCTAACCTTTAGCAGGCCAGCCCAACTAGAATAAACACCACAGCAGGGCATTGTAATTATCCCTTCCTTGTGTGTGCAGCGCGGTGCCGCTGTCAACTATAAAAGACCGACGGGCCCAACTTCTGTTGCTTACGGCCATACCACCCTGAACACGCCCGATCTCGTCCGATCTCGGAAGCTAAGCAGGGTCCGGCCTGGTTAGTACTTGGATGGGAGACCGCCTGGGAATACCAGGTGCTGTAAGCTTTTTCCTTTGCCACACTAAATGAGAAACTGCCATTTTTGGCCATGAAACAATATTACTAGATTGTGTGCAGCACTAA
Organism: Protomyctophum parallelum; assembly: GCF_964188405.1. Taxonomy (NCBI): domain Eukaryota; kingdom Metazoa; phylum Chordata; class Actinopteri; order Myctophiformes; family Myctophidae; genus Protomyctophum; species Protomyctophum parallelum. Next base: position 2,396,306 of record NC_139704.1, on the reverse strand, counting down.
CTTGGGTACTGCTGACAAATGCCACTTCTAACCTTTAGCAGGCCAGCCCAACTAGAATAAACACCACAGCAGGGCATTGTAATTATCCCTTCCTTGTGTGTGCAGCGCGGTGCCGCTGTCAACTATAAAAGACCGACGGGCCCAACTTCTGTTGCTTACGCCCATACCACCCTGAACACGCCCGATCTCGTCCGATCTCGGAAGCTAAGCAGGGTCGGGCCTGGTTAGTACTTGAATGGGAGACCGCCTGGGAATACCAGGTGCTGTAAGCTTTTTCCTTTGCCACACTAAATGAGAAACTGCCATTTTTGGCCATGAAACAATATTACTAGATTGTGTGCAGCACTAACTTGGGTACTGCTGACAAATGCCACTTCTAACCTTTAGCAGGCCAGCCCAACTAGAATAAACACCACAGCAGGGCATTGTAATTATCCCTTCCTTGTGTGTGCAGCGCGGTGCCGCTGTCAACTATAAAAGACCGACGGGCCCAACTTCTGTTGCTTACGCCCATACCACCCTGAACACGCCCGATCTCGTCCGATCTCGGAAGCTAAGCAGGGTCGGGCCTGGTTAGTACTTGAATGGGAGACCGCCTGGGAATACCAGGTGCTGTAAGCTTTTTCCTTTGCCACACTAAATGAGAAACTGCCATTTTTGGCCATGAAACAATATTACTAGATTGTGTGCAGCACTAACTTGGGTACTGCTGACAAATGCCACTTCTAACCTTTAGCAGGCCAGCCCAACTAGAATAAACACCACAGCAGGGCATTGTAATTATCCCTTCCTTGTGTGTGCAGCGCGGTGCCGCTGTCAACTATAAAAGACCGACGGGCCCAGCTTCTGTTGCTTACGGCCATACCACCCTGAACACGCCCGATCTCGTCCGATCTCGGAAGCTAAGCAGGGTCGGGCCTGGTTAGTACTTGGATGGGAGACCGCCTGGGAATACCAGGTGCTGTAAGCTTTTTCCTTTGCCACACTAAATGAGAAACTGCCATTTTTGGCCATGAAACAATATTACTAGATTGTGTGCAGCACTAACTTGGGTACTGCTGACAAATGCCACTTCTAACCTTTAGCAGGCCAGCCCAACTAGAATAAACACCACAGCAGGGCATTGTAATTATCCCTTCCTTGTGTGTGCAGCGCGGTGCCGCTGTCAACTATAAAAGACCGACGGGCCCAACTTCTGTTGCTTACGCCCATACCACCCTGAACACGCCCGATCTCGTCCGATCTCGGAAGCTAAGCAGGGTCGGGCCTGGTTAGTACTTGAATGGGAGACCGCCTGGGAATACCAGGTGCTGTAAGCTTTTTCCTTTGCCACACTAAATGAGAAACTGCCATTTTTGGCCATGAAACAATATTACTAGATTGTGTGCAGCACTAACTTGGGTACTGCTGACAAATGCCACTTCTAACCTTTAGCAGGCCAGCCCAACTAGAATAAACACCACAGCAGGGCATTGTAATTATCCCTTCCTTGTGTGTGCAGCGCGGTGCCGCTGTCAACTATAAAAGACCGACGGGCCCAGCTTCTGTTGCTTACGGCCATACCACCCTGAACACGCCCGATCTCGTCCGATCTCGGAAGCTAAGCAGGGTCGGGCCTGGTTAGTACTTGGATGGGAGACCGCCTGGGAATACCAGGTGCTGTAAGCTTTTTCCTTTGCCACACTAAATGAGAAACTGCCATTTTTGGCCATGAAACAATATTACTAGATTGTGTGCAGCACTAACTTGGGTACTGCTGACAAATGCCACTTCTAACCTTTAGCAGGCCAGCCCAACTAGAATAAACACCACAGCAGGGCATTGTAATTATCCCTTCCTTGTGTGTGCAGCGCGGTGCCGCTGTCAACTATAAAAGACCGACGGGCCCAACTTCTGTTGCTTACGGCCATACCACCCTGAACACGCCCGATCTCGTCCGATCTCGGAAGCTAAGCAGGGTCGGGCCTGGTTAGTACTTGGATGGGAGACCGCCTGGGAATACCAGGTGCTGTAAGCTTTTTCCTTTGCCACACTAAATGAGAAACTGCCATTTTTGGCCATGAAACAATATTACTAGATTGTGTGCAGCACTAACTTGGGTACTGCTGACAAATGCCACTTCTAACCTTTAGCAGGCCAGCCCAACTAGAATAAACACCACAGCAGGGCATTGTAATTATCCCTTCCTTGTGTGTGCAGCGCGGTGCCGCTGTCAACTATAAAAGACCGACGGGCCCAACTTCTGTTGCTTACGCCCATACCACCCTGAACACGCCCGATCTCGTCCGATCTCGGAAGCTAAGCAGGGTCGGGCCTGGTTAGTACTTGAATGGGAGACCGCCTGGGAATACCAGGTGCTGTAAGCTTTTTCCTTTGCCACACTAAATGAGAAACTGCCATTTTTGGCCATGAAACAATATTACTAGATTGTGTGCAGCACTAACTTGGGTACTGCTGACAAATGCCACTTCTAACCTTTAGCAGGCCAGCCCAACTAGAATAAACACCACAGCAGGGCATTGTAATTATCCCTTCCTTGTGTGTGCAGCGCGGTGCCGCTGTCAACTATAAAAGACCGACGGGCCCAACTTCTGTTGCTTACGGCCATACCACCCTGAACACGCCCGATCTCGTCCGATCTCGGAAGCTAAGCAGGGTCGGGCCTGGTTAGTACTTGGATGGGAGACCGCCTGGGAATACCAGGTGCTGTAAGCTTTTTCCTTTGCCACACTAAATGAGAAACTGCCATTTTTGGCCATGAAACAATATTACTAGATTGTGTGCAGCACTAACTTGGGTACTGCTGACAAATGCCACTTCTAACCTTTAGCAGGCCAGCCCAACTAGAATAAACACCACAGCAGGGCATTGTAATTATCCCTTCCTTGTGTGTGCAGCGCGGTGCCGCTGTCAACTATAAAAGACCGACGGGCCCAGCTTCTGTTGCTTACGGCCATACCACCCTGAACACGCCCGATCTCGTCCGATCTCGGAAGCTAAGCAGGGTCGGGCCTGGTTAGTACTTGGATGGGAGACCGCCTGGGAATACCAGGTGCTGTAAGCTTTTTCCTTTGCCACACTAAATGAGAAACTGCCATTTTTGGCCATGAAACAATATTACTAGATTGTGTGCAGCACTAACTTGGGTACTGCTGACAAATGCCACTTCTAACCTTTAGCAGGCCAGCCCAACTAGAATAAACACCACAGCAGGGCATTGTAATTATCCCTTCCTTGTGTGTGCAGCGCGGTGCCGCTGTCAACTATAAAAGACCGACGGGCCCAGCTTCTGTTGCTTACGGCCATACCACCCTGAACACGCCCGATCTCGTCCGATCTCGGAAGCTAAGCAGGGTCGGGCCTGGTTAGTACTTGGATGGGAGACCGCCTGGGAATACCAGGTGCTGTAAGCTTTTTCCTTTGCCACACTAAATGAGAAACTGCCATTTTTGGCCATGAAACAATATTACTAGATTGTGTGCAGCACTAACTTGGGTACTGCTGACAAATGCCACTTCTAACCTTTAGCAGGCCAGCCCAACTAGAATAAACACCACAGCAGGGCATTGTAATTATCCCTTCCTTGTGTGTGCAGCGCGGTGCCGCTGTCAACTATAAAAGACCGACGGGCCCAACTTCTGTTGCTTACGGCCATACCACCCTGAACACGCCCGATCTCGTCCGATCTCGGAAGCTAAGCAGGGTCCGGCCTGGTTAGTACTTGGATGGGAGACCGCCTGGGAATACCAGGTGCTGTAAGCTTTTTCCTTTGCCACACTAAATGAGAAACTGCCATTTTTGGCCATGAAACAATATTACTAGATTGTGTGCAGCACTAACTTGGGTACTGCTGACAAATGCCACTTCTAACCTTTAGCAGGCCAGCCCAACTAGAATAAACACCACAGCAGGGCATTGTAATTATCCCTTCCTTGTGTGTGCAGCGCGGTGCCGCTGTCAACTATAAAAGACCGACGGGCCCAACTTCTGTTGCTTACGCCCATACCACCCTGAACACGCCCGATCTCGTCCGATCTCGGAAGCTAAGCAGGGTCGGGCCTGGTTAGTACTTGAATGGGAGACCGCCTGGGAATACCAGGTGCTGTAAGCTTTTTCCTTTGCCACACTAAATGAGAAACTGCCATTTTTGGCCATGAAACAATATTACTAGATTGTGTGCAGCACTAACTTGGGTACTGCTGACAAATGCCACTTCTAACCTTTAGCAGGCCAGCCCAACTAGAATAAACACCACAGCAGGGCATTGTAATTATCCCTTCCTTGTGTGTGCAGCGCGGTGCCGCTGTCAACTATAAAAGACCGACGGGCCCAACTTCTGTTGCTTACGCCCATACCACCCTGAACACGCCCGATCTCGTCCGATCTCGGAAGCTAAGCAGGGTCGGGCCTGGTTAGTACTTGAATGGGAGACCGCCTGGGAATACCAGGTGCTGTAAGCTTTTTCCTTTGCCACACTAAATGAGAAACTGCCATTTTTGGCCATGAAACAATATTACTAGATTGTGTGCAGCACTAACTTGGGTACTGCTGACAAATGCCACTTCTAACCTTTAGCAGGCCAGCCCAACTAGAATAAACACCACAGCAGGGCATTGTAATTATCCCTTCCTTGTGTGTGCAGCGCGGTGCCGCTGTCAACTATAAAAGACCGACGGGCCCAGCTTCTGTTGCTTACGGCCATACCACCCTGAACACGCCCGATCTCGTCCGATCTCGGAAGCTAAGCAGGGTCGGGCCTGGTTAGTACTTGGATGGGAGACCGCCTGGGAATACCAGGTGCTGTAAGCTTTTTCCTTTGCCACACTAAATGAGAAACTGCCATTTTTGGCCATGAAACAATATTACTAGATTGTGTGCAGCACTAACTTGGGTACTGCTGACAAATGCCACTTCTAACCTTTAGCAGGCCAGCCCAACTAGAATAAACACCACAGCAGGGCATTGTAATTATCCCTTCCTTGTGTGTGCAGCGCGGTGCCGCTGTCAACTATAAAAGACCGACGGGCCCAACTTCTGTTGCTTACGCCCATACCACCCTGAACACGCCCGATCTCGTCCGATCTCGGAAGCTAAGCAGGGTCGGGCCTGGTTAGTACTTGAATGGGAGACCGCCTGGGAATACCAGGTGCTGTAAGCTTTTTCCTTTGCCACACTAAATGAGAAACTGCCATTTTTGGCCATGAAACAATATTACTAGATTGTGTGCAGCACTAACTTGGGTACTGCTGACAAATGCCACTTCTAACCTTTAGCAGGCCAGCCCAACTAGAATAAACACCACAGCAGGGCATTGTAATTATCCCTTCCTTGTGTGTGCAGCGCGGTGCCGCTGTCAACTATAAAAGACCGACGGGCCCAGCTTCTGTTGCTTACGGCCATACCACCCTGAACACGCCCGATCTCGTCCGATCTCGGAAGCTAAGCAGGGTCGGGCCTGGTTAGTACTTGGATGGGAGACCGCCTGGGAATACCAGGTGCTGTAAGCTTTTTCCTTTGCCACACTAAATGAGAAACTGCCATTTTTGGCCATGAAACAATATTACTAGATTGTGTGCAGCACTAACTTGGGTACTGCTGACAAATGCCACTTCTAACCTTTAGCAGGCCAGCCCAACTAGAATAAACACCACAGCAGGGCATTGTAATTATCCCTTCCTTGTGTGTGCAGCGCGGTGCCGCTGTCAACTATAAAAGACCGACGGGCCCAACTTCTGTTGCTTACGGCCATACCACCCTGAACACGCCCGATCTCGTCCGATCTCGGAAGCTAAGCAGGGTCCGGCCTGGTTAGTACTTGGATGGGAGACCGCCTGGGAATACCAGGTGCTGTAAGCTTTTTCCTTTGCCACACTAAATGAGAAACTGCCATTTTTGGCCATGAAACAATATTACTAGATTGTGTGCAGCACTAACTTGGGTACTGCTGACAAATGCCACTTCTAACCTTTAGCAGGCCAGCCCAACTAGAATAAACACCACAGCAGGGCATTGTAATTATCCCTTCCTTGTGTGTGCAGCGCGGTGCCGCTGTCAACTATAAAAGACCGACGGGCCCAACTTCTGTTGCTTACGCCCATACCACCCTGAACACGCCCGATCTCGTCCGATCTCGGAAGCTAAGCAGGGTCGGGCCTGGTTAGTACTTGAATGGGAGACCGCCTGGGAATACCAGGTGCTGTAAGCTTTTTCCTTTGCCACACTAAATGAGAAACTGCCATTTTTGGCCATGAAACAATATTACTAGATTGTGTGCAGCACTAACTTGGGTACTGCTGACAAATGCCACTTCTAACCTTTAGCAGGCCAGCCCAACTAGAATAAACACCACAGCAGGGCATTGTAATTATCCCTTCCTTGTGTGTGCAGCGCGGTGCCGCTGTCAACTATAAAAGACCGACGGGCCCAACTTCTGTTGCTTACGGCCATACCACCCTGAACACGCCCGATCTCGTCCGATCTCGGAAGCTAAGCAGGGTCGGGCCTGGTTAGTACTTGGATGGGAGACCGCCTGGGAATACCAGGTGCTGTAAGCTTTTTCCTTTGCCACACTAAATGAGAAACTGCCATTTTTGGCCATGAAACAATATTACTAGATTGTGTGCAGCACTAACTTGGGTACTGCTGACAAATGCCACTTCTAACCTTTAGCAGGCCAGCCCAACTAGAATAAACACCACAGCAGGGCATTGTAATTATCCCTTCCTTGTGTGTGCAGCGCGGTGCCGCTGTCAACTATAAAAGACCGACGGGCCCAGCTTCTGTTGCTTACGGCCATACCACCCTGAACACGCCCGATCTCGTCCGATCTCGGAAGCTAAGCAGGGTCGGGCCTGGTTAGTACTTGGATGGGAGACCGCCTGGGAATACCAGGTGCTGTAAGCTTTTTCCTTTGCCACATTAAATGAGAAACTGCCATTTTTGGCCATGAAACAATATTACTAGATTGTGTGCAGCACTAACTTGGGTACTGCTGACAAATGCCACTTCTAACCTTTAGCAGGCCAGCCCAACTAGAATAAACACCACAGCAGGGCATTGTAATTATCCCTTCCTTGTGTGTGCAGCGCGGTGCCGCTGTCAACTATAAAAGACCGACGGGCCCAACTTCTGTGGCTTACGGCCATACCACCCTGAACACGCCAGATCTCGTCCGATCTCGGAAGCTAAGCAGGGTCGGGCCTGTTTAGTACTTGGATGGGAGACCGCCTGGGAATACCAGGTGCTGTAAGCTTTTTCCTTTGCCACACTAAATGAGAAACTGCCATTTTTGGCCATGAAACAATATTACTAGATTGTGTGCAGCACTAACTTGGGTACTGCTGACAAATGCCACTTCTAACCTTTAGCAGGCCAGCCCAACTAGAATAAACACCACAGCAGGGCATTGTAATTATCCCTTCCTTGTGTGTGCAGCGCGGTGCCACTGTCAACTATAAAAGACCGACGGGCCCAACTTCTGTTGCTTACGGCCATACCACCCTGAACACGCCCGATCTCGTCCGATCTCGGAAGCTAAGCAGGGTCGGGCCTGGTTAGTACTTGGATGGGAGACCGCCTGGGAATACCAGGTGCTGTAAGCTTTTTCCTTTGCCACACTAAATGAGAAACTGCCATTTTTGGCCATGAAACAATATTACTAGATTGTGTGCAGCACTAACTTGGGTACTGCTGACAAATGCCACTTCTAACCTTTAGCAGGCCAGCCCAACTAGAATAAACACCACAGCAGGGCATTGTAATTATCCCTTCCTTGTGTGTGCAGCGCGGTGCCGCTGTCAACTATAAAAGACCGACGGGCCCAACTTCTGTTGCTTACGGCCATACCACCCTGAACACGCCCGATCTCGTCCGATCTTGGAAGCTAAGCAGGGTCGGGCCTGGTTAGTACTTGGATGGGAGACCGCCTGGGAATACCAGGTGCTGTAAGCTTTTTCCTTTGCCACACTAAATGAGAAACTGCCATTTTTGGCCATGAAACAATATTACTAGATTGTGTGCAGCACTAACTTGGGTACTGCTGACAAATGCCACTTCTAACCTTTAGCAGGCCAGCCCAACTAGAATAAACACCACAGCAGGGCATTGTAATTATCCCTTCCTTGTGTGTGCAGCGCGGTGCCGCTGTCAACTATAAAAGACCGACGGGCCCAACTTCTGTGGCTTACGGCCATACCACCCTGAACACGCCAGATCTCGTCTGATCTCGGAAGCTAAGCAGGGTCGGGCCTGGTTAGTACTTGGATGGGAGACCGCCTGGGAATACCAGGTGCTGTAAGCTTTTTCCTTTGCCACACTAAATGAGAAACTGCCATTTTTGGCCATGAAACAATATTACTAGATTGTGTGCAGCACTAACTTGGGTACTGCTGACAAATGCCACTTCTAACCTTTAGCAGGCCAGCCCAACTAGAATAAACACCACAGCAGGGCATTGTAATTATCCCTTCCTTGTGTGTGCAGCGCGGTGCCGCTGTCAACTATAAAAGACCGACGGGCCCAACTTCTGTTGCTTACGGCCATACCACCCTGAACACGCCCGATCTCGTCCGATCTCGGAAGCTAAGCAGGGTCGGGCCTGGTTAGTACTTGGATGGGAGACCGCCTGGGAATACCAGGTGCTGTAAGCTTTTTCCTTTGCCACACTAAATGAGAAACTGCCATTTTTGGCCATGAAACAATATTACTAGATTGTGTGCAGCACTAACTTGGGTACTGCTGACAAATGCCACTTCTAACCTTTAGCAGGCCAGCCCAACTAGAATAAACACCACAGCAGGGCATTGTAATTATCCCTTCCTTGTGTGTGCAGCGCGGTGCCGCTGTCAACTATAAAAGACCGACGGGCCCAGCTTCTGTTGCTTACGGCCATACCACCCTGAACACGCCCGATCTCGTCCGATCTCGGAAGCTAAGCAGGGTCGGGCCTGGTTAGTACTTGGATGGGAGACCGCCTGGGAATACCAGGTGCTGTAAGCTTTTTCCTTTGCCACACTAAATGAGAAACTGCCATTTTTGGCCATGAAACAATATTACTAGATTGTGTGCAGCACTAACTTGGGTACTGCTGACAAATGCCACTTCTAACCTTTAGCAGGCCAGCCCAACTAGAATAAACACCACAGCAGGGCATTGTAATTATCCCTTCCTTGTGTGTGCAGCGCGGTGCCGCTGTCAACTATAAAAGACCGACGGGCCCAACTTCTGTGGCTTACGGCCATACCACCCTGAACACGCCAGATCTCGTCCGATCTAGGAAGCTAAGCAGGGTCGGGCCTGTTTAGTACTTGGATGGGAGACCGCCTGGGAATACCAGGTGCTGTAAGCTTTTTCCTTTGCCACACTAAATGAGAAACTGCCATTTTTGGCCATGAAACAATATTACTAGATTGTGTGCAGCACTAACTTGGGTACTGCTGACAAATGCCACTTCTAACCTTTAGCAGGCCAGCCCAACTAGAATAAACACCACAGCAGGGCATTGTAATTATCCCTTCCTTGTGTGTGCAGCGCGGTGCCGCTGTCAACTATAAAAGACCGACGGGCCCAACTTCTGTTGCTTACGGCCATACCACCCTGAACACGCCCGATCTCGTCCGATCTCGGAAGCTAAGCAGGGTCGGGCCTGGTTAGTACTTGGATGGGAGACCGCCTGGGAATACCAGGTGCTGTAAGCTTTTTCCTTTGCCACACTAAATGAGAAACTGCCATTTTTGGCCATGAAACAATATTACTAGATTGTGTGCAGCACTAACTTGGGTACTGCTGACAAATGCCACTTCTAACCTTTAGCAGGCCAGCCCAACTAGAATAAACACCACAGCAGGGCATTGTAATTATCCCTTCCTTGTGTGTGCAGCGCGGTGCCGCTGTCAACTATAAAAGACCGACGGGCCCAACTTCTGTTGCTTACGGCCATACCACCCTGAACACGCCCGATCTCGTCCGATCTCGGAAGCTAAGCAGGGTCGGGCCTGGTTAGTACTTGGATGGGAGACCGCCTGGGAATACCAGGTGCTGTAAGCTTTTTCCTTTGCCACACTAAATGAGAAACTGCCATTTTTGGCCATGAAACAATATTACTAGATTGTGTGCAGCACTAACTTGGGTACTGCTGACAAATGCCACTTCTAACCTTTAGCAGGCCAGCCCAACTAGAATAAACACCACAGCAGGGCATTGTAATTATCCCTTCCTTGTGTGTGCAGCGCGGTGCCGCTGTCAACTATAAAAGACCGACGGGCCCAGCTTCTGTTGCTTACGGCCATACCACCCTGAACACGCCCGATCTCGTCCGATCTCGGAAGCTAAGCAGGGTCGGCCCTGGTTAGTACTTGGATGGGAGACCGCCTGGGAATACCAGGTGCTGTAAGCTTTTTCCTTTGCCACACTAAATGAGAAACTGCCATTTTTGGCCATGAAACAATATTACTAGATTGTGTGCAGCACTAACTTGGGTACTGCTGACAAATGCCACTTCTAACCTTTAGCAGGCCAGCCCAACTAGAATAAACACCACAGCAGGGCATTGTAATTATCGCTTCCTTGTGTGTGCAGCGCGGTGCCGCTGTCAACTATAAAAGACCGACGGGCCCAACTTCTGTTGCTTACGCCCATACCACCCTGAACACGCCCGATCTCGGAAGCTAAGCAGGGTCGGGCCTGGTTAGTACTTGGATGGGAGACCGCCTGGGAATACCAGGTGCTGTAAGCTTTTTCCTTTGCCACACTAAATGAGAAACTGCCATTTTTGGCCATGAAACAATATTACTAGATTGTGTGCAGCACTAACTTGGGTACTGCTGACAAATGCCACTTCTAACCTTTAGCAGGCCAGCCCAACTAGAATAAACACCACAGCAGGGCATTGTAATTATCCCTTCCTTGTGTGTGCAGCGCGGTGCCGCTGTCAACTATAAAAGACCGACGGGCCCAACTTCTGTTGCTTACGGCCATACCACCCTGAACACGCCCAATCTCGTCCGATCTCGGAAGCTAAGCAGGGTCGGGCCTGGTTAGTACTTGGATGGGAGACCGCCTGGGAATACCAGGTGCTGTAAGCTTTTTCCTTTGCCACACTAAATGAGAAACTGCCATTTTTGGCCATGAAACAATATTACTAGATTGTGTGCAGCACTAACTTGGGTACTGCTGACAAATGCCACTTCTAACCTTTAGCAGGCCAGCCCAACTAGAATAAACACCACAGCAGGGCATTGTAATTATCCCTTCCTTGTGTGCAGCCGGTGCCGCTGTCAACTATAAAAGACCGACGGGCCCAACTTCTGTTGCTTACGCCCATACCACCCTGAACACGCCCGATCTCGTCCGATTTCGGAAGCTAAGCAGGGTCGGGCCTGGTTAGTACTTGGATGGGAGACCGCCTGGGAATACCAGGTGCTGTAAGCTTTTTCCTTTGCCACACTAAATGAGAAACTGCCATTTTTGGCCATGAAACAATATTACTAGATTGTGTGCAGCACTAACTTGGGTACTGCTGACAAATGCCACTTCTAACCTTTAGCAGGCCAGCCCAACTAGAATAAACACCACAGCAGGGCATTGTAATTATCCCTTCCTTGTGTGTGCAGCGCGGTGCCGCTGTCAACTATAAAAGACCGACGGGCCCAACTTCTGTTGCTTACGGCCATACCACCCTGAACACGCCCGATCTCGTCCGATCTCGGAAGCTAAGCAGGGTCGGGCCTGGTTAGTACTTGGATGGGAGACCGCCTGGGAATACCAGGTGCTGTAAGCTTTTTCCTTTGCCACACTAAATGAGAAACTGCCATTTTTGGCCATGAAACAATATTACTAGATTGTGTGCAGCACTAACTTGGGTACTGCTGACAAATGCCACTTCTAACCTTTAGCAGGCCAGCCCAACTAGAATAAACACCACAGCAGGGCATTGTAATTATCCCTTCCTTGTGTGTGCAGCGCGGTGCCGCTGTCAACTATAAAAGACCGACGGGCCCAGCTTCTGTTGCTTACGGCCATACCACCCTGAACACGCCCGATCTCGTCCGATCTCGGAAGCTAAGCAGGGTCGGGCCTGGTTAGTACTTGGATGGGAGACCGCCTGGGAATACCAGGTGCTGTAAGCTTTTTCCTTTGCCACACTAAATGAGAAACTGCCATTTTTGGCCATGAAACAATATTACTAGATTGTGTGCAGCACTAACTTGGGTACTGCTGACAAATGCCACTTCTAACCTTTAGCAGGCCAGCCCAACTAGAATAAACACCACAGCAGGGCATTGTAATTATCCCTTCCTTGTGTGTGCAGCGCGGTGCCGCTGTCAACTATAAAAGACCGACGGGCCCAACTTCTGTTGCTTACGGCCATACCACCCTGAACACGCCCAATCTCGTCCGATCTCGGAAGCTAAGCAGGGTCCGGCCTGGTTAGTACTTGGATGGGAGACCGCCTGGGAATACCAGGTGCTGTAAGCTTTTTCCTTTGCCACACTAAATGAGAAACTGCCATTTTTGGCCATGAAACAATATTACTAGATTGTGTGCAGCACTAACTTGGGTACTGCTGACAAATGCCACTTCTAACCTTTAGCAGGCCAGCCCAACTAGAATAAACACCACAGCAGGGCATTGTAATTATCCCTTCCTTGTGTGTGCAGCGCGGTGCCGCTGTCAACTATAAAAGACCGACGGGCCCAACTTCTGTTGCTTACGCCCATACCACCCTGAACACGCCCGATCTCGTCCGATCTCGGAAGCTAAGCAGGGTCGGGCCTGGTTAGTACTTGAATGGGAGACCGCCTGGGAATACCAGGTGCTGTAAGCTTTTTCCTTTGCCACACTAAATGAGAAACTGCCATTTTTGGCCATGAAACAATATTACTAGATTGTGTGCAGCACTAACTTGGGTACTGCTGACAAATGCCACTTCTAACCTTTAGCAGGCCAGCCCAACTAGAATAAACACCACAGCAGGGCATTGTAATTATCCCTTCCTTGTGTGTGCAGCGCGGTGCCGCTGTCAACTATAAAAGACCGACGGGCCCAACTTCTGTTGCTTACGGCCATACCACCCTGAACACGCCCGATCTCGTCCGATCTCGGAAGCTAAGCAGGGTCGGGCCTGGTTAGTACTTGGATGGGAGACCGCCTGGGAATACCAGGTGCTGTAAGCTTTTTCCTTTGCCACACTAAATGAGAAACTGCCATTTTTGGCCATGAAACAATATTACTAGATTGTGTGCAGCACTAACTTGGGTACTGCTGACAAATGCCACTTCTAACCTTTAGCAGGCCAGCCCAACTAGAATAAACACCACAGCAGGGCATTGTAATTATCCCTTCCTTGTGTGTGCAGCGCGGTGCCGCTGTCAACTATAAAAGACCGACGGGCCCAACTTCTGTTGCTTACGCCCATACCACCCTGAACACGCCCGATCTCGTCAGATCTCGGAAGCTAAGCAGGGTCGGGCCTGGTTAGTACTTGGATGGGAGACCGCCTGGGAATACCAGGTGCTGTAAGCTTTTTCCTTTGCCACACTAAATGAGAAACTGCCATTTTTGGCCATGAAACAATATTACTAGATTGTGTGCAGCACTAACTTGGGTACTGCTGACAAATGCCACTTCTAACCTTTAGCAGGCCAGCCCAACTAGAATAAACACCACAGCAGGGCATTGTAATTATCCCTTCCTTGTGTGTGCAGCGCGGTGCCGCTGTCAACTATAAAAGACCGACGGGCCCAGCTTCTGTTGCTTACGGCCATACCACCCTGAACACGCCCGATCTCGTCCGATCTCGGAAGCTAAGCAGGGTCGGGCCTGGTTAGTACTTGGATGGGAGACCGCCTGGGAATACCAGGTGCTGTAAGCTTTTTCCTTTGCCACACTAAATGAGAAACTGCCATTTTTGGCCATGAAACAATATTACTAGATTGTGTGCAGCACTAACTTGGGTACTGCTGACAAATGCCACTTCTAACCTTTAGCAGGCCAGCCCAACTAGAATAAACACCACAGCAGGGCATTGTAATTATCCCTTCCTTGTGTGTGCAGCGCGGTGCCGCTGTCAACTATAAAAGACCGACGGGCCCAACTTCTGTTGCTTACGGCCATACCACCCTGAACACGCCCGATCTCGTCCGATCTCGGAAGCTAAGCAGGGTCCGGCCTGGTTAGTACTTGGATGGGAGACCGCCTGGGAATACCAGGTGCTGTAAGCTTTTTCCTTTGCCACACTAAATGAGAAACTGCCATTTTTGGCCATGAAACAATATTACTAGATTGTGTGCAGCACTAACTTGGGTACTGCTGACAAATGCCACTTCTAACCTTTAGCAGGCCAGCCCAACTAGAATAAACACCACAGCAGGGCATTGTAATTATCCCTTCCTTGTGTGTGCAGCGCGGTGCCGCTGTCAACTATAAAAGACCGACGGGCCCAACTTCTGTTGCTTACGCCCATACCACCCTGAACACGCCCGATCTCGTCCGATCTCGGAAGCTAAGCAGGGTCGGGCCTGGTTAGTACTTGAATGGGAGACCGCCTGGGAATACCAGGTGCTGTAAGCTTTTTCCTTTGCCACACTAAATGAGAAACTGCCATTTTTGGCCATGAAACAATATTACTAGATTGTGTGCAGCACTAACTTGGGTACTGCTGACAAATGCCACTTCTAACCTTTAGCAGGCCAGCCCAACTAGAATAAACACCACAGCAGGGCATTGTAATTATCCCTTCCTTGTGTGTGCAGCGCGGTGCCGCTGTCAACTATAAAAGACCGACGGGCCCAACTTCTGTTGCTTACGGCCATACCACCCTGAACACGCCCGATCTCGTCCGATCTCGGAAGCTAAGCAGGGTCGGGCCTGGTTAGTACTTGGATGGGAGACCGCCTGGGAATACCAGGTGCTGTAAGCTTTTTCCTTTGCCACACTAAATGAGAAACTGCCATTTTTGGCCATGAAACAATATTACTAGATTGTGTGCAGCACTAACTTGGGTACTGCTGACAAATGCCACTTCTAACCTTTAGCAGGCCAGCCCAACTAGAATAAACACCACAGCAGGGCATTGTAATTATCCCTTCCTTGTGTGTGCAGCGCGGTGCCGCTGTCAACTATAAAAGACCGACGGGCCCAGCTTCTGTTGCTTACGGCCATACCACCCTGAACACGCCCGATCTCGTCCGATCTCGGAAGCTAAGCAGGGTCGGGCCTGGTTAGTACTTGGATGGGAGACCGCCTGGGAATACCAGGTGCTGTAAGCTTTTTCCTTTGCCACACTAAATGAGAAACTGCCATTTTTGGCCATGAAACAATATTACTAGATTGTGTGCAGCACTAACTTGGGTACTGCTGACAAATGCCACTTCTAACCTTTAGCAGGCCAGCCCAACTAGAATAAACACCACAGCAGGGCATTGTAATTATCCCTTCCTTGTTGTGTGCAGCGCGGTGCCGCTGTCAACTATAAAAGACCGACGGGCCCAGCTTCTGTTGCTTACGGCCATACCACCCTGAACACGCCCGATCTCGTCCGATCTCGGAAGCTAAGCAGGGTCGGCCCTGGTTAGTACTTGGATGGGAGACCGCCTGGGAATACCAGGTGCTGTAAGCTTTTTCCTTTGCCACACTAAATGAGAAACTGCCATTTTTGGCCATGAAACAATATTACTAGATTGTGTGCAGCACTAACTTGGGTACTGCTGACAAATGCCACTTCTAACCTTTAGCAGGCCAGCCCAACTAGAATAAACACCACAGCAGGGCATTGTAATTATCGCTTCCTTGTGTGTGCAGCGCGGTGCCGCTGTCAACTATAAAAGACCGACGGGCCCAACTTCTGTTGCTTACGCCCATACCACCCTGAACACGCCCGATCTCGGAAGCTAAGCAGGGTCGGGCCTGGTTAGTACTTGGATGGGAGACCGCCTGGGAATACCAGGTGCTGTAAGCTTTTTCCTTTGCCACACTAAATGAGAAACTGCCATTTTTGGCCATGAAACAATATTACTAGATTGTGTGCAGCACTAACTTGGGTACTGCTGACAAATGCCACTTCTAACCTTTAGCAGGCCAGCCCAACTAGAATAAACACCACAGCAGGGCATTGTAATTATCCCTTCCTTGTGTGTGCAGCGCGGTGCCGCTGTCAACTATAAAAGACCGACGGGCCCAACTTCTGTTGCTTACGGCCATACCACCCTGAACACGCCCAATCTCGTCCGATCTCGGAAGCTAAGCAGGGTCGGGCCTGGTTAGTACTTGGATGGGAGACCGCCTGGGAATACCAGGTGCTGTAAGCTTTTTCCTTTGCCACACTAAATGAGAAACTGCCATTTTTGGCCATGAAACAATATTACTAGATTGTGTGCAGCACTAACTTGGGTACTGCTGACAAATGCCACTTCTAACCTTTAGCAGGCCAGCCCAACTAGAATAAACACCACAGCAGGGCATTGTAATTATCCCTTCCTTGTGTGCAGCCGGTGCCGCTGTCAACTATAAAAGACCGACGGGCCCAACTTCTGTTGCTTACGCCCATACCACCCTGAACACGCCCGATCTCGTCCGATCTCGGAAGCTAAGCAGGGTCGGGCCTGGTTAGTACTTGGATGGGAGACCGCCTGGGAATACCAGGTGCTGTAAGCTTTTTCCTTTGCCACACTAAATGAGAAACTGCCATTTTTGGCCATGAAACAATATTACTAGATTGTGTGCAGCACTAACTTGGGTACTGCTGACAAATGCCACTTCTAACCTTTAGCAGGCCAGCCCAACTAGAATAAACACCACAGCAGGGCATTGTAATTATCCCTTCCTTGTTGTGTGCAGCGCGGTGCCGCTGTCAACTATAAAAGACCGACGGGCCCAGCTTCTGTTGCTTACGGCCATACCACCCTGAACACGCCCGATCTCGTCCGATCTCGGAAGCTAAGCAGGGTCGGCCCTGGTTAGTACTTGGATGGGAGACCGCCTGGGAATACCAGGTGCTGTAAGCTTTTTCCTTTGCCACACTAAATGAGAAACTGCCATTTTTGGCCATGAAACAATATTACTAGATTGTGTGCAGCACTAACTTGGGTACTGCTGACAAATGCCACTTCTAACCTTTAGCAGGCCAGCCCAACTAGAATAAACACCACAGCAGGGCATTGTAATTATCCCTTCCTTGTGTGTGCAGCGCGGTGCCGCTGTCAACTATAAAAGACCGACGGGCCCAACTTCTGTTGCTTACGCCCATACCACCCTGAACACGCCCGATCTCGTCCGATTTCGGAAGCTAAGCAGGGTCGGGCCTGGTTAGTACTTGGATGGGAGACCGCCTGGGAATACCAGGTGCTGTAAGCTTTTTCCTTTGCCACACTAAATGAGAAACTGCCATTTTTGGCCATGAAACAATATTACTAGATTGTGTGCAGCACTAACTTGGGTACTGCTGACAAATGCCACTTCTAACCTTTAGCAGGCCAGCCCAACTAGAATAAACACCACAGCAGGGCATTGTAATTATCCCTTCCTTGTTGTGTGCAGCGCGGTGCCGCTGTCAACTATAAAAGACCGACGGGCCCAGCTTCTGTTGCTTACGGCCATACCACCCTGAACACGCCCGATCTCGTCCGATCTCGGAAGCTAAGCAGGGTCGGCCCTGGTTAGTACTTGGATGGGAGACCGCCTGGGAATACCAGGTGCTGTAAGCTTTTTCCTTTGCCACACTAAATGAGAAACTGCCATTTTTGGCCATGAAACAATATTACTAGATTGTGTGCAGCACTAACTTGGGTACTGCTGACAAATGCCACTTCTAACCTTTAGCAGGCCAGCCCAACTAGAATAAACACCACAGCAGGGCATTGTAATTATCCCTTCCTTGTGTGTGCAGCGCGGTGCCGCTGTCAACTATAAAAGACCGACGGGCCCAACTTCTGTTGCTTACGCCCATACCACCCTGAACACGCCCGATCTCGTCCGATTTCGGAAGCTAAGCAGGGTCGGGCCTGGTTAGTACTTGGATGGGAGACCGCCTGGGAATACCAGGTGCTGTAAGCTTTTTCCTTTGCCACACTAAATGAGAAACTGCCATTTTTGGCCATGAAACAATATTACTAGATTGTGTGCAGCACTAACTTGGGTACTGCTGACAAATGCCACTTCTAACCTTTAGCAGGCCAGCCCAACTAGAATAAACACCACAGCAGGGCATTGTAATTATCCCTTCCTTGTGTGTGCAGCGCGGTGCCGCTGTCAACTATAAAAGACCGACGGGCCCAACTTCTGTTGCTTACGGCCATACCACCCTGAACACGCCCGATCTCGTCCGATCTCAGAAGCTAAGCAGGGTCGGGCCTGGTTAGTACTTGGATGGGAGACCGCCTGGGAATACCAGGTGCTGTAAGCTTTTTCCTTTGCCACACTAAATGAGAAACTGCCATTTTTGGCCATGAAACAATATTACTAGATTGTGTGCAGCACTAACTTGGGTACTGCTGACAAATGCCACTTCTAACCTTTAGCAGGCCAGCCCAACTAGAATAAACACCACAGCAGGGCATTGTAATTATCCCTTCCTTGTGTGTGCAGCGCGGTGCCGCTGTCAACTATAAAAGACCGACGGGCCCAGCTTCTGTTGCTTACGGCCATACCACCCTGAACACGCCCGATCTCGTCCGATCTCGGAAGCTAAGCAGGGTCGGGCCTGGTTAGTACTTGGATGGCAGACCGCCTGGGAATACCAGGTGCTGTAAGCTTTTTCCTTTGCCACACTAAATGAGAAACTGCCATTTTTGGCCATGAAACAATATTACTAGATTGTGTGCAGCACTAACTTGGGTACTTCTGACAAATGCCACTTCTAACCTTTAGCAGGCCAGCCCAACTAGAATAAACACCACAGCAGGGCATTGTAATTATCCCTTCCTTGTGTGTGCAGCGCGGTGCCGCTGTCAACTATAAAAGACCGACGGGCCCAACTTCTGTTGCTTACGGCCATACCACCCTGAACACGCCCGATCTCGTCCGATCTCGGAAGCTAAGCAGGGTCCGGCCTGGTTAGTACTTGGATGGGAGACCGCCTGGGAATACCAGGTGCTGTAAGCTTTTTCCTTTGCCACACTAAATGAGAAACTGCCATTTTTGGCCATGAAACAATATTACTAGATTGTGTGCAGCACTAACTTGGGTACTGCTGACAAATGCCACTTCTAACCTTTAGCAGGCCAGCCCAACTAGAATAAACACCACAGCAGGGCATTGTAATTATCCCTTCCTTGTGTGTGCAGCGCGGTGCCGCTGTCAACTATAAAAGACCGACGGGCCCAACGTCTGTTGCTTACGCCCATACCACCCTGAACACGCCCGATCTCGTCCGATCTCGGAAGCTAAGCAGGGTCGGGCCTGATTAGTACTTGAATGGGAGACCGCCTGGGAATACCAGGTGCTGTAAGCTTTTTCCTTTGCCACACTAAATGAGAAACTGCCATTTTTGGCCATGAAACAATATTACTAGATTGTGTGCAGCACTAACTTGGGTACTGCTGACAAATGCCACTTCTAACCTTTAGCAGGCCAGCCCAACTAGAATAAACACCACAGCAGGGCATTGTAATTATCCCTTCCTTGTGTGTGCAGCGCGGTGCCGCTGTCAACTATAAAAGACCGACGGGCCCAACTTCTGTTGCTTACGGCCATACCACCCTGAACACGCCCGATCTCGTCCGATCTCGGAAGCTAAGCAGGGTCGGGCCTGGTTAGTACTTGGATGGGAGACCGCCTGGGAATACCAGGTGCTGTAAGCTTTTTCCTTTGCCACACTAAATGAGAAACTGCCATTTTTGGCCATGAAACAATATTACTAGATTGTGTGCAGCACTAACTTGGGTACTGCTGACAAATGCCACTTCTAACCTTTAGCAGGCCAGCCCAACTAGAATAAACACCACAGCAGGGCATTGTAATTATCCCTTCCTTGTGTGTGCAGCGCGGTGCCGCTGTCAACTATAAAAGACCGACGGGCCCAACTTCTGTTGCTTACGCCCATACCACCCTGAACACGCCCGATCTCGTCCGATCTCGGAAGCTAAGCAGGGTCGGGCCTGGTTAGTACTTGGATGGGAGACCGCCTGGGAATACCAGGTGCTGTAAGCTTTTTCCTTTGCCACACTAAATGAGAAACTGCCATTTTTGGCCATGAAACAATATTACTAGATTGTGTGCAGCACTAACTTGGGTACTGCTGACAAATGCCACTTCTAACCTTTAGCAGGCCAGCCCAACTAGAATAAACACCACAGCAGGGCATTGTAATTATCCCTTCCTTGTGTGTGCAGCGCGGTGCCGCTGTCAACTATAAAAGACCGACGGGCCCAGCTTCTGTTGCTTACGGCCATACCACCCTGAACACGCCCGATCTCGTCCGATCTCGGAAGCTAAGCAGGGTCGGGCCTGGTTAGTACTTGGATGGGAGACCGCCTGGGAATACCAGGTGCTGTAAGCTTTTTCCTTTGCCACACTAAATGAGAAACTGCCATTTTTGGCCATGAAACAATATTACTAGATTGTGTGCAGCACTAACTTGGGTACTGCTGACAAATGCCACTTCTAACCTTTAGCAGGCCAGCCCAACTAGAATAAACACCACAGCAGGGCATTGTAATTATCCCTTCCTTGTGTGTGCAGCGCGGTGCCGCTGTCAACTATAAAAGACCGACGGGCCCAACTTCTGTTGCTTACGGCCATACCACCCTGAACACGCCCGATCTCGTCCGATCTCGGAAGCTAAGCAGGGTCCGGCCTGGTTAGTACTTGGATGGGAGACCGCCTGGGAATACCAGGTGCTGTAAGCTTTTTCCTTTGCCACACTAAATGAGAAACTGCCATTTTTGGCCATGAAACAATATTACTAGATTGTGTGCAGCACTAACTTGGGTACTGCTGACAAATGCCACTTCTAACCTTTAGCAGGCCAGCCCAACTAGAATAAACACCACAGCAGGGCATTGTAATTATCCCTTCCTTGTGTGTGCAGCGCGGTGCCGCTGTCAACTATAAAAGACCGACGGGCCCAACTTCTGTTGCTTACGCCCATACCACCCTGAACACGCCCGATCTCGTCCGATCTCGGAAGCTAAGCAGGGTCGGGCCTGGTTAGTACTTGAATGGGAGACCGCCTGGGAATACCAGGTGCTGTAAGCTTTTTCCTTTGCCACACTAAATGAGAAACTGCCATTTTTGGCCATGAAACAATATTACTAGATTGTGTGCAGCACTAACTTGGGTACTGCTGACAAATGCCACTTCTAACCTTTAGCAGGCCAGCCCAACTAGAATAAACACCACAGCAGGGCATTGTAATTATCCCTTCCTTGTGTGTGCAGCGCGGTGCCGCTGTCAACTATAAAAGACCGACGGGCCCAACTTCTGTTGCTTACGGCCATACCACCCTGAACACGCCCGATCTCGTCCGATCTCAGAAGCTAAGCAGGGTCGGGCCTGGTTAGTACTTGGATGGGAGACCGCCTGGGAATACCAGGTGCTGTAAGCTTTTTCCTTTGCCACACTAAATGAGAAACTGCCATTTTTGGCCATGAAACAATATTACTAGATTGTGTGCAGCACTAACTTGGGTACTGCTGACAAATGCCACTTCTAACCTTTAGCAGGCCAGCCCAACTAGAATAAACACCACAGCAGGGCATTGTAATTATCCCTTCCTTGTGTGTGCAGCGCGGTGCCGCTGTCAACTATAAAAGACCGACGGGCCCAGCTTCTGTTGCTTACGGCCATACCACCCTGAACACGCCCGATCTCGTCCGATCTCGGAAGCTAAGCAGGGTCGGGCCTGGTTAGTACTTGGATGGCAGACCGCCTGGGAATACCAGGTGCTGTAAGCTTTTTCCTTTGCCACACTAAATGAGAAACTGCCATTTTTGGCCATGAAACAATATTACTAGATTGTGTGCAGCACTAACTTGGGTACTTCTGACAAATGCCACTTCTAACCTTTAGCAGGCCAGCCCAACTAGAATAAACACCACAGCAGGGCATTGTAATTATCCCTTCCTTGTGTGTGCAGCGCGGTGCCGCTGTCAACTATAAAAGACCGACGGGCCCAACTTCTGTTGCTTACGGCCATACCACCCTGAACACGCCCGATCTCGTCCGATCTCGGAAGCTAAGCAGGGTCCGGCCTGGTTAGTACTTGGATGGGAGACCGCCTGGGAATACCAGGTGCTGTAAGCTTTTTCCTTTGCCACACTAAATGAGAAACTGCCATTTTTGGCCATGAAACAATATTACTAGATTGTGTGCAGCACTAACTTGGGTACTGCTGACAAATGCCACTTCTAACCTTTAGCAGGCCAGCCCAACTAGAATAAACACCACAGCAGGGCATTGTAATTATCCCTTCCTTGTGTGTGCAGCGCGGTGCCGCTGTCAACTATAAAAGACCGACGGGCCCAACGTCTGTTGCTTACGCCCATACCACCCTGAACACGCCCGATCTCGTCCGATCTCGGAAGCTAAGCAGGGTCGGGCCTGATTAGTACTTGAATGGGAGACCGCCTGGGAATACCAGGTGCTGTAAGCTTTTTCCTTTGCCACACTAAATGAGAAACTGCCATTTTTGGCCATGAAACAATATTACTAGATTGTGTGCAGCACTAACTTGGGTACTGCTGACAAATGCCACTTCTAACCTTTAGCAGGCCAGCCCAACTAGAATAAACACCACAGCAGGGCATTGTAATTATCCCTTCCTTGTGTGTGCAGCGCGGTGCCGCTGTCAACTATAAAAGACCGACGGGCCCAACTTCTGTTGCTTACGGCCATACCACCCTGAACACGCCCGATCTCGTCCGATCTCGGAAGCTAAGCAGGGTCGGGCCTGGTTAGTACTTGGATGGGAGACCGCCTGGGAATACCAGGTGCTGTAAGCTTTTTCCTTTGCCACACTAAATGAGAAACTGCCATTTTTGGCCATGAAACAATATTACTAGATTGTGTGCAGCACTAACTTGGGTACTGCTGACAAATGCCACTTCTAACCTTTAGCAGGCCAGCCCAACTAGAATAAACACCACAGCAGGGCATTGTAATTATCCCTTCCTTGTGTGTGCAGCGCGGTGCCGCTGTCAACTATAAAAGACCGACGGGCCCAACTTCTGTTGCTTACGCCCATACCACCCTGAACACGCCCGATCTCGTCCGATCTCGGAAGCTAAGCAGGGTCGGGCCTGGTTAGTACTTGGATGGGAGACCGCCTGGGAATACCAGGTGCTGTAAGCTTTTTCCTTTGCCACACTAAATGAGAAACTGCCATTTTTGGCCATGAAACAATATTACTAGATTGTGTGCAGCACTAACTTGGGTACTGCTGACAAATGCCACTTCTAACCTTTAGCAGGCCAGCCCAACTAGAATAAACACCACAGCAGGGCATTGTAATTATCCCTTCCTTGTGTGTGCAGCGCGGTGCCGCTGTCAACTATAAAAGACCGACGGGCCCAGCTTCTGTTGCTTACGGCCATACCACCCTGAACACGCCCGATCTCGTCCGATCTCGGAAGCTAAGCAGGGTCGGGCCTGGTTAGTACTTGGATGGGAGACCGCCTGGGAATACCAGGTGCTGTAAGCTTTTTCCTTTGCCACACTAAATGAGAAACTGCCATTTTTGGCCATGAAACAATATTACTAGATTGTGTGCAGCACTAACTTGGGTACTGCTGACAAATGCCACTTCTAACCTTTAGCAGGCCAGCCCAACTAGAATAAACACCACAGCAGGGCATTGTAATTATCCCTTCCTTGTGTGTGCAGCGCGGTGCCGCTGTCAACTATAAAAGACCGACGGGCCCAACTTCTGTTGCTTACGGCCATACCACCCTGAACACGCCCGATCTCGTCCGATCTCGGAAGCTAAGCAGGGTCCGGCCTGGTTAGTACTTGGATGGGAGACCGCCTGGGAATACCAGGTGCTGTAAGCTTTTTCCTTTGCCACACTAAATGAGAAACTGCCATTTTTGGCCATGAAACAATATTACTAGATTGTGTGCAGCACTAACTTGGGTACTGCTGACAAATGCCACTTCTAACCTTTAGCAGGCCAGCCCAACTAGAATAAACACCACAGCAGGGCATTGTAATTATCCCTTCCTTGTGTGTGCAGCGCGGTGCCGCTGTCAACTATAAAAGACCGACGGGCCCAACTTCTGTTGCTTACGCCCATACCACCCTGAACACGCCCGATCTCGTCCGATCTCGGAAGCTAAGCAGGGTCGGGCCTGGTTAGTACTTGAATGGGAGACCGCCTGGGAATACCAGGTGCTGTAAGCTTTTTCCTTTGCCACACTAAATGAGAAACTGCCATTTTTGGCCATGAAACAATATTACTAGATTGTGTGCAGCACTAACTTGGGTACTGCTGACAAATGCCACTTCTAACCTTTAGCAGGCCAGCCCAACTAGAATAAACACCACAGCAGGGCATTGTAATTATCCCTTCCTTGTGTGTGCAGCGCGGTGCCGCTGTCAACTATAAAAGACCGACGGGCCCAACTTCTGTTGCTTACGGCCATACCACCCTGAACACGCCCGATCTCGTCCGATCTCGGAAGCTAAGCAGGGTCGGGCCTGGTTAGTACTTGGATGGGAGACCGCCTGGGAATACCAGGTGCTGTAAGCTTTTTCCTTTGCCACACTAAATGAGAAACTGCCATTTTTGGCCATGAAACAATATTACTAGATTGTGTGCAGCACTAACTTGGGTACTGCTGACAAATGCCACTTCTAACCTTTAGCAGGCCAGCCCAACTAGAATAAACACCACAGCAGGGCATTGTAATTATCCCTTCCTTGTGTGTGCAGCGCGGTGCCGCTGTCAACTATAAAAGACCGACGGGCCCAGCTTCTGTTGCTTACGGCCATACCACCCTGAACACGCCCGATCTCGTCCGATCTCGGAAGCTAAGCAGGGTCGGGCCTGGTTAGTACTTGGATGGGAGACCGCCTGGGAATACCAGGTGCTGTAAGCTTTTTCCTTTGCCACATTAAATGAGAAACTGCCATTTTTGGCCATGAAACAATATTACTAGATTGTGTGCAGCACTAACTTGGGTACTGCTGACAAATGCCACTTCTAACCTTTAGCAGGCCAGCCCAACTAGAATAAACACCACAGCAGGGCATTGTAATTATCCCTTCCTTGTGTGTGCAGCGCGGTGCCGCTGTCAACTATAAAAGACCGACGGGCCCAACTTCTGTGGCTTACGGCCATACCACCCTGAACACGCCAGATCTCGTCCGATCTCGGAAGCTAAGCAGGGTCGGGCCTGTTTAGTACTTGGATGGGAGACCGCCTGGGAATACCAGGTGCTGTAAGCTTTTTCCTTTGCCACACTAAATGAGAAACTGCCATTTTTGGCCATGAAACAATATTACTAGATTGTGTGCAGCACTAACTTGGGTACTGCTGACAAATGCCACTTCTAACCTTTAGCAGGCCAGCCCAACTAGAATAAACACCACAGCAGGGCATTGTAATTATCCCTTCCTTGTGTGTGCAGCGCGGTGCCGCTGTCAACTATAAAAGACCGACGGGCCCAACTTCTGTTGCTTACGGCCATACCACCCTGAACACGCCCGATCTCGTCCGATCTCGGAAGCTAAGCAGGGTCGGGCCTGGTTAGTACTTGGATGGGAGACCGCCTGGGAATACCAGGTGCTGTAAGCTTTTTCCTTTGCCACACTAAATGAGAAACTGCCATTTTTGGCCATGAAACAATATTACTAGATTGTGTGCAGCACTAACTTGGGTACTGCTGACAAATGCCACTTCTAACCTTTAGCAGGCCAGCCCAACTAGAATAAACACCACAGCAGGGCATTGTAATTATCCCTTCCTTGTGTGTGCAGCGCGGTGCCGCTGTCAACTATAAAAGACCGACGGGCCCAACTTCTGTTGCTTACGGCCATACCACCCTGAACACGCCCGATCTCGTCCGATCTTGGAAGCTAAGCAGGGTCGGGCCTGGTTAGTACTTGGATGGGAGACCGCCTGGGAATACCAGGTGCTGTAAGCTTTTTCCTTTGCCACACTAAATGAGAAACTGCCATTTTTGGCCATGAAACAATATTACTAGATTGTGTGCAGCACTAACTTGGGTACTGCTGACAAATGCCACTTCTAACCTTTAGCAGGCCAGCCCAACTAGAATAAACACCACAGCAGGGCATTGTAATTATCCCTTCCTTGTGTGTGCAGCGCGGTGCCGCTGTCAACTATAAAAGACCGACGGGCCCAACTTCTGTGGCTTACGGCCATACCACCCTGAACACGCCAGATCTCGTCTGATCTCGGAAGCTAAGCAGGGTCGGGCCTGGTTAGTACTTGGATGGGAGACCGCCTGGGAATACCAGGTGCTGTAAGCTTTTTCCTTTGCCACACTAAATGAGAAACTGCCATTTTTGGCCATGAAACAATATTACTAGATTGTGTGCAGCACTAACTTGGGTACTGCTGACAAATGCCACTTCTAACCTTTAGCAGGCCAGCCCAACTAGAATAAACACCACAGCAGGGCATTGTAATTATCCCTTCCTTGTGTGTGCAGCGCGGTGCCGCTGTCAACTATAAAAGACCGACGGGCCCAACTTCTGTTGCTTACGGCCATACCACCCTGAACACGCCCGATCTCGTCCGATCTCGGAAGCTAAGCAGGGTCGGGCCTGGTTAGTACTTGGATGGGAGACCGCCTGGGAATACCAGGTGCTGTAAGCTTTTTCCTTTGCCACACTAAATGAGAAACTGCCATTTTTGGCCATGAAACAATATTACTAGATTGTGTGCAGCACTAACTTGGGTACTGCTGACAAATGCCACTTCTAACCTTTAGCAGGCCAGCCCAACTAGAATAAACACCACAGCAGGGCATTGTAATTATCCCTTCCTTGTGTGTGCAGCGCGGTGCCGCTGTCAACTATAAAAGACCGACGGGCCCAGCTTCTGTTGCTTACGGCCATACCACCCTGAACACGCCCGATCTCGTCCGATCTCGGAAGCTAAGCAGGGTCGGGCCTGGTTAGTACTTGGATGGGAGACCGCCTGGGAATACCAGGTGCTGTAAGCTTTTTCCTTTGCCACACTAAATGAGAAACTGCCATTTTTGGCCATGAAACAATATTACTAGATTGTGTGCAGCACTAACTTGGGTACTGCTGACAAATGCCACTTCTAACCTTTAGCAGGCCAGCCCAACTAGAATAAACACCACAGCAGGGCATTGTAATTATCCCTTCCTTGTGTGTGCAGCGCGGTGCCGCTGTCAACTATAAAAGACCGACGGGCCCAACTTCTGTTGCTTACGGCCATACCACCCTGAACACGCCCGATCTCGTCCGATCTCGGAAGCTAAGCAGGGTCGGGCCTGGTTAGTACTTGGATGGGAGACCGCCTGGGAATACCAGGTGCTGTAAGCTTTTTCCTTTGCCACACTAAATGAGAAACTGCCATTTTTGGCCATGAAACAATATTACTAGATTGTGTGCAGCACTAACTTGGGTACTGCTGACAAATGCCACTTCTAACCTTTAGCAGGCCAGCCCAACTAGAATAAACACCACAGCAGGGCATTGTAATTATCCCTTCCTTGTGTGTGCAGCGCGGTGCCGCTGTCAACTATAAAAGACCGACGGGCCCAGCTTCTGTTGCTTACGGCCATACCACCCTGAACACGCCCGATCTCGTCCGATCTCGGAAGCTAAGCAGGGTCGGGCCTGGTTAGTACTTGGATGGGAGACCGCCTGGGAATACCAGGTGCTGTAAGCTTTTTCCTTTGCCACACTAAATGAGAAACTGCCATTTTTGGCCATGAAACAATATTACTAGATTGTGTGCAGCACTAACTTGGGTACTGCTGACAAATGCCACTTCTAACCTTTAGCAGGCCAGCCCAACTAGAATAAACACCACAGCAGGGCATTGTAATTATCCCTTCCTTGTGTGTGCAGCGCGGTGCCGCTGTCAACTATAAAAGACCGACGGGCCCAACTTCTGTTGCTTACGGCCATACCACCCTGAACACGCCCGATCTCGTCCGATCTCGGAAGCTAAGCAGGGTCGGGCCTGGTTAGTACTTGGATGGGAGACCGCCTGGGAATACCAGGTGCTGTAAGCTTTTTCCTTTGCCACACTAAATGAGAAACTGCCATTTTTGGCCATGAAACAATATTACTAGATTGTGTGCAGCACTAACTTGGGTACTGCTGACAAATGCCACTTCTAACCTTTAGCAGGCCAGCCCAACTAGAATAAACACCACAGCAGGGCATTGTAATTATCCCTTCCTTGTGTGTGCAGCGCGGTGCCGCTGTCAACTATAAAAGACCGACGGGCCCAACTTCTGTTGCTTACGGCCATACCACCCTGAACACGCCCGATCTCGTCCGATCTCGGAAGCTAAGCAGGGTCGGGCCTGGTTAGTACTTGGATGGGAGACCGCCTGGGAATACCAGGTGCTGTAAGCTTTTTCCTTTGCCACACTAAATGAACAACTGCCATTTTTGGCCATGAAACAATATTACTAGATTGTGTGCAGCACTAACTTGGGTACTGCTGACAAATGCCACTTCTAACCTTTAGCAGGCCAGCCCAACTAGAATAAACACCACAGCAGGGCATTGTAATTATCCCTTCCTTGTGTGTGCAGCGCGGTGCCGCTGTCAACTATAAAAGACCGACGGGCCCAGCTTCTGTTGCTTACGGCCATACCACCCTGAACACGCCCGATCTCGTCCGATCTCGGAAGCTAAGCAGGGTCGGGCCTGGTTAGTACTTGGATGGGAGACCGCCTGGGAATACCAGGTGCTGTAAGCTTTTTCCTTTGCCACACTAAATGAGAAACTGCCATTTTTGGCCATGAAACAATATTACTAGATTGTGTGCAGCACTAACTTGGGTACTGCTGACAAATGCCACTTCTAACCTTTAGCAGGCCAGCCCAACTAGAATAAACACCACAGCAGGGCATTGTAATTATCCCTTCCTTGTGTGTGCAGCGCGGTGCCGCTGTCAACTATAAAAGACCGACGGGCCCAACTTCTGTTGCTTACGGCCATACCACCCTGAACACGCCCGATCTCGTCCGATCTCGGAAGCTAAGCAGGGTCGGGCCTGGTTAGTACTTGGATGGGAGACCGCCTGGGAATACCAGGTGCTGTAAGCTTTTTCCTTTGCCACACTAAATGAGAAACTGCCATTTTTGGCCATGAAACAATATTACTAGATTGTGTGCAGCACTAACTTGGGTACTGCTGACAAATGCCACTTCTAACCTTTAGCAGGCCAGCCCAACTAGAATAAACACCACAGCAGGGCATTGTAATTATCCCTTCCTTGTGTGTGCAGCGCGGTGCCGCTGTCAACTATAAAAGACCGACGGGCCCAACTTCTGTTGCTTACGGCCATACCACCCTGAACACGCCCGATCTCGTCCGATCTCGGAAGCTAAGCAGGGTCGGGCCTGGTTAGTACTTGGATGGGAGACCGCCTGGGAATGCCAGGTGCTGTAAGCTTTTTCCTTTGCCACACTAAATGAGAAACTGCCATTTTTGGCCATGAAACAATATTACTAGATTGTGTGCAGCACTAACTTGGGTACTGCTGACAAATGCCACTTCTAACCTTTAGCAGGCCAGCCCAACTAGAATAAACACCACAGCAGGGCATTGTAATTATCCCTTCCTTGTGTGTGCAGCGCGGTGCCGCTGTCAACTATAAAAGACCGACGGGCCCAACTTCTGTTGCTTACGCCCATACCACCCTGAACACGCCCGATCTCGTCCGATCTCGGAAGCTAAGCAGGGTCGGGCCTGGTTAGTACTTGGATGGGAGACAGCCTGGGAATACCAGGTGCTGTAAGCTTTTTCCTTTGCCACACTAAATGAGAAACTGCCATTTTTGGCCATGAAACAATATTACTAGATTGTGTGCAGCACTAACTTGGGTACTGCTGACAAATGCCAC
>NC_139704.1:2356290-2358790 GCF_964188405.1 Protomyctophum parallelum | reverse complement strand
CGGAAGCTAAGCAGGGTCGGGCCTGGTTAGTACTTGGATGGGAGACCGCCTGGGAATACCAGGTGCTGTAAGCTTTTTCCTTTGCCACACTAAATGAGAAACTGCCATTTTTGGCCATGAAACAATATTACTAGATTGTGTGCAGCACTAACTTGGGTACTGCTGACAAATGCCACTTCTAACCTTTAGCAGGCCAGCCCAACTAGAATAAACACCACAGCAGGGCATTGTAATTATCCCTTCCTTGTGTGTGCAGCGCGGTGCCGCTGTCAACTATAAAAGACCGACGGGCCCAGCTTCTGTTGCTTACGGCCATACCACCCTGAACACGCCCGATCTCGTCCGATCTCGGAAGCTAAGCAGGGTCGGGCCTGGTTAGTACTTGGATGGGAGACCGCCTGGGAATACCAGGTGCTGTAAGCTTTTTCCTTTGCCACACTAAATGAGAAACTGCCATTTTTGGCCATGAAACAATATTACTAGATTGTGTGCAGCACTAACTTGGGTACTGCTGACAAATGCCACTTCTAACCTTTAGCAGGCCAGCCCAACTAGAATAAACACCACAGCAGGGCATTGTAATTATCCCTTCCTTGTGTGTGCAGCGCGGTGCCGCTGTCAACTATAAAAGACCGACGGGCCCAACTTCTGTTGCTTACGGCCATACCACCCTGAACACGCCCGATCTCGTCCGATCTCGGAAGCTAAGCAGGGTCGGGCCTGGTTAGTACTTGGATGGGAGACCGCCTGGGAATACCAGGTGCTGTAAGCTTTTTCCTTTGCCACACTAAATGAGAAACTGCCATTTTTGGCCATGAAACAATATTACTAGATTGTGTGCAGCACTAACTTGGGTACTGCTGACAAATGCCACTTCTAACCTTTAGCAGGCCAGCCCAACTAGAATAAACACCACAGCAGGGCATTGTAATTATCCCTTCCTTGTGTGTGCAGCGCGGTGCCGCTGTCAACTATAAAAGACCGACGGGCCCAGCTTCTGTTGCTTACGGCCATACCACCCTGAACACGCCCGATCTCGTCCGATCTCGGAAGCTAAGCAGGGTCGGGCCTGGTTAGTACTTGGATGGGAGACCGCCTGGGAATACCAGGTGCTGTAAGCTTTTTCCTTTGCCACACTAAATGAGAAACTGCCATTTTTGGCCATGAAACAATATTACTAGATTGTGTGCAGCACTAACTTGGGTACTGCTGACAAATGCCACTTCTAACCTTTAGCAGGCCAGCCCAACTAGAATAAATACCACAGCAGGGCATTGTAATTATCCCTTCCTTGTGTGTGCAGCGCGGTGCCGCTGTCAACTATAAAAGACCGACGGGCCCAACTTCTGTTGCTTACGGCCATACCACCCTGAACACGCCCGATCTCGTCCGATCTCGGAAGCTAAGCAGGGTCGGGCCTGGTTAGTACTTGGATGGGAGACCGCCTGGGAATACCAGGTGCTGTAAGCTTTTTCCTTTGCCACACTAAATGAGAAACTGCCATTTTTGGCCATGAAACAATATTACTAGATTGTGTGCAGCACTAACTTGGGTACTGCTGACAAATGCCACTTCTAACCTTTAGCAGGCCAGCCCAACTAGAATAAACACCACAGCAGGGCATTGTAATTATCCCTTCCTTGTGTGTGCAGCGCGGTGCCGCTGTCAACTATAAAAGACCGACGGGCCCAGCTTCTGTTGCTTACGGCCATACCACCCTGAACACGCCCGATCTCGTCCGATCTCGGAAGCTAAGCAGGGTCGGGCCTGGTTAGTACTTGGATGGGAGACCGCCTGGGAATACCAGGTGCTGTAAGCTTTTTCCTTTGCCACACTAAATGAGAAACTGCCATTTTTGGCCATGAAACAATATTACTAGATTGTGTGCAGCACTAACTTGGGTACTGCTGACAAATGCCACTTCTAACCTTTAGCAGGCCAGCCCAACTAGAATAAACACCACAGCAGGGCATTGTAATTATCCCTTCCTTGTGTGTGCAGCGCGGTGCCGCTGTCAACTATAAAAGACCGACGGGCCCAACTTCTGTTGCTTACGGCCATACCACCCTGAACACGCCCGATCTCGTCCGATCTCGGAAGCTAAGCAGGGTCGGGCCTGGTTAGTACTTGGATGGGAGACCGCCTGGGAATACCAGGTGCTGTAAGCTTTTTCCTTTGCCACACTAAATGAGAAACTGCCATTTTTGGCCATGAAACAATATTACTAGATTGTGTGCAGCACTAACTTGGGTACTGCTGACAAATGCCACTTCTAACCTTTAGCAGGCCAGCCCAACTAGAATAAACACCACAGCAGGGCATTGTAATTATCCCTTCCTTGTGTGTGCAGCGCGGTGCCGCTGTCAACTATAAAAGACCGACGGGCCCAGCTTCTGTTGCTTACGGCCATACCACCCTGAACACGCCCGATCTCGTCCGATCTCGGAAGCTAAGCAGGGTCGGGCCTGGTTAGTACTTGGATGGGAGACCGCCTGGGAAT
>NC_139704.1:2313790-2351290 GCF_964188405.1 Protomyctophum parallelum | reverse complement strand
TTAGCAGGCCAGCCCAACTAGAATAAACACCACAGCAGGGCATTGTAATTATCCCTTCCTTGTGTGTGCAGCGCGGTGCCGCTGTCAACTATAAAAGACCGACGGGCCCAACTTCTGTTGCTTACGGCCATACCACCCTGAACACGCCCGATCTCGTCCGATCTCGGAAGCTAAGCAGGGTCGGGCCTGGTTAGTACTTGGATGGGAGACCGCCTGGGAATACCAGGTGCTGTAAGCTTTTTCCTTTGCCACACTAAATGAGAAACTGCCATTTTTGGCCATGAAACAATATTACTAGATTGTGTGCAGCACTAACTTGGGTACTGCTGACAAATGCCACTTCTAACCTTTAGCAGGCCAGCCCAACTAGAATAAACACCACAGCAGGGCATTGTAATTATCCCTTCCTTGTGTGTGCAGCGCGGTGC
This sequence comes from Protomyctophum parallelum, assembly GCF_964188405.1. Classification (NCBI taxonomy): domain Eukaryota; kingdom Metazoa; phylum Chordata; class Actinopteri; order Myctophiformes; family Myctophidae; genus Protomyctophum; species Protomyctophum parallelum. The sequence continues at coordinate 2,350,862 of NC_139704.1, read as the reverse complement.
CGCTGTCAACTATAAAAGACCGACGGGCCCAACTTCTGTTGCTTACGGCCATACCACCCTGAACACGCCCGATCTCGTCCGATCTCGGAAGCTAAGCAGGGTCGGGCCTGGTTAGTACTTGGATGGGAGACCGCCTGGGAATACCAGGTGCTGTAAGCTTTTTCCTTTGCCACACTAAATGAGAAACTGCCATTTTTGGCCATGAAACAATATTACTAGATTGTGTGCAGCACTAACTTGGGTACTGCTGACAAATGCCACTTCTAACCTTTAGCAGGCCAGCCCAACTAGAATAAACACCACAGCAGGGCATTGTAATTATCCCTTCCTTGTGTGTGCAGCGCGGTGCCGCTGTCAACTATAAAAGACCGACGGGCCCAACTTCTGTTGCTTACGGCCATACCACCCTGAACACGCCCGATCTCGTCCGATCTCGGAAGCTAAGCAGGGTCGGGCCTGGTTAGTACTTGGATGGGAGACCGCCTGGGAATACCAGGTGCTGTAAGCTTTTTCCTTTGCCACACTAAATGAGAAACTGCCATTTTTGGCCATGAAACAATATTACTAGATTGTGTGCAGCACTAACTTGGGTACTGCTGACAAATGCCACTTCTAACCTTTAGCAGGCCAGCCCAACTAGAATAAACACCACAGCAGGGCATTGTAATTATCCCTTCCTTGTGTGTGCAGCGCGGTGCCGCTGTCAACTATAAAAGACCGACGGGCCCAACTTCTGTTGCTTACGGCCATACCACCCTGAACACGCCCGATCTCGTCCGATCTCGGAAGCTAAGCAGGGTCGGGCCTGGTTAGTACTTGGATGGGAGACCGCCTGGGAATACCAGGTGCTGTAAGCTTTTTCCTTTGCCACACTAAATGAGAAACTGCCATTTTTGGCCATGAAACAATATTACTAGATTGTGTGCAGCACTAACTTGGGTACTGCTGACAAATGCCACTTCTAACCTTTAGCAGGCCAGCCCAACTAGAATAAACACCACAGCAGGGCATTGTAATTATCCCTTCCTTGTGTGTGCAGCGCGGTGCCGCTGTCAACTATAAAAGACCGACGGGCCCAACTTCTGTTGCTTACGGCCATACCACCCTGAACACGCCCGATCTCGTCCGATCTCGGAAGCTAAGCAGGGTCGGGCCTGGTTAGTACTTGGATGGGAGACCGCCTGGGAATACCAGGTGCTGTAAGCTTTTTCCTTTGCCACACTAAATGAGAAACTGCCATTTTTGGCCATGAAACAATATTACTAGATTGTGTGCAGCACTAACTTGGGTACTGCTGACAAATGCCACTTCTAACCTTTAGCAGGCCAGCCCAACTAGAATAAACACCACAGCAGGGCATTGTAATTATCCCTTCCTTGTGTGTGCAGCGCGGTGCCGCTGTCAACTATAAAAGACCGACGGGCCCAACTTCTGTTGCTTACGGCCATACCACCCTGAACACGCCCGATCTCGTCCGATCTCGGAAGCTAAGCAGGGTCGGGCCTGGTTAGTACTTGGATGGGAGACCGCCTGGGAATACCAGGTGCTGTAAGCTTTTTCCTTTGCCACACTAAATGAGAAACTGCCATTTTTGGCCATGAAACAATATTACTAGATTGTGTGCAGCACTAACTTGGGTACTGCTGACAAATGCCACTTCTAACCTTTAGCAGGCCAGCCCAACTAGAATAAACACCACAGCAGGGCATTGTAATTATCCCTTCCTTGTGTGTGCAGCGCGGTGCCGCTGTCAACTATAAAAGACCGACGGGCCCAACTTCTGTTGCTTACGGCCATACCACCCTGAACACGCCCGATCTCGTCCGATCTCGGAAGCTAAGCAGGGTCGGGCCTGGTTAGTACTTGGATGGGAGACCGCCTGGGAATACCAGGTGCTGTAAGCTTTTTCCTTTGCCACACTAAATGAGAAACTGCCATTTTTGGCCATGAAACAATATTACTAGATTGTGTGCAGCACTAACTTGGGTACTGCTGACAAATGCCACTTCTAACCTTTAGCAGGCCAGCCCAACTAGAATAAACACCACAGCAGGGCATTGTAATTATCCCTTCCTTGTGTGTGCAGCGCGGTGCCGCTGTCAACTATAAAAGACCGACGGGCCCAACTTCTGTTGCTTACGGCCATACCACCCTGAACACGCCCGATCTCGTCCGATCTCGGAAGCTAAGCAGGGTCGGGCCTGGTTAGTACTTGGATGGGAGACCGCCTGGGAATACCAGGTGCTGTAAGCTTTTTCCTTTGCCACACTAAATGAGAAACTGCCATTTTTGGCCATGAAACAATATTACTAGATTGTGTGCAGCACTAACTTGGGTACTGCTGACAAATGCCACTTCTAACCTTTAGCAGGCCAGCCCAACTAGAACTAGAAAAAGTGCCCTTCTGGGCACAGGTCTCCACCAGGATAGGAATGTAGGACATTGCAGCTTGCCTTCATCTGGTGGTTGGATAAAAGGGCAACAAAAGTAAACTAGGGAGTTGGCATACAAAGTTATCCACAGATCCGTGCAGTTAGAGGTAAAAACACTTTTCGGCCAGTTATAGCGCCACCTTGAGGCTGAGTTGAAATTGTTCATGTGGCATTTCTTCCTCGGCCTAGTGGGAATGTGCGTGCACAATTTCACGGAAATCACGCGATGTGTTCATGATTTGCAGCATTTTCGTTTGAAACTGAGCACTCCTGTGAACTTTGGAAGCCAATCTTAACCAATCAGGATGGAGTCTGAGAAATGTGAAAGACCCGTTTCGTTGAATGGCTCTAGAGAGACTGTGTACCAATTTGCGCGATGTTTGGACAAAATCTGTAGGTGTACTGTGCAAAAACTTGTTTTGCACAAAGCGGCCTCCTGGTGGCGCTATAACAGGCCGTTCTGGAAATTTTGGGGCAGAGGTTCATCGTTGGCATCCAGGGAGTGTGTGTGCAAAATTTGGCATCGACCGGGTTAACGGTGGCCGAGATTAGCTGCTCACGGACACACACACGGACACACGGACGGACACACGGACGGACGGACGGACTGCAAAACATACTCTCCCCCCATGCCTTCGGCCTGGTGGAGACAATAAACACCACAGCAGGGCATTGTAATTCTCCCTTCCTTGTGTGTGCGGCGCGGGGCCGCTGTCAGCTATAAAAGACCGATGGGCCCAACTTCTGTTGCTTACGGCCATACCACCCTGAACACGCCCGATCTCGTCAGATCTCGGAAGCTAAGCAGGGTCGGGCCTGGTTAGTACTTGGATGGGAGACCGCCTGGGAATACCAGGTGCTGTAAGCTTTTTCCTTTGCCACACTAAATGAGAAACTGCCATTTTTGGCCATGAAACAATATTACTAGATTGTGTGCAGCACTGACTTGGGTACTGCTGACAAATGCCTCTTCTAACCTTTAGCAGGCCAGCCCAACTAGAATAAGCCACACCAGAGCAGGGCATTGTAATTCTCCCTTCCTTGTGTGTGCGGCGCGGGGCCGCTGTCAGCTATAAAAGACCGATGGGCCCAACTTCTGTTGCTTACGGCCATACCACCCTGAACACGCCCGATCTCGTCCGATCTCGGAAGCTAAGCAGGGTCGGGCCTGGTTAGTACTTGGATGGGAGACCGCCTGGGAATACCAGGTGCTGTAAGCTTTTTCCTTTGCCACACTAAATGAGAAACTGCCATTTTTGGCCATGAAACAATATTACTAGATTGTGTGCAGCACTAACTTGGGTACTGCTGACAAATGCCACTTCTAACCTTTAGCAGGCCAGCCCAACTAGAACTAGAAAAAGTGCCCTTCTGGGCACAGGTCTCCACCAGGATAGGAATGTAGGACATTGCAGCTTGCCTTCATCTGGTGGTTGGATAAAAGGGCAACAAAAGTAAACTAGGGAGTTGGCATACAAAGTTATCCACAGATCCGTGCAGTTAGAGGTAAAAACACTTTTCGGCCAGTTATAGCGCCACCTTGAGGCTGAGTTGAAATTGTTCATGTGGCATTTCTTCCTCGGCCTAGTGGGAATGTGCGTGCACAATTTCACGGAAATCACGCGATGTGTTCATGATTTGCAGCATTTTCGTTTGAAACTGAGCACTCCTGTGAACTTTGGAAGCCAATCTTAACCAATCAGGATGGAGTCTGAGAAATGTGAAAGACCCGTTTCGTTGAATGGCTCTAGAGAGACTGTGTACCAATTTGCGCGATGTTTGGACAAAATCTGTAGGTGTACTGTGCAAAAACTTGTTTTGCACAAAGCGGCCTCCTGGTGGCGCTATAACAGGCCGTTCTGGAAATTTTGGGGCAAAGGTTCATCGTTGGCATCCAGGGAGTGTGTGTGCAAAATTTGGCATCGACCGGGTTAACGGTGGCCGAGATTAGCTGCTCACGGACACACACACGGACACACGGACGGACACACGGACGGACGGACGGAGTGCAAAACATACTCTCCCCCCATGCCTTCGGCCTGGTGGAGACAATAAACACCACAGCAGGGCATTGTAATTCTCCCTTCCTTGTGTGTGCGGCGCGGGGCCGCTGTCAGCTATAAAAGACCGATGGGCCCAACTTCTGTTGCTTACGGCCATACCACCCTGAACACGCCCTTGATTGCGAATTGATTGCAGCTTTGAGACAGAGAGTCAGAAAAGTTTGAGCCAGATAGTCAGGTTTGTGTGCTAGGTACATTTGGTTAATTTTTGTATAGTTTTCTTTTGTATTACTCCCCCAGCAGCTTTGCTGTTTGGGGGAAAGTTTTCTTTTTCATCGGACGGACAACATGGCACTGAACAATGACGTACGGAACAGGAATGAGGAAAAAGAAAGCCGGACATATGAAAAAGAACTGACAATAGAAGTGGACATACAGGGAGAAGATAGAGTGACAATGATGGAGCTGTTGAAGAAGGTAAAGGAGGAATGCGGAACAGTGATAGCATGCAGATTTAAAACACCCAAGAAATACGAATTAACGATGCAAGATGCTGGTGGACGAGATAAAATGATGGACGGAATAAAGATAAGAAATAACATTATAGTATCAAAGGAGCTGAGCAGAAATGAGCTCATGGTGTCATTTATGTCACTGCCAGCATATATAACGGATGGTGAAATCCTAAACAAACTGGCAATCTGGGGAGTGTCAGCTGTTTCCCCCATCAAAAGAAGGGTGTGGCCGGGAACAGACATTGTGGAGGGCACCCGTTTTGTCAGAGTGCGGTTCCCGAAGGAAGTGCAATCGCTGCCATACTCCACACGATTTGAGACACTGGAGGGGATGGAGTATTTCAGGGTCATTCACGATAAGCAGGTCAAAGTTTGTAGGCTGTGCATCCAGCCTGGCCACATTGTAAGAGACTGCCCAGAATTCACCTGCTTCAAGTGCCATCAGCAGGGCCACTATGCCCGGGAATGCGTGAACGCCAGGGAGGAGAGCGAGGAGTTTTTTTCTGACCCTGAGAGGGAGGAGGAGGGGGAGGAGGAGGAGGAGGAGGACGGCGACACAACACCAGCAGAGGCGGGGGAGGCAACACCACCAACAGTGGCAGAGGAGGCACCACCAGCAGTGGCAGAGGAGGCACCACCAGCTGAGACAGAGGTGGTGGAGGAGACACCATCAGCAGAGAGGGCGGCGGTGGAGGTTGGAGCCGGTCACCAGCATGTGGCTAGGAAAGATGGAGAGGAGCCGCAGGTGCGCCACGACGCCGCTGTGACCCATCAGGTGTCTGGAGATGCTGCCATCGGGGACAGCATGGATGGTGTCGCGGAGGAGATCGACTCGTCTCTGGAGGGAAAGATTGGGAGGGTGGCGGGTGTGGGTCCCTCTGCAGGTCCTGCCCCTCCACCCAGTGACCATGTGAGTACCTCCGGGGGCGAGCCCCCTAGGAGCGGCAGAGGTCGTGCGGAGAAAGGCAGAGGCGGAATTAGGACCAGAGGGGGTTCCTCCCCTGGTCCTGCACCTGGTACTGCCGGAGAGATGAGGAGGAGAGAACCAGCTCAAGAGGGACAACGGGTGCCACCGAGCACCCCTGAGCTGGACGCCATCTTCTCTGGCGATGACATGGACTCAAGTCCAGAGGCTATAAGTGGCCTAAAGAGAAAAGCTGGGGAGGAGAGAAGTGCGAACGAAAAAAATGCCAAGAAATAGGTAATGGGGATTTTTGGTTTACTTCTATTTTCTTATAATACTTATGATTTCTACAACATCATTTAACGCAAATGGACTAAGGACAGAATATAAAATGCAACGGGTACTTAATCTGTGTAACACAGACATCATATGTCTACAGGAGACAAGGTGGGATAACACAACAATAGACATAATCAAAAAACTATGGGGAGGGCTCCTTTTCTACAGTAATGGGACTGAACATGCAAGAGGGGTGGCAATATTAATTCGAAAACATGCAGCTACAAATATCAAACAGTGTTATACAGATGGAGAAGGGAGGGTGATAGGGATTGAGTTCTCTTTACAAAAGGTTTTGTTTAAATTATTTTGTGTTTATGCACCTAATGTTGAAAAAGACAGGGTTTTATTTTTTGAAAGTCTCAAGCATTGCTGTTCTGAAAATAGTTTTTTTCTGGGGGATATGAATGTGTGGATGGATAGGCTTGATGCATCAAGGAACACCGTGTTCAGGCCAGATGCATCAAGGAAAAAGTTATTGGATATGAATGAGAAATATAATTTGACAGACAAATGGAGGTGGGAGAACCCTGATAAGAGGGAATTCTCCCGTCGGCAGATAGTGTTGGGGGAACTAAAGCAAAGTAGAATAGATCTGTGTTTAGTTGCAGGTAACATAATGCAATATTTTGGTAAATTAACGTATCATTTTAATACTATAAGTGATCATGCAAATCTCACAGGATCAATACGAGTAGGGGAAAGAAGCAGGGGAGGGGGAGTATGGTGTTTAAATAATAGTCTACTTAGAGATGACAACTATAAATATAGGATTAAAGAATATTTAAGAGCTATGATAGACAGTCCCAGTATGACAGAAGATGTAGGTCGGTGGTGGGAAGAGGTGAAAGAAGGGATTAAGAAAATAAGTATAAAATATGCCAAGTATAGAAATGTGCATGAAAAGAGGAAGGAAAGAGAAATGAAACAACTGATAGATTGTGAGTTAGAGAGAGCGGATAATGATTCTGATTGGAAGATAGATAGGCTATTAAAGCTAAGGAATATGTTGTACAAGTATGAGATGGAAGAATGTAATGGTGCCATTATCAGAAGTAAAGCCAAGTATTTAGTAGAGGGGGAAAAGAACACAGCCTATTTCTTAGGAATGGAAAAACAAAAGCAAGGAAAAAGCTATATAGAGGAACTTGAAAATGACAATGGTGACCGGGTGACTGATTTGATTGGTATTTGTAATGTGGTCGAAGGTTTTTATACAGATCTCTACACAAGAGAGGAACATGATGAAGAGTGCATGGAAAGAGTGCTAAATACTGTGTCCACAAAACTTTCCAGCCAAAATGTAGAATTTTGTGATAAGGACATAAGGGGTGAGGACATTATAAAAGCAATAATGAGTGGAAAGGCCAACAAGAGCCCAGGCTCTGATGGCCTGACCTATGAATTCTACAAGGAATTTATAGATTTTTTAGCACCTATTTTGGAAACTGTTTTTCGAGATATTGAAAGGACACAACAATTGCCTCACTCAATGTCACTCAGCATCATCACAATAATTTACAAGAACAAAGGAAGCCAACTTAAATTGGAAAACTATAGGCCGATCAGCTTACTAAATACAGACTACAAAATTTTGGCAAAGGTATTGAGCAATAGAATGAAGGAAGTAGCAGACACAATCATAGCACCAACGCAGGCATATGGGATACCAGGTAGGGACATTAGTGACACAATAATGACAGTTAGAGATGTAATACATCACATGAATACAAATGATAAAGGAGGAATTGTTTTGGGAATAGATTTAAACAAAGCTTTTGACAGGGTAAGTCATAATTTTCTCTTCAGCACTTTAGGGAGGTTTGGATTTGGAAATAGAATAATCACTTGGATCAAACTGTTGTATAGAAATGCAATAAGTCAGGTAAAATGCAATGGTTTTCTAACAAACACGTTTCCACTACAACGCTCAGTCAGACAAGGGTGTCCAATGTCATCGCTCCTCTACAGTTTTTCTGTAGAATCTTTGGCAACATTAATTAACAGCAATAGGAATATCAGGGGTATTGATTTACCTGGAGGAGGGAAGAGCACCATATTACAGTACGCGGATGACACAACATTGACAGTACAGGACACAGAGAGCATACAAGCAGTTATAGATGACTTTGGAGTTTATGGTAAAGCAGCTGGAGCAAAAATCAACATTGAAAAGTCAGAAATAATGTACATAGGCAAAGGGGTTAATAGACAGTGTGAGGTCAAATTTAGAGTAGCAGAAGACCAGATAAAGGTATTAGGGGTTCATTTAGGCAAAGATGAGGAAGCAGCCAGGGATATCACTTGGACAGGTGTAATGAATAAAATAAAGAGAACAATTAATTTTTGGAGACTAAGGAATTTGAAAATTAAAGGTAAAGTTACTGTGATAAATGCCCTATTGATTTCAAAATTAATACATTATATGGCAGCCATAGACATGCCGGAATGGGTGTTGAGGGAACTTAATTCTGTCATATCCCATTTTTTGTGGAGTGGCAAGGGAGTGAGGATCTCTCACCAAACCTTGATGGCTGAGTATAAGAAGGGAGGGTTAAAACTGGTCAATATAGAAATAAAGAAAAAAGCTATTCGAATAAAAACGGTTACTAAATATCTATATAACAAGATAGATTATGGATGGAAACATTTCTTTAGAGAACATGTGCACAATGCTGGGAAATGTGAAGATTATGGTCTCTTGATGGCGCTAAAGCAGCCCATGCATAAAGGCATCCCTCTTTTTTACAGGGAGGTGCTGAGTGCATGGGCTGGACTGTTGCCACATATAGGCTATGATTGCAAGGATATAAACATGATTATTAATAACCCAATTTTTCTGAATAGTAAAATAATGAGTAATGATACTACTTTATATAGTACAGTCTTTATCAGAGCAGGGATAAGACAGATTAAAGACATCATGTATGAAGTGATACCTGGATTTTTGCCAGAACACTCAATACTGGACATGGTTAGAGGGATAGATTGTGATGTAAGAGGAAGCACAATTATTAATACATATAGTAAAATTAAAAGTAGCATAAGTAGAGAATGGACGGAAAGAATAAATAGTAGCGAAGAAAAAAGGAGAGAGGGTAACTGGCCTGAATTGTACATTGAAAGAGGAAATTACAAGGTCAGTTTAGGTAAGCTAAAGGTAAGAACAGCATATGGAATAATGATAGAGAAGGTATTGAAAAGACCAGCCTCAGATATGGTGTGGAAAAGTAAATATATTGACATGGATGTGGATGATATATGGAGGAGTGTGGTGAAATGTAACAGTTTGGAATGTGATGACAATGACTTCAAAATAAAGCATAATAGGATATACACAAAGATAATATTGCATCAAATAAATAGGAATTTAAGTAGATTGTGTGATGTATGTAAACAAGGGGATGAGGATCTTTTTCATTTGTTTTTGAATTGCACCTGTTTGACCGACTTCTTTAAAAGGTTGAAATGCACTCTATATAAACATTGGGGGAATGCATATATTGACAGCTTTAATTGGGAACACCTATTTTTGTTCGGCACAGGAATCAGAGACAGAAAAGTTAACACCAATTTATTAAACTTTGCTCTAAGTCATGCCAGATTAGCAGTCAGGCTGAGAAGAAACTATGCCCATTTTGATGGGAAGGTGGTAAATGCTTGGTGTATTTTTGAATCCATCTTAAAAAGGGATTTGTATCTAATTTTGAAGTACAACAGAGACAATTTTGTCGATTTATTTGTTGAGGGGAATAATTTTGTTGAAGTTAAAGAGGGACAAAACTTGGCTACTCATTTTTGATTTTGAATTTGGAATATTCATGCTTTTATTTTGTGTACTTATTATTGTATCATTGTTTGTACAGATATATGGATGAAATATTATGATGGTCCAATCCAAAAGAAATATGCAAATTGTGCAATAATGTGATAACTGATTGTAAATTATTTTGAATATTTTTATAATAAAAGACAAAAAAAAAAAAAAAACACGCCCGATCTCGTCCGATCTCGGAAGCTAAGCAGGGTCGGGCCTGGTTAGTACTTGGATGGGAGACCGCCTGGGAATACCAGGTGCTGTAAGCTTTTTCCTTTGCCACACTAAATGAGAAACTGCCATTTTTGGCCGTGAAACAATATTACTAGATTGTGTGCAGCACTAACTTGGGTACTGCTGACAAATGCCACTTCTAACCTTTAGCAGGCCAGCCCAACTAGAATAAGCCACACCACAGCAGGGCATTGTAATTCTCCCTTCCTTGTGTGTGCGGCGCGGGGCCGCTGTCAGCTATAAAAGACCGATGGGCCCAACTTCTGTTGCTTACGGCCATACCACCCTGAATACGCCCGATCTCGTCCGATCTCGGAAGCTAAGCAGGGTCGGGCCTGGTTAGTACTTGGATGGGAGACAGCCTGGGAATACCAGGTGCTGTAAGCTTTTTCCTTTGCCACACTAAATGAGAAACTGCCATTTTTGGCCATGAAACAATATTACTAGATTGTGTGCAGCACTAACTTGGGTACTGCTGACAAATGCCACTTCTAACCTTTAGCAGGCCAGCCCAACTAGAATAAGCCACACCACAGCAGGGCATTGTAATTCTCCCTTCCTTGTGTGTGCGGCGCGGGGCCGCTGTCAGCTATAAAAGACCGATGGGCCCAACTTCTGTTGCTTACGGCCATACCACCCTGAACACGCCCGATCTCGTCCGATCTCGGAAGCTAAGCAGGGTCGGGCCTGGTTAGTACTTGGATGGGAGACCGCCTGGGAATACCAGGTGCTGTAAGCTTTTTCCTTTGCCACACTAAATGAGAAACTGCCATTTTTGGCCATGAAACAATATTACTAGATTGTGTGCAGCACTAACTTGGGTACTGCTGACAAATGCCACTTCTAACCTTTAGCAGGCCAGCCCAACTAGAATAAGCCACACCACAGCAGGGCATTGTAATTCTCCCTTCCTTGTGTGTGCGGCGCGGGGCCGCTGTCAGCTATAAAAGACCGATGGGCCCAACTTCTGTTGCTTACGGCCATACCACCCTGAACACGCCCGATCTCGTCCGATCTCGGAAGCTAAGCAGGGTCGGGCCTGGTTAGTACTTGGATGGGAGACCGCCTGGGAATACCAGGTGCTGTAAGCTTTTTCCTTTGCCACACTAAATGAGAAACTGCCATTTTTGGCCATGAAACAATATTACTAGATTGTGTGCAGCACTAACTTGGGTACTGCTGACAAATGCCACTTCTAACCTTTAGCAGGCCAGCCCAACTAGAATAAGCCACACCACAGCAGGGCATTGTAATTCTCCCTTCCTTGTGTGTGCGGCGCGGGGCCGCTGTCAGCTATAAAAGACCGATGGGCCCAACTTCTGTTGCTTACGGCCATACCACCCTGAACACGCCCGATCTCGTCCGATCTCGGAAGCTAAGCAGGGTCGGGCCTGGTTAGTACTTGGATGGGAGATTGCCTGGGAATACCAGGTGCTGTAAGCTTTTTCCTTTGCCACACTAAATGAGAAACTGCCATTTTTGGCCATGAAACAATATTACTAGATTGTGTGCAGCACTAACTTGGGTACTGCTGACAAATGCCACTTCTAACCTTTAGCAGGCCAGCCCAACTAGAATAAGCCACACCACAGCAGGGCATTGTAATTCTCCCTTCCTTGTGTGTGCGGCGCGGGGCCGCTGTCAGCTATAAAAGACCGATGGGCCCAACTTCTGTTGCTTACGGCCATACCACCCTGAACAAGCCCGATCTCGTCCGATCTCGGAAGCTAAGCAGGGTCGGGCCTGGTTAGTACTTGGATGGGAGACCGCCTGGGAATACCAGGTGCTGTAAGCTTTTTCCTTTGCCACACTAAATGAGAAACTGCCATTTTTGGCCATGAAACAATATTACTAGATTGTGTGCAGCACTAACTTGGGTACTGCTGACAAATGCCACTTCTAACCTTTAGCAGGCCAGCCCAACTAGAATAAGCCACACCACAGCAGGGCATTGTAATTCTCCCTTCCTTGTGTGTGCGGCGCGGGGCCGCTGTCAGCTATAAAAGACCGATGGGCCCAACTTCTGTTGCTTACGGCCATACCACCCTGAACACGCCCGATCTCGTCCGATCTCGGAAGCTAAGCAGGGTCGGGCCTGGTTAGTACTTGGATGGGAGACCGCCTGGGAATACCAGGTGCTGTAAGCTTTTTCCTTTGCCACACTAAATGAGAAACTGCCATTTTTGGCCATGAAACAATATTACTAGATTGTGTGCAGCACTAACTTGGGTACTGCTGACAAATGCCACTTCTAACCTTTAGCAGGCCAGCCCAACTAGAATAAGCCACACCACAGCAGGGCATTGTAATTCTCCCTTCCTTGTGTGTGCGGCGCGGGGCCGCTGTCAGCTATAAAAGACCGATGGGCCCAACTTCTGTTGCTTACGGCCATACCACCCTGAACACGCCCGATCTCGTCCGATCTCGGAAGCTAAGCAGGGTCGGGCCTGGTTAGTACTTGGATGGGAGATTGCCTGGGAATACCAGGTGCTGTAAGCTTTTTCCTTTGCCACACTAAATGAGAAACTGCCATTTTTGGCCATGAAACAATATTACTAGATTGTGTGCAGCACTAACTTGGGTACTGCTGACAAATGCCACTTCTAACCTTTAGCAGGCCAGCCCAACTAGAATAAGCCACACCACAGCAGGGCATTGTAATTCTCCCTTCCTTGTGTGTGCGGCGCGGGGCCGCTGTCAGCTATAAAAGACCGATGGGCCCAACTTCTGTTGCTTACGGCCATACCACCCTGAACAAGCCCGATCTCGTCCGATCTCGGAAGCTAAGCAGGGTCGGGCCTGGTTAGTACTTGGATGGGAGACCGCCTGGGAATACCAGGTGCTGTAAGCTTTTTCCTTTGCCACACTAAATGAGAAACTGCCATTTTTGGCCATGAAACAATATTACTAGATTGTGTGCAGCACTAACTTGGGTACTGCTGACAAATGCCACTTCTAACCTTTAGCAGGCCAGCCCAACTAGAATAAGCCACACCACAGCAGGGCATTGTAATTCTCCCTTCCTTGTGTGTGCGGCGCGGGGCCGCTGTCAGCTATAAAAGACCGATGGGCCCAACTTCTGTTGCTTACGGCCATACCACCCTGAACAAGCCCGATCTCGTCCGATCTCGGAAGCTAAGCAGGGTCGGGCCTGGTTAGTACTTGGATGGGAGACCGCCTGGGAATACCAGGTGCTGTAAGCTTTTTCCTTTGCCACACTAAATGAGAAACTGCCATTTTTGGCCATGAAACAATATTACTAGATTGTGTGCAGCACTAACTTGGGTACTGCTGACAAATGCCACTTCTAACCTTTAGCAGGCCAGCCCAACTAGAATAAGCCACACCACAGCAGGGCATTGTAATTCTCCCTTCCTTGTGTGTGCGGCGCGGGGCCGCTGTCAGCTATAAAAGACCGATGGGCCCAACTTCTGTTGCTTACGGCCATACCACCCTGAACAAGCCCGATCTCGTCCGATCTCGGAAGCTAAGCAGGGTCGGGCCTGGTTAGTACTTGGATGGGAGACCGCCTGGGAATACCAGGTGCTGTAAGCTTTTTCCTTTGCCACACTAAATGAGAAACTGCCATTTTTGGCCATGAAACAATATTACTAGATTGTGTGCAGCACTAACTTGGGTACTGCTGACAAATGCCACTTCTAACCTTTAGCAGGCCAGCCCAACTAGAATAAGCCACACCACAGCAGGGCATTGTAATTCTCCCTTCCTTGTGTGTGCGGCGCGGGGCCGCTGTCAGCTATAAAAGACCGATGGGCCCAACTTCTGTTGCTTACGGCCATACCACCCTGAACAAGCCCGATCTCGTCCGATCTCGGAAGCTAAGCAGGGTCGGGCCTGGTTAGTACTTGGATGGGAGACCGACTGGGAATACCAGGTGCTGTAAGCTTTTTCCTTTGCCACACTAAATGAGAAACTGCCATTTTTGGCCATGAAACAATATTACTAGATTGTGTGCAGCACTAACTTGGGTACTGCTGACAAATGCCACTTCTAACCTTTAGCAGGCCAGCCCAACTAGAATAAGCCACACCACAGCAGGGCATTGTAATTCTCCCTTCCTTGTGTGTGCGGCGCGGGGCCGCTGTCAGCTATAAAAGACCGATGGGCCCAACTTCTGTTGCTTACGGCCATACCACCCTGAACACGCCCGATCTCGTCCGATCTCGGAAGCTAAGCAGGGTCGGGCCTGGTTAGTACTTGGATGGGAGACCGCCTGGGAATACCAGGTGCTGTAAGCTTTTTCCTTTGCCACACTAAATGAGAAACTGCCATTTTTGGCCATGAAACAATATTACTAGATTGTGTGCAGCACTAACTTGGGTACTGCTGACAAATGCCACTTCTAACCTTTAGCAGGCCAGCCCAACTAGAATAAGCCACACCACAGCAGGGCATTGTAATTCTCCCTTCCTTGTGTGTGCGGCGCGGGGCCGCTGTCAGCTATAAAAGACCGATGGGCCCAACTTCTGTTGCTTACGGCCATACCACCCTGAACACGCCCGATCTCGTCCGATCTCGGAAGCTAAGCAGGGTCGGGCCTGGTTAGTACTTGGATGGGAGATTGCCTGGGAATACCAGGTGCTGTAAGCTTTTTCCTTTGCCACACTAAATGAGAAACTGCCATTTTTGGCCATGAAACAATATTACTAGATTGTGTGCAGCACTAACTTGGGTACTGCTGACAAATGCCACTTCTAACCTTTAGCAGGCCAGCCCAACTAGAATAAGCCACACCACAGCAGGGCATTGTAATTCTCCCTTCCTTGTGTGTGCGGCGCGGGGCCGCTGTCAGCTATAAAAGACCGATGGGCCCAACTTCTGTTGCTTACGGCCATACCACCCTGAACAAGCCCGATCTCGTCCGATCTCGGAAGCTAAGCAGGGTCGGGCCTGGTTAGTACTTGGATGGGAGACCGCCTGGGAATACCAGGTGCTGTAAGCTTTTTCCTTTGCCACACTAAATGAGAAACTGCCATTTTTGGCCATGAAACAATATTACTAGATTGTGTGCAGCACTAACTTGGGTACTGCTGACAAATGCCACTTCTAACCTTTAGCAGGCCAGCCCAACTAGAATAAGCCACACCACAGCAGGGCATTGTAATTCTCCCTTCCTTGTGTGTGCGGCGCGGGGCCGCTGTCAGCTATAAAAGACCGATGGGCCCAACTTCTGTTGCTTACGGCCATACCACCCTGAACAAGCCCGATCTCGTCCGATCTCGGAAGCTAAGCAGGGTCGGGCCTGGTTAGTACTTGGATGGGAGACCGCCTGGGAATACCAGGTGCTGTAAGCTTTTTCCTTTGCCACACTAAATGAGAAACTGCCATTTTTGGCCATGAAACAATATTACTAGATTGTGTGCAGCACTAACTTGGGTACTGCTGACAAATGCCACTTCTAACCTTTAGCAGGCCAGCCCAACTAGAATAAGCCACACCACAGCAGGGCATTGTAATTCTCCCTTCCTTGTGTGTGCGGCGCGGGGCCGCTGTCAGCTATAAAAGACCGATGGGCCCAACTTCTGTTGCTTACGGCCATACCACCCTGAACAAGCCCGATCTCGTCCGATCTCGGAAGCTAAGCAGGGTCGGGCCTGGTTAGTACTTGGATGGGAGACCGACTGGGAATACCAGGTGCTGTAAGCTTTTTCCTTTGCCACACTAAATGAGAAACTGCCATTTTTGGCCATGAAACAATATTACTAGATTGTGTGCAGCACTAACTTGGGTACTGCTGACAAATGCCACTTCTAACCTTTAGCAGGCCAGCCCAACTAGAATAAGCCACACCACAGCAGGGCATTGTAATTCTCCCTTCCTTGTGTGTGCGGCGCGGGGCCGCTGTCAGCTA
The DNA here is from genome assembly GCF_964188405.1 of Protomyctophum parallelum. Lineage (NCBI taxonomy): Eukaryota > Metazoa > Chordata > Actinopteri > Myctophiformes > Myctophidae > Protomyctophum > Protomyctophum parallelum. Next base: position 2,334,746 of record NC_139704.1, on the reverse strand, counting down.
TAAAAGACCGATGGGCCCAACTTCTGTTGCTTACGGCCATACCACCCTGAACACGCCCGATCTCGTCCGATCTCGGAAGCTAAGCAGGGTCGGGCCTGGTTAGTACTTGGATGGGAGACCGCCTGGGAATACCAGGTGCTGTAAGCTTTTTCCTTTGCCACACTAAATGAGAAACTACCATTTTTGGCCGTGAAACAATATTACTAGATTGTGTGCAGCACTAACTTGGGTACTGCTGACAAATGCCACTTCTAACCTTTAGCAGGCCAGCCCAACTAGAATAAGCCACACCACAGCAGGGCATTGTAATTCTCCCTTCCTTGTGTGTGCGGCGCGGGGCCGCTGTCAGCTATAAAAGACCGATGGGCCCAACTTCTGTTGCTTACGGCCATACCACCCTGAACACGCCCAATCTCGTCCGATCTCGGAAGCTAAGCAGGGTCGGGCCTGGTTAGTACTTGGATGGGAGACCGCCTGGGAATACCAGGTGCTGTAAGCTTTTTCCTTTGCCACACTAAATGAGAAACTGCCATTTTTGGCCATGAAACAATATTACTAGATTGTGTGCAGCACTAACTTGGGTACTGCTGACAAATGCCACTTCTAACCTTTAGCAGGCCAGCCCAACTAGAATAAGCCACACCACAGCAGGGCATTGTAATTCTCTCTTCCTTGTGTGTGCGGCGCGGGGCCGCTGTCAGCTATAAAAGACCGATGGGCCCAACTTCTGTTGCTTACGGCCATACCACCCTGAACACGCCCGATCTCGTCCGATCTCGGAAGCTAAGCAGGGTCGGGCCTGGTTAGTACTTGGATGGGAGACGGCCTGGGAATACCAGGTGCTGTAAGCTTTTTCCTTTGCCACACTAAATGAGAAACTGCCATTTTTGGCCATGAAACAATATTACTAGATTGTGTGCAGCACTAACTTGGGTACTGCTGACAAATGCCACTTCTAACCTTTAGCAGGCCAGCCCAACTAGAATAAGCCACACCACAGCAGGGCATTGTAATTCTCCCTTCCTTGTGTGTGCGGCGCGGGGCCGCTGTCAGCTATAAAAGACCGATGGGCCCAACTTCTGTTGCTTACGGCCATACCACCCTGAACACGCCCGATCTCGTCCGATCTCGGAAGCTAAGCAGGGTTGGGCCTGGTTAGTACTTGGATGGGAGACCGCCTGGGAATACCAGGTGCTGTAAGCTTTTTCCTTTGCCACACTAAATGAGAAACTGCCATTTTTGGCCATGAAACAATATTACTAGATTGTGTGCAGCACTAACTTGGGTACTGCTGACAAATGCCACTTCTAACCTTTAGCAGGCCAGCCCAACTAGAATAAGCCACACCACAGCAGGGCATTGTAATTCTCCCTTCCTTGTGTGTGCGGCGCGGGGCCGCTGTCAGCTATAAAAGACCGATGGGCCCAACTTCTGTTGCTTACGGCCGTACCACCCTGAACACGCCCGATCTCGTCCGATCTCGGAAGCTAAGCAGGGTCGGGCCTGGTTAGTACTTGGATGGGAGACCGCCTGGGAATACCAGGTGCTGTAAGCTTTTTCCTTTGCCACACTAAATGAGAAACTGCCATTTTTGGCCATGAAACAATATTACTAGATTGTGTGCAGCACTAACTTGGGTACTGCTGACAAATGCCACTTCTAACCTTTAGCAGGCCAGCCCAACTAGAATAAGCCACACCACAGCAGGGCATTGTAATTCTCCCTTCCTTGTGTGTGCGGCGCGGGGCCGCTGTCAGCTATAAAAGACCGATGGGCCCAACTTCTGTTGCTTACGGCCGTACCACCCTGAACACGCCCGATCTCGTCCGATCTCGGAAGCTAAGCAGGGTCGGGCCTGGTTAGTACTTGGATGGGAGACCGCCTGGGAATACCAGGTGCTGTAAGCTTTTTCCTTTGCCACACTAAATGAGAAACTGCCATTTTTGGCCATGAAACAATATTACTAGATTGTGTGCAGCACTAACTTGGGTACTGCTGACAAATGCCACTTCTAACCTTTAGCAGGCCAGCCCAACTAGAATAAGCCACACCACAGCAGGGCATTGTAATTCTCCCTTCCTTGTGTGTGCGGCGCGGGGCCGCTGTCAGCTATAAAAGACCGATGGGCCCAACTTCTGTTGCTTACGGCCGTACCACCCTGAACACGCCCGATCTCGTCCGATCTCGGAAGCTAAGCAGGGTCGGGCCTGGTTAGTACTTGGATGGGAGACCGCCTGGGAATACCAGGTGCTGTAAGCTTTTTCCTTTGCCACACTAAATGAGAAACTGCCATTTTTGGCCATGAAACAATATTACTAGATTGTGTGCAGCACTAACTTGGGTACTGCTGACAAATGCCACTTCTAACCTTTAGCAGGCCAGCCCAACTAGAATAAGCCACACCACAGCAGGGCATTGTAATTCTCCCTTCCTTGTGTGTGCGGCGCGGGGCCGCTGTCAGCTATAAAAGACCGATGGGCCCAACTTCTGTTGCTTACGGCCATACCACCCTGAACAAGCCCGATCTCGTCCGATCTCGGAAGCTAAGCAGGGTCGGGCCTGGTTAGTACTTGGATGGGAGACCGCCTGGGAATACCAGGTGCTGTAAGCTTTTTCCTTTGCCACACTAAATGAGAAACTGCCATTTTTGGCCATGAAACAATATTACTAGATTGTGTGCAGCACTAACTTGGGTACTGCTGACAAATGCCACTTCTAACCTTTAGCAGGCCAGCCCAACTAGAATAAGCCACACCACAGCAGGGCATTGTAATTCTCCCTTCCTTGTGTGTGCGGCGCGGGGCCGCTGTCAGCTATAAAAGACCGATGGGCCCAACTTCTGTTGCTTACGGCCATACCACCCTGAACACGCCCGATCTCGTCCGATCTCGGAAGCTAAGCAGGGTCGGGCCTGGTTAGTACTTGGATTGGAGACCGCCTGGGAATACCAGGTGCTGTAAGCTTTTTCCTTTGCCACACTAAATGAGAAACTGCCATTTTTGGCCATGGAACAATATTACTAGATTGTGTGCAGCACTAACTTGGGTACTGCTGACAAATGCCACTTCTAACCTTTAGCAGGCCAGCCCAACTAGAATAAGCCACACCACAGCAGGGCATTGTAATTCTCCCTTCCTTGTGTGTGCGGCGCGGGGCCGCTGTCAGCTATAAAAGACCGATGGGCCCAACTTCTGTTGCTTACGGCCATACCACCCTGAACACGCCCGATCTCGTCCGATCTCGGAAGCTAAGCAGGGTCGGGCCTGGTTAGTACTTGGATGGGAGACCGCCTGGGAATACCAGGTGCTGTAAGCTTTTTCCTTTGCCACACTAAATGAGAAACTGCCATTTTTGGCCGTGAAACAATATTACTAGATTGTGTGCAGCACTAACTTGGGTACTGCTGACAAATGCCACTTCTAACCTTTAGCAGGCCAGCCCAACTAGAATAAGCCACACCACAGCAGGGCATTGTAATTCTCCCTTCCTTGTGTGTGCGGCGCGGGGCCGCTGTCAGCTATAAAAGACCGATGGGCCCAACTTCTGTTGCTTACGGCCATACCACCCTGAACACGCCCGATCTCGTCCGATCTCGGAAGCTAAGCAGGGTCGGGCCTGGTTAGTACTTGGATGGGAGACCGCCTGGGAATACCAGGTGCTGTAAGCTTTTTCCTTTGCCACACTAAATGAGAAACTGCCATTTTTGGCCATGAAACAATATTACTAGATTGTGTGCAGCACTAACTTGGGTACTGCTGACAAATGCCACTTCTAACCTTTAGCAGGCCAGCCCAACTAGAATAAGCCACACCACAGCAGGGCATTGTAATTCTCCCTTCCTTGTGTGTGCGGCGCGGGGCCGCTGTCAGCTATAAAAGACCGATGGGCCCAACTTCTGTTGCTTACGGCCATACCACCCTGAACAAGCCCGATCTCGTCCGATCTCGGAAGCTAAGCAGGGTCGGGCCTGGTTAGTACTTGGATGGGAGACCGCCTGGGAATACCAGGTGCTGTAAGCTTTTTCCTTTGCCACACTAAATGAGAAACTGCCATTTTTGGCCATGAAACAATATTACTAGATTGTGTGCAGCACTAACTTGGGTACTGCTGACAAATGCCACTTCTAACCTTTAGCAGGCCAGCCCAACTAGAATAAGCCACACCACAGCAGGGCATTGTAATTCTCCCTTCCTTGTGTGTGCGGCGCGGGGCCGCTGTCAGCTATAAAAGACCGATGGGCCCAACTTCTGCTGCTTACGGCCATACCACCCTGAACACGCCCGATCTCGTCCGATCTCGGAAGCTAAGCAGGGTCGGGCCTGGTTAGTACTTGGATGGGAGACCGCCTGGGAATACCAGGTGCTGTAAGCTTTTTCCTTTGCCACACTAAATGAGAAACTGCCATTTTTGGCCATGAAACAATATTACTAGATTGTGTGCAGCACTAACTTGGGTACTGCTGACAAATGCCACTTCTAACCTTTAGCAGGCCAGCCCAACTAGAATAAGCCACACCACAGCAGGGCATTGTAATTCTCCCTTCCTTGTGTGTGCGGCGCGGGGCCGCTGTCAGCTATAAAAGACAGATGGGCCCAACTTCTGTTGCTTACGGCCATACCACCCTGAACACGCCCGATCTCGTCCGATCTCGGAAGCTAAGCAGGGTCGGGCCTGGTTAGTACTTGGATGGGAGACCGCCTGGGAATACCAGGTGCTGTAAGCTTTTTCCTTTGCCACACTAAATGAGAAACTGCCATTTTTGGCCGTGAAACAATATTACTAGATTGTGTGCAGCACTAACTTGGGTACTGCTGACAAATGCCACTTCTAACCTTTAGCAGGCCAGCCCAACTAGAATAAGCCACACCACAGCAGGGCATTGTAATTCTCCCTTCCTTGTGTGTGCGGCGCGGGGCCGCTGTCAGCTATAAAAGACCGATGGGCCCAACTTCTGTTGCTTACGGCCATACCACCCTGAACACGCCCGATCTCGTCCGATCTCGGAAGCTAAGCAGGGTTGGGCCTGGTTAGTACTTGGATGGGAGACAGCCTGGGAATACCAGGTGCTGTAAGCTTTTTCCTTTGCCACACTAAATGAGAAACTGCCATTTTTGGCCATGAAACAATATTACTAGATTGTGTGCAGCACTAACTTGGGTACTGCTGACAAATGCCACTTCTAACCTTTAGCAGGCCAGCCCAACTAGAATAAGCCACACCACAGCAGGGCATTGTAATTCTCCCTTCCTTGTGTGTGCGGCGCGGGGCCGCTGTCAGCTATAAAAGACCGATGGGCCCAACTTCTGTTGCTTACGGCCATACCACCCTGAACACGCCCGATCTCGTCCGATCTCGGAAGCTAAGCAGGGTCGGGCCTGGTTAGTACTTGGATTGGAGACCGCCTGGGAATACCAGGTGCTGTAAGCTTTTTCCTTTGCCACACTAAATGAGAAACTGCCATTTTTGGCCATGAAACAATATTACTAGATTGTGTGCAGCACTAACTTGGGTACTGCTGACAAATGCCACTTCTAACCTTTAGCAGGCCAGCCCAACTAGAATAAGCCACACCACAGCAGGGCATTGTAATTCTCCCTTCCTTGTGTGTGCGGCGCGGGGCCGCTGTCAGCTATAAAAGACCGATGGGCCCAACTTCTGTTGCTTACGGCCATACCACCCTGAACACGCCCGATCTCGTCCGATCTTGGAAGCTAAGCAGGGTCGGGCCTGGTTAGTACTTGGATGGGAGACCGCCTGGGAATACCAGGTGCTGTAAGCTTTTTCCTTTGCCACACTAAATGAGAAACTGCCATTTTTGGCCGTGAAACAATATTACTAGATTGTGTGCAGCACTAACTTGGGTACTGCTGACAAATGCCACTTCTAACCTTTAGCAGGCCAGCCCAACTAGAATAAGCCACACCACAGCAGGGCATTGTAATTCTCCCTTCCTTGTGTGTGCGGCGCGGGGCCGCTGTCAGCTATAAAAGACCGATGGGCCCAACTTCTGTTGCTTACGGCCATACCACCCTGAACACGCCCGATCTAGTCCGATCTCGGAAGCTAAGCAGGGTCGGGCCTGGTTAGTACTTGGATGGGAGACCGCCTGGGAATACCAGGTGCTGTAAGCTTTTTCCTTTGCCACACTAAATGAGAAACTGCCATTTTTGGCCATGAAACAATATTACTAGATTGTGTGCAGCACTAACTTGGGTACTGCTGACAAATGCCACTTCTAACCTTTAGCAGGCCAGCCCAACTAGAATAAGCCACACCACAGCAGGGCATTGTAATTCTCCCTTCCTTGTGTGTGCGGCGCGGGGCCGCTGTCAGCTATAAAAGACAGATGGGCCCAACTTCTGTTGCTTACGGCCATACCACCCTGAACACGCCCGATCTCGTCCGATCTCGGAAGCTAAGCAGGGTCGGGCCTGGTTAGTACTTGGATGGGAGACCGCCTGGGAATACCAGGTGCTGTAAGCTTTTTCCTTTGCCACACTAAATGAGAAACTGCCATTTTTGGCCATGAAACAATATTACTAGATTGTGTGCAGCACTAACTTGGGTACTGCTGACAAATGCCACTTCTAACCTTTAGCAGGCCAGCCCAACTAGAATAAGCCACACCACAGCAGGGCATTGTAATTCTCCCTTCCTTGTGTGTGCGGCGCGGGGCCGCTGTCAGCTATAAAAGACCGATGGGCCCAACTTCTGTTGCTTACGGCCATACCACCCTGAACACGCCCGATCTCGTCCGATCTCGGAAGCTAAGCAGGGTCGGGCCTGGTTAGTACTTGGATGGGAGACCGCCTGGGAATACCAGGTGCTGTAAGCTTTTTCCTTTGCCACACTAAATGAGAAACTGCCATTTTTGGCCATGAAACAATATTACTAGATTGTGTGCAGCACTAACTTGGGTACTGCTGACAAATGCCACTTCTAACCTTTAGCAGGCCAGCCCAACTAGAATAAGCCACACCACAGCAGGGCATTGTAATTCTCCCTTCCTTGTGTGTGCGGCGCGGGGCCGCTGTCAGCTATAAAAGACCGATGGGCCCAACTTCTGTTGCTTACGGCCATACCACCCTGAACACGCCCGATCTCGTCCGATCTCGGAAGCTAAGCAGGGTCGGGCCTGGTTAGTACTTGGATGGGAGACCGCCTGGGAATACCAGGTGCTGTAAGCTTTTTCCTTTGCCACACTAAATGAGAAACTGCCATTTTTGGCCATGAAACAATATTACTAGATTGTGTGCAGCACTAACTTGGGTACTGCTGACAAATGCCACTTCTAACCTTTAGCAGGCCAGCCCAACTAGAATAAGCCACACCACAGCAGGGCATTGTAATTCTCCCTTCCTTGTGTGTGCGGCGCGGGGCCGCTGTCAGCTATAAAAGACCGATGGGCCCAACTTCTGTTGCTTACGGCCATACCACCCTGAACAAGCCCGATCTCGTCCGATCTCGGAAGCTAAGCAGGGTCGGGCCTGGTTAGTACTTGGATGGGAGACCGCCTGGGAATACCAGGTGCTGTAAGCTTTTTCCTTTGCCACACTAAATGAGAAACTGCCATTTTTGGCCATGAAACAACATTACTAGATTGTGTGCAGCACTAAGTTGGGTACTGCTGACAAATGCCACTTCTAACCTTTAGCAGGCCAGCCCAACTAGAATAAGCCACACCACAGCAGGGCATTGTAATTCTCCCTTCCTTGTGTGTGCGGCGCGGGGCCGCTGTCAGCTATAAAAGACCGATGGGCCCAACTTCTGTTGCTTACGGCCATACCACCCTGAACACGCCCGATCTCGTCCGATCTCGGAAGCTAAGCAGGGTCGGGCCTGGTTAGTACTTGGATGGGAGACCGCCTGGGAATACCAGGTGCTGTAAGCTTTTTCCTTTGCCACACTAAATGAGAAACTGCCATTTTTGGCCATGAAACAACATTACTAGATTGTGTGCTGCACTAAGTTGGGTACTGCTGACAAATGCCACTTCTAACCTTTAGCAGGCCAGCCCAACTAGAATAAGCCACACCACAGCAGGGCATTGTAATTCTCCCTTCCTTGTGTGTGCGGCGCGGGGCCGCTGTCAGCTATAAAAGACGGATGGGCCCAACTTCTGTTGCTTACGGCCATACCACCCTGAACACGCCCGATCTCGTCCGATCTCGGAAGCTAAGCAGGGTCGGGCCTGGTTAGTACTTGGATGGGAGACCGCCTGGGAATACCAGGTGCTGTAAGCTTTTTCCTTTGCCACACTAAATGAGAAACTGCCATTTTTGGCCATGAAACAACATTACTAGATTGTGTGCAGCACTAAGTTGGGTACTGCTGACAAATGCCACTTCTAACCTTTAGCAGGCCAGCCCAACTAGAATAAGCCACACCACAGCAGGGCATTGTAATTCTCCCTTCCTTGTGTGTGCGGCGCGGGGCCGCTGTCAGCTATAAAAGACCGATGGGCCCAACTTCTGTTGCTTACGGCCATACCACCCTGAACACGCCCGATCTCGTCCGATCTCGGAAGCTAAGCAGGGTCGGGCCTGGTTAGTACTTGGATGGGAGACCGCCTGGGAATACCAGGTGCTGTAAGCTTTTTCCTTTGCCACACTAAATGAGAAACTGCCATTTTTGGCCATGAAACAACATTACTAGATTGTGTGCTGCACTAAGTTGGGTACTGCTGACAAATGCCACTTCTAACCTTTAGCAGGCCAGCCCAACTAGAATAAGCCACACCACAGCAGGGCATTGTAATTCTCCCTTCCTTGTGTGTGCGGCGCGGGGCCGCTGTCAGCTATAAAAGACGGATGGGCCCAACTTCTGTTGCTTACGGCCATACCACCCTGAACACGCCCGATCTCGTCCGATCTCGGAAGCTAAGCAGGGTCGGGCCTGGTTAGTACTTGGATGGGAGACCGCCTGGGAATACCAGGTGCTGTAAGCTTTTTCCTTTGCCACACTAAATGAGAAACTGCCATTTTTGGCCATGAAACAACATTACTAGATTGTGTGCAGCACTAAGTTGGGTACTGCTGACAAATGCCACTTCTAACCTTTAGCAGGCCAGCCCAACTAGAATAAGCCACACCACAGCAGGGCATTGTAATTCTCCCTTCCTTGTGTGTGCGGCGCGGGGCCGCTGTCAGCTATAAAAGACCGATGGGCCCAACTTCTGTTGCTTACGGCCATACCACCCTGAACACGCCCGATCTCGTCCGATCTCGGAAGCTAAGCAGGGTAGGGCCTGGTTAGTACTTGGATGGGAGACCGCCTGGGAATACCAGGTGCTGTAAGCTTTTTCCTTTGCCACACTAAATGAGAAACTGCCATTTTTGGCCATGAAACAACATTACTAGATTGTGTGCAGCACTAAGTTGGGTACTGCTGACAAATGCCACTTCTAACCTTTAGCAGGCCAGCCCAACTAGAATAAGCCACACCACAGCAGGGCATTGTAATTCTCCCTTCCTTGTGTGTGCGGCGCGGGGCCGCTGTCAGCTATAAAAGACCGATGGGCCCAACTTCTGTTGCTTACGGCCATACCACCCTGAACACGCCCGATCTCGTCCGATCTCGGAAGCTAAGCAGGGTCGGGCCTGGTTAGTACTTGGATGGGAGACCGCCTGGGAATACCAGGTGCTGTAAGCTTTTTCCTTTGCCACACTAAATGAGAAACTGCCATTTTTGGCAATGAAACAATATTACTAGATTGTGTGCAGCACTAACTTGGGTACTGCTGACAAATGCCACTTCTAACCTTTAGCAGGCCAGCCTAACTAGAATAAGCCACACCACAGCAGGGCATTGTAATTCTCCCTTCCTTGTGTGTGCGGCGCGGGGCCGCTGTCAGCTATAAAAGACCGATGGGCCCAACTTCTGTTGCTTACGGCCATACCACCCTGAACACGCCCTTGATTGCGAATTGATTGCAGCTTTGAGACAGAGAGTCAGAAAAGTTTGAGCCAGATAGTCAGGTTTGTGTGCTAGGTACATTTGGTTAATTTTTGTATAGTTTTCTTTTGTATTACTCCCCCAGCAGCTTTGCTGTTTGGGGGAAAGTTTTCTTTTTCATCGGACGGACAACATGGCACTGAACAATGACGTACGGAACAGGAATGAGGAAAAAGAAAGCCGGACATATGAAAAAGAACTGACAATAGAAGTGGACATACAGGGAGAAGATAGAGTGACAATGATGGAGCTGTTGAAGAAGGTAAAGGAGGAATGCGGAACAGTGATAGCATGCAGATTTAAAACACCCAAGAAATACGAATTAACGATGCAAGATGCTGGTGGACGAGATAAAATGATGGACGGAATAAAGATAAGAAATAACATTATAGTATCAAAGGAGCTGAGCAGAAATGAGCTCATGGTGTCATTTATGTCACTGCCAGCATATATAACGGATGGTGAAATCCTAAACAAACTGGCAATCTGGGGAGTGTCAGCTGTTTCCCCCATCAAAAGAAGGGTGTGGCCGGGAACAGACATTGTGGAGGGCACCCGTTTTGTCAGAGTGCGGTTCCCGAAGGAAGTGCAATCGCTGCCATACTCCACACGATTTGAGACACTGGAGGGGATGGAGTATTTCAGGGTCATTCACGATAAGCAGGTCAAAGTTTGTAGGCTGTGCATCCAGCCTGGCCACATTGTAAGAGACTGCCCAGAATTCACCTGCTTCAAGTGCCATCAGCAGGGCCACTATGCCCGGGAATGCGTGAACGCCAGGGAGGAGAGCGAGGAGTTTTTTTCTGACCCTGAGAGGGAGGAGGAGGGGGAGGAGGAGGAGGACGGCGACACAACACCAGCAGAGGCGGGGGAGGCAACACCACCAACAGTGGCAGAGGAGGCACCACCAGCAGTGGCAGAGGAGGCACCACCAGCTGAGACAGAGGTGGTGGAGGAGACACCATCAGCAGAGAGGGCGGCGGTGGAGGTTGGAGCCGGTCACCAGCATGTGGCTAGGAAAGATGGAGAGGAGCCGCAGGTGCGCCACGACGCCGCTGTGACCCATCAGGTGTCTGGAGATGCTGCCATCGGGGACAGCATGGATGGTGTCGCGGAGGAGATCGACTCGTCTCTGGAGGGAAAGATTGGGAGGGTGGCGGGTGTGGGTCCCTCTGCAGGTCCTGCCCCTCCACCCAGTGACCATGTGAGTACCTCCGGGGGCGAGCCCCCTAGGAGCGGCAGAGGTCGTGCGGAGAAAGGCAGAGGCGGAATTAGGACCAGAGGGGGTTCCTCCCCTGGTCCTGCACCTGGTACTGCCGGAGAGATGAGGAGGAGAGAACCAGCTCAAGAGGGACAACGGGTGCCACCGAGCACCCCTGAGCTGGACGCCATCTTCTCTGGCGATGACATGGACTCAAGTCCAGAGGCTATAAGTGGCCTAGCCTGACCTAAGCAGAGACATTTCTGGTCTAGAGGGGCGGGTCGCGCCTCAGAAATGCGCGCACCCTGATTGGATCTCATCGATCTGTCCGTCACCCCCGGCCCCTCCTCTCCCCCCTAGTGCAGCGCTACGTCACATCATTTAGAGCGACGCCCACCCGGAAGGGTTGACTCCCACTTTTAGACTGGTTCAGCCCACGGCTTTTTCCAGGCTTTCATCTTTCGCGCAGACGAAATGAAAGCCTGGGTATCGAGGCTATAAGTGGCCTAAAGAGAAAAGCTGGGGAGGAGAGAAGTGCGAACGAAAAAAATGCCAAGAAATAGGTAATGGGGATTTTTGGTTTACTTCTATTTTCTTATAATACTTATGATTTCTACAACATCATTTAACGCAAATGGACTAAGGACAGAATATAAAATGCAACGGGTACTTAATCTGTGTAACACAGACATCATATGTCTACAGGAGACAAGGTGGGATAACACAATAATAGACATAATCAAAAAACTATGGGGAGGGCTCCTTTTCTACAGTAATGGGACTGAACATGCAAGAGGGGTGGCAATATTAATTCGAAAACATGCAGCTACAAATATCAAACAGTGTTATACAGATGGAGAAGGGAGGGTGATAGGGATTGAGTTCTCTTTACAAAAGGTTTTGTTTAAATTATTTTGTGTTTATGCACCTAATGTTGAAAAAGACAGGGTTTTATTTTTTGAAAGTCTCAAGCATTGCTGTTCTGAAAATAGTTTTTTTCTGGGGGATATGAATGTGTGGATGGATAGGCTTGATGCATCAAGGAACACCGTGTTCAGGCCAGATGCATCAAGGAAAAAGTTATTGGATATGAATGAGAAATATAATTTGACAGACAAATGGAGGTGGGAGAACCCTGATAAGAGGGAATTCTCCCGTCGGCAGATAGTGTTGGGGGAACTAAAGCAAAGTAGAATAGATCTGTGTTTAGTTGCAGGTAACATAATGCAATATTTTGGTAAATTAACGTATCATTTTAATACTATAAGTGATCATGCAAATCTCACAGGATCAATACGAGTAGGGGAAAGAAGCAGGGGAGGGGGAGTATGGTGTTTAAATAATAGTCTACTTAGAGATGACAACTATAAATATAGGATTAAAGAATATTTAAGAGCTATGATAGACAGTCCCAGTATGACAGAAGATGTAGGTCGGTGGTGGGAAGAGGTGAAAGAAGGGATTAAGAAAATAAGTATAAAATATGCCAAGTATAGAAATGTGCATGAAAAGAGGAAGGAAAGAGAAATGAAACAACTGATAGATTGTGAGTTAGAGAGAGCGGATAATGATTCTGATTGGAAGATAGATAGGCTATTAAAGCTAAGGAATATGTTGTACAAGTATGAGATGGAAGAATGTAATGGTGCCATTATCAGAAGTAAAGCCAAGTATTTAGTAGAGGGGGAAAAGAACACAGCCTATTTCTTAGGAATGGAAAAACAAAAGCAAGGAAAAAGCTATATAGAGGAACTTGAAAATGACAATGGTGACCGGGTGACTGATTTGATTGGTATTTGTAATGTGGTCGAAGGTTTTTATACAGATCTCTACACAAGAGAGGAACATGATGAAGAGTGCATGGAAAGAGTGCTAAATACTGTGTCCACAAAACTTTCCAGCCAAAATGTAGAATTTTGTGATAAGGACATAAGGGGTGAGGACATTATAAAAGCAATAATGAGTGGAAAGGCCAACAAGAGCCCAGGCTCTGATGGCCTGACCTATGAATTCTACAAGGAATTTATAGATTTTTTAGCACCTATTTTGGAAACTGTTTTTCGAGATATTGAAAGGACACAACAATTGCCTCACTCAATGTCACTCAGCATCATCACAATAATTTACAAGAACAAAGGAAGCCAACTTAAATTGGAAAACTATAGGCCGATCAGCTTACTAAATACAGACTACAAAATTTTGGCAAAGGTATTGAGCAATAGAATGAAGGAAGTAGCAGACACAATCATAGCACCAACGCAGGCATATGGGATACCAGGTAGGGACATTAGTGACACAATAATGACAGTTAGAGATGTAATACATCACATGAATACAAATGATAAAGGAGGAATTGTTTTGGGAATAGATTTAAACAAAGCTTTTGACAGGGTAAGTCATAATTTTCTCTTCAGCACTTTAGGGAGGTTTGGATTTGGAAATAGAATAATCACTTGGATCAAACTGTTGTATAGAAATGCAATAAGTCAGGTAAAATGCAATGGTTTTCTAACAAACACGTTTCCACTACAACGCTCAGTCAGACAAGGGTGTCCAATGTCATCGCTCCTCTACAGTTTTTCTGTAGAATCTTTGGCAACATTAATTAACAGCAATAGGAATATCAGGGGTATTGATTTACCTGGAGGAGGGAAGAGCACCATATTACAGTACGCGGATGACACAACATTGACAGTACAGGACACAGAGAGCATACAAGCAGTTATAGATGACTTTGGAGTTTATGGTAAAGCAGCTGGAGCAAAAATCAACATTGAAAAGTCAGAAATAATGTACATAGGCAAAGGGGTTAATAGACAGTGTGAGGTCAAATTTAGAGTAGCAGAAGACCAGATAAAGGTATTAGGGGTTCATTTAGGCAAAGATGAGGAAGCAGCCAGGGATATCACTTGGACAGGTGTAATGAATAAAATAAAGAGAACAATTAATTTTTGGAGACTAAGGAATTTGAAAATTAAAGGTAAAGTTACTGTGATAAATGCCCTATTGATTTCAAAATTAATACATTATATGGCAGCCATAGACATGCCGGAATGGGTGTTGAGGGAACTTAATTCTGTCATATCCCATTTTTTGTGGAGTGGCAAGGGAGTGAGGATCTCTCACCAAACCTTGATGGCTGAGTATAAGAAGGGAGGGTTAAAACTGGTCAATATAGAAATAAAGAAAAAAGCTATTCGAATAAAAACGGTTACTAAATATCTATATAACAAGATAGATTATGGATGGAAACATTTCTTTAGAGAACATGTGCACAATGCTGGGAAATGTGAAGATTATGGTCTCTTGATGGCGCTAAAGCAGCCCATGCATAAAGGCATCCCTCTTTTTTACAGGGAGGTGCTGAGTGCATGGGCTGGACTGTTGCCACATATAGGCTATGATTGCAAGGATATAAACATGATTATTAATAACCCAATTTTTCTGAATAGTAAAATAATGAGTAATGATACTACTTTATATAGTACAGTCTTTATCAGAGCAGGGATAAGACAGATTAAAGACATCATGTATGAAGTGATACCTGGATTTTTGCCAGAACACTCAATACTGGACATGGTTAGAGGGATAGATTGTGATGTAAGAGGAAGCACAATTATTAATACATATAGTAAAATTAAAAGTAGCATAAGTAGAGAATGGACGGAAAGAATAAATAGTAGCGAAGAAAAATGGAGAGAGGGTAACTGGCCTGAATTGTACATTGAAAGAGGAAATTACAAGGTCAGTTTAGGTAAGCTAAAGGTAAGAACAGCATATGGAATAATGATAGAGAAGGTATTGAAAAGACCAGCCTCAGATATGGTGTGGAAAAGTAAATATATTGACATGGATGTGGATGATATATGGAGGAGTGTGGTGAAATGTAACAGTTTGGAATGTGATGACAATGACTTCAAAATAAAGCATAATAGGATATACACAAAGATAATATTGCATCAAATAAATAGGAATTTAAGTAGATTGTGTGATGTATGTAAACAAGGGGATGAGGATCTTTTTCATTTGTTTTTGAATTGCACCTGTTTGACCGACTTCTTTAAAAGGTTGAAATGCACTCTATATAAACATTGGGGGAATGCATATATTTACAGCTTTAATTGGGAACACCTATTTTTGTTCGGCACAGGAATCAGAGACAGAAAAGTTAACACCAATTTATTAAATTTTGCTCTAAGTCATGCCAGATTAGCAGTCAGGCTGAGAAGAAACTATGCCCATTTTGATGGGAAGGTGGTAAATGCTTGGTGTATTTTTGAATCCATCTTAAAAAGGGATTTGTATCTAATTTTGAAGTACAACAGAGACAATTTTGTCGATTTATTTGTTGAGGGGAATAATTTTGTTGAAGTTAAAGAGGGACAAAACTTGGCTACTCATTTTTGATTTTGAATTTGGAATATTCATGCTTTTATTTTGTGTACTTATTATTGTATCATTGTTTGTACAGATATATGGATGAAATATTATGATGGTCCAATCCAAAAGAAATGTGCAAATTGTGCAATAATGTGATAACTGTAAATTATTTTGAATATTTTTATAATAAAAGACAAAAAAAAAAAAAAACACGCCCGATCTCGTCCGATCTCGGAAGCTAAGCAGGGTCGGGCCTGGTTAGTACTTGGATGGGAGACCGCCTGGGAATACCAGGTGCTGTAAGCTTTTTCCTTTGCCACACTAAATGAGAAACTGCCATTTTTGGCCATGAAACAATATTACTAGATTGTGTGCAGCACTAACTTGGGTACTGCTGACAAATGCCACTTCTAACCTTTAGCAGGCCAGCCCAACTAGAACTAGAAAAAGTGCCCTTCTGGGCACAGGTCTCCACCAGGATAGGAATGTAGGACATTGCAGCTTGCCTTCATCTGGTGGTTGGATAAAAGGGCAACAAAAGTAAACTAGGGAGTTGGCATACAAAGTTATCCACAGATCCGTGCAGTTAGAGGTAAAAACACTTTTCGGCCAGTTATAGCGCCACCTTGAGGCTGAGTTGAAATTGTTCATGTGGCATTTCTTCCTCGGCCTAGTGGGAATGTGCGTGCACAATTTCACGGAAATCACGCGATGTGTTCATGATTTGCAGCATTTTCGTTTGAAACTGAGCACTCCTGTGAACTTTGGAAGCCAATCTTAACCAATCAGGATGGAGTCTGAGAAATGTGAAAGACCCGTTTCGTTGAATGGCTCTAGAGAGACTGTGTACCAATTTGCGCGATGTTTGGACAAAATCTGTAGGTGTACTGTGCAAAAACTTGTTTTGCACAAAGCGGCCTCCTGGTGGCGCTATAACAGGCCGTTCTGGAAATTTTGGGGCAGAGGTTCATCGTTGGCATCCAGGGAGTGTGTGTGCAAAATTTGGCATCGACCGGGTTAACGGTGGCCGAGATTAGCTGCTCACGGACACACACACGGACACACGGACGGACACACGGACGGACGGACGGAGTGCAAAACATACTCTCCCCCCATGCCTTCGGCCTGGTGGAGACAATAAACACCACAGCAGGGCATTGTAATTCTCCCTTCCTTGTGTGTGCGGCGCGGGGCCGCTGTCAGCTATAAAAGACCGATGGGCCCAACTTCTGTTGCTTACGGCCATACCACCCTGAACACGCCCGATCTCGTCCGATCTCGGAAGCTAAGCAGGGTCGGGCCTGGTTAGTACTTGGATGGGAGACCGCCTGGGAATACCAGGTGCTGTAAGCTTTTTCCTTTGCCACACTAAATGAGAAACTGCCATTTTTGGCCATGAAACAATATTACTAGATTGTGTGCAGCACTGACTTGGGTACTGCTGACAAATTCCTCTTCTAACCTTTAGCAGGCCAGCCCAACTAGAATAAGCCACACCAGAGCAGGGCATTGTAATTCTCCCTTCCTTGTGTGTGCGGCGCGGGGCCGCTGTCAGCTATAAAAGACCGATGGGCCCAACTTCTGTTGCTTACGGCCATACCACCCTGAACACGCCCGATCTCGTCCGATCTCGGAAGCTAAGCAGGGTCGGGCCTGGTTAGTACTTGGATGGGAGACCGCCTGGGAATACCAGGTGCTGTAAGCTTTTTCCTTTGCCACACTAAATGAGAAACTGCCATTTTTGGCCATGAAACAATATTACTAGATTGTGTGCAGCACTAACTTGGGTACTGCTGACAAATGCCACTTCTAACCTTTAGCAGGCCAGCCCAACTAGAACTAGAAAAAGTGCCCTTCTGGGCACAGGTCTCCACCAGGATAGGAATGTAGGACATTGCAGCTTGCCTTCATCTGGTGGTTGGATAAAAGGGCAACAAAAGTAAACTAGGGAGTTGGCATACAAAGTTATCCACAGATCCGTGCAGTTAGAGGTAAAAACACTTTTCGGCCAGTTATAGCGCCACCTTGAGGCTGAGTTGAAATTGTTCATGTGGCATTTCTTCCTCGGCCTAGTGGGAATGTGCGTGCACAATTTCACGGAAATCACGCGATGTGTTCATGATTTGCAGCATTTTCGTTTGAAACTGAGCACTCCTGTGAACTTTGGAAGCCAATCTTAACCAATCAGGATGGAGTCTGAGAAATGTGAAAGACCCGTTTCGTTGAATGGCTCTAGAGAGACTGTGTACCAATTTGCGCGATGTTTGGACAAAATCTGTAGGTGTACTGTGCAAAAACTTGTTTTGCACAAAGCGGCCTCCTGGTGGCGCTATAACAGGCCGTTCTGGAAATTTTACAGGATCTCCTCACTGGTCAGCAAAAACACCTTGAAGACCTTAACAGGAGCCCTCGTACAAGGTTTCTTTGACTATGCATCCACCTCTTGGTACCACAGCACCTCAAAGGCCCTTAAAACAAGGCTCCAGACCTCTCAAAACAAACTGGTCAGGCTCCTACTTGGCCTCACCCCCCGAACCCACCTCACCCCTGCCCACTTTGACAGGCTGGGATGGCTTAGGGTCGACGACAGAGTACAGCATCTTGCAATGGGTCTGGTCCACAAGATTCGATACACCACCAAGATACCCATGTACCTGTCTAAATACTTCCTTAATGTAAACGAAGTCCACACCCACAACACCAGAGGGAGTACAACAAACCATGTACAACCCAGATTCGGCACAAACAAGGGACTAAATTCTTTTCGCTCCTATGCCACCAAAATGTGGAACGCCCTACCAACAGTCATTAAGACATGTGAATCCCTTGACTCCTTCAAAACCGCTCTCAAAGGGCACCTACGGATGGCTGCAATTCGAAACTGGCCTCTGTAAAATCTGAATCCCCCCCACCCCCCCACCCCATTTTCCCTCACTGTATATAGTATCTTTTCCCTTTTTTGCTTCCCATATGATGAATTCCTGTTCTGTTCTTTACCTACAGAGAAATGTCTATTTGTATGTCTCTAAATGTTTGTATGTCTTTAAATGTTTTGATGAATTGAACAATGTGGACCCTGTTGTAAACAAGTGTAATGCTTAATTGGGTCGTCCACTCACAGTTGACAGTCTTTGTATTGAGTTTGTGCTTAAAATGTACTGTACATTCTACAAACTGTTAATAAAGATTTCAATCAATCAATCAAAAGAGGTTCATCGTTGGCATCCAGGGAGTGTGTGTGCAAAATTTGGCATCGACCGGGTTAACGGTGGCCGAGATTAGCTGCTCACGGACACACACACGGACACACGGACGGACACACGGACGGACGGACGGAGTGCAAAACATACTCTCCCCCCATGCCTTCGGCCTGGTGGAGACAATAAACACCACAGCAGGGCATTGTAATTCTCCCTTCCTTGTGTGCGGCGCGGGGCCGCTGTCAGCTATAAAAGACCGATGGGCCCAACTTCTGTTGCTTATGGCCATACCACCCTGAACACGCCCGATCTCGTCCGATCTCGGAAGCTAAGCAGGGTCGGGCCTGGTTAGTACTTGGATGGGAGACCGCCTGGGAATACCAGGTGCTGTAAGCTTTTTCCTTTGCCACACTAAATGAGAAACTGCCATTTTTGGCCATGAAACAATATTACTAGATTGTGTGCAGCACTGACTTGGGTACTGCTGACAAATGCCTCTTCTAACCTTTAGCAGGCCAGCCCAACTAGAATAAGCCACACCAGAGCAGGGCATTGTAATTCTCCCTTCCTTGTGTGTGCGGCGCGGGGCCGCTGTCAGCTATAAAAGACCGATGGGCCCAACTTCTGTTGCTTACGGCCATACCACCCTGAACACGCCCGATCTCGTCCGATCTCGGAAGCTAAGCAGGGTCGGGCCTGGTTAGTACTTGGATGGGAGACCGCCTGGGAATACCAGGTGCTGTAAGCTTTTTCCTTTGCCACACTAAATGAGAAACTGCCATTTTTGGCCATGAAACAATATTACTAGATTGTGTGCAGCACTAACTTGGGTACTGCTGACAAATGCCACTTCTAACCTTTAGCAGGCCAGCCCAACTAGAACTAGAAAAAGTGCCCTTCTGGGCACAGGTCTCCACCAGGATAGGAATGTAGGACATTGCAGCTTGCCTTCATCTGGTGGTTGGATAAAAGGGCAACAAAAGTAAACTAGGGAGTTGGCATACAAAGTTATCCACAGATCCGTGCAGTTAGAGGTAAAAACACTTTTCGGCCAGTTATAGCGCCACCTTGAGGCTGAGTTGAAATTGTTCATGTGGCATTTCTTCCTCGGCCTAGTGGGAATGTGCGTGCACAATTTCACGGAAATCACGCGATGTGTTCATGATTTGCAGCATTTTCGTTTGAAACTGAGCACTCCTGTGAACTTTGGAAGCCAATCTTAACCAATCAGGATGGAGTCTGAGAAATGTGAAAGACCCGTTTCGTTGAATGGCTCTAGAGAGACTGTGTACCAATTTGCGCGATGTTTGGACAAAATCTGTAGGTGTACTGTGCAAAAACTTGTTTTGCACAAAGCGGCCTCCTGGTGGCGCTATAACAGGCCGTTCTGGAAATTTTGGGGCAGAGGTTCATCGTTGGCATCCAGGGAGTGTGTGTGCAAAATTTGGCATCGACCGGGTTAACGGTGGCCGAGATTAGCTGCTCACGGACACACACACGGACACACGGACGGACACACGGACGGACGGACGGAGTGCAAAACATACTCTCCCCCCATGCCTTCGGCCTGGTGGAGACAATAAACACCACAGCAGGGCATTGTAATTCTCCCTTCCTTGTGTGTGCGGCGCGGGGCCGCTGTCAGCTATAAAAGACCGATGGGCCCAACTTCTGTTGCTTACGGCCATACCACCCTGAACACGCCCGATCTCGTCCGATCTCGGAAGCTAAGCAGGGTCGGGCCTGGTTAGTACTTGGATGGGAGACCGCCTGGGAATACCAGGTGCTGTAAGCTTTTTCCTTTGCCACACTAAATGAGAAACTGCCATTTTTGGCCATGAAACAATATTACTAGATTGTGTGCAGCACTGACTTGGGTACTGCTGACAAATGCCTCTTCTAACCTTTAGCAGGCCAGCCCAACTAGAATAAGCCACACCAGAGCAGGGCATTGTAATTCTCCCTTCCTTGTGTGTGCGGCGCGGGGCCGCTGTCAGCTATAAAAGACCGATGGGCCCAACTTCTGTTGCTTACGGCCATACCACCCTGAACACGCCCGATCTCGTCCGATCTCGGAAGCTAAGCAGGGTCGGGCCTGGTTAGTACTTGGATGGGAGACCGCCTGGGAATACCAGGTGCTGTAAGCTTTTTCCTTTGCCACACTAAATGAGAAACTGCCATTTTTGGCCATGAAACAATATTACTAGATTGTGTGCAGCAC
>NC_139704.1:2306290-2311290 GCF_964188405.1 Protomyctophum parallelum | reverse complement strand
ATCAGGATGGAGTCTGAGAAATGTGAAAGACCCGTTTCGTTGAATGGCTCTAGAGAGACTGTGTACCAATTTGCGCGATGTTTGGACAAAATCTGTAGGTGTACTGTGCAAAAACTTGTTTTGCACAAAGCGGCCTCCTGGTGGCGCTATAACAGGCCGTTCTGGAAATTTTACAGGATCTCCTCACTGGTCAGCAAAAACACCTTGAAGACCTTAACAGGAGCCCTCGTACAAGGTTTCTTTGACTATGCATCCACCTCTTGGTACCACAGCACCTCAAAGGCCCTTAAAACAAGGCTCCAGACCTCTCAAAACAAACTGGTCAGGCTCCTACTTGGCCTCACCCCCCGAACCCACCTCACCCCTGCCCACTTTGACAGGCTGGGATGGCTTAGGGTCGACGACAGAGTACAGCATCTTGCAATGGGTCTGGTCCACAAGATTCGATACACCACCAAGATACCCATGTACCTGTCTAAATACTTCCTTAATGTAAACGAAGTCCACACCCACAACACCAGAGGGAGTACAACAAACCATGTACAACCCAGATTCGGCACAAACAAGGGACTAAATTCTTTTCGCTCCTATGCCACCAAAATGTGGAACGCCCTACCAACAGTCATTAAGACATGTGAATCCCTTGACTCCTTCAAAACCGCTCTCAAAGGGCACCTACGGATGGCTGCAATTCGAAACTGGCCTCTGTAAAATCTGAATCCCCCCCACCCCCCCACCCCATTTTCCCTCACTGTATATAGTATCTTTTCCCTTTTTTGCTTCCCATATGATGAATTCCTGTTCTGTTCTTTACCTACAGAGACATGTCTATTTGTATGTCTCTAAATGTTTGTATGTCTTTAAATGTTTTGATGAATTGAACAATGTGGACCCTGTTGTAAACAAGTGTAATGCTTAATTGGGTCGTCCACTCACAGTTGACAGTCTTTGTATTGAGTTTGTGCTTAAAATGTACTGTAAATTCTACAAACTGTTAATAAAGATTTCAATCAATCAATCAAAAGAGGTTCATCGTTGGCATCCAGGGAGTGTGTGTGCAAAATTTGGCATCGACCGGGTTAACGGTGGCCGAGATTAGCTGCTCACGGACACACACACGGACACACGGACGGACACACGGACGGACGGACGGAGTGCAAAACATACTCTCCCCCCATGCCTTCGGCCTGGTGGAGACAATAAACACCACAGCAGGGCATTGTAATTCTCCCTTCCTTGTGTGTGCGGCGCGGGGCCGCTGTCAGCTATAAAAGACCGATGGGCCCAACTTCTGTTGCTTATGGCCATACCACCCTGAACACGCTCGTCCGATCTCGGAAGCTAAGCAGGGTCGGGATTGTTAGTACTTGGATGGGAGACCGCCTGGGATTGCCAGGTGCTGTAAGCTTTTTCCTTTGCCACACTAAATGAGAAACTGCCATTTTTGGCCATGAAACAATATTACTAGATTGTGTGCAGCACTGACTTGGGTACTGCTGACAAATGCCTCTTCTAACCTTTAGCAGGCCAGCCCAACTAGAATAAGCCACACCAGAGCAGGGCATTGTAATTCTCCCTTCCTTGTGTGTGCGGCGCGGGGCCGCTGTCAGCTATAAAAGACAGATGGGCCCAACTTCTGTTGCTTACGGCCATACCACCCTGAAAGCCCGATCTCGTCCGATCTCGGAAGCTAAGCAGGGTCGGGCCTGGTTAGTACTTGGATGGGAGACCGCCTGGGAATACCAGGTGCTGTAAGCTTTTTCCTTTGCCACACTAAATGAGAAACTGCCATTTTTGGCCATGAAACAATATTACTAGATTGTGTGCAGCACTGACTTGGGTACTGCTGACAAATGCCTCTTCTAACCTTTAGCAGGCCAGCCCAACTAGAATAAGCCACACCAGAGCAGGGCATTGTAATTCTCCCTTCCTTGTGTGTGCGGCGCGGGGCCGCTGTCAGCTATAAAAGACCGATGGGCCCAACTTCTGTTGCTTACGGCCATACCACCCTGAACACGCCCGATCTCGTCCGATCTCGGAAGCTAAGCAGGGTCGGGCCTGGTTAGTACTTGGATGGGAGACCGCCTGGGAATACCAGGTGCTGTAAGCTTTTTCCTTTGCCACACTAAATGAGAAACTGCCATTTTTGGCCATGAAACAATATTACTAGATTGTGTGCAGCACTGACTTGGGTACTGCTGACAAATGCCTCTTCTAACCTTTAGCAGGCCAGCCCAACTAGAATAAGCCACACCAGAGCAGGGCATTGTAATTCTCCCTTCCTTGTGTGTGCGGCGCGGGGCCGCTGTCAGCTATAAAAGACCGATGGGCCCAACTTCTGTTACTTACGGCCATACCACCCTGAACACGCCCGATCTCGTCCGATCTCGGAAGCTAAGCAGGGTCGGGCCTGGTTAGTACTTGGATGGGAGACCGCCTGGGAATACCAGGTGCTGTAAGCTTTTTCCTTTGCCACACTAAATGAGAAACTGCCATTTTTGGCCATGAAACAATATTACTAGATTGTGTGCAGCACTAACTTGGGTACTGCTGACAAATGCCACTTCTAACCTTTAGCAGGCCAGCCCAACTAGAACTAGAAAAAGTGCCCTTCTGGGCACAGGTCTCCACCAGGATAGGAATGTAGGACATTGCAGCTTGCCTTCATCTGGTGGTTGGATAAAAGGGCAACAAAAGTAAACTAGGGAGTTGGCATACAAAGTTATCCACAGATCCGTGCAGTTAGAGGTAAAAACACTTGTCGGCCAGTTATAGCGCCACCTTGAGGCTGAGTTGAAATTGTTCATGTGGCATTTCTTCCTCGGCCTAGTGGGAATGTGCGTGCACAATTTCACGGAAATCACGCGATGTGTTCATGATTTGCAGCATTTTCGTTTGAAACTGAGCACTCCTGTGAACTTTGGAAGCCAATCTTAACCAATCAGGATGGAGTCTGAGAAATGTGAAAGACCCGTTTCGTTGAATGGCTCTAGAGAGACTGTGTACCAATTTGCGCGATGTTTGGACAAAATCTGTAGGTGTACTGTGCAAAAACTTGTTTTGCACAAAGCGGCCTCCTGGTGGCGCTATAACAGGCCGTTCTGGAAATTTTGGGGCAGAGGTTCATCGTTGGCATCCAGGGAGTGTGTGTGCAAAATTTGGCATCGACCGGGTTAACGGTGGCCGAGATTAGCTGCTCACGGACACACACACGGACACATGGACGGACACACGGACGGACGGACGGAGTGCAAAACATACTCTCCCCCCATGCCTTCGGCCTGGTGGAGACAATAAACACCACAGCAGGGCATTGTAATTCTCCCTTCCTTGTGTGTGCGGCGCGGGGCCGCTGTCAGCTATAAAAGACCGATGGGCCCAACTTCTGTTGCTTACGGCCATACCACCCTGAACACGCCCGATCTCGTCCGATCTCGGAAGCTAAGCAGGGTCGGGCCTGGTTAGTACTTGGATGGGAGACCGCCTGGGAATACCAGGTGCTGTAAGCTTTTTCCTTTGCCACACTAAATGAGAAACTGCCATTTTTGGCCATGAAACAATATTACTAGATTGTGTGCAGCACTAACTTGGGTACTGCTGACAAATGCCACTTCTAACCTTTAGCAGGCCAGCCCAACTAGAACTAGAAAAAGTGCCCTTCTGGGCACAGGTCTCCACCAGGATAGGAATGTAGGACATTGCAGCTTGCCTTCATCTGGTGGTTGGATAAAAGGGCAACAAAAGTAAACTAGGGAGTTGGCATACAAAGTTATCCACAGATCCGTGCAGTTAGAGGTAAAAACACTTTTCGGCCAGTTATAGCGCCACCTTGAGGCTGAGTTGAAATTGTTCATGTGGCATTTCTTCCTCGGCCTAGTGGGAATGTGCGTGCACAATTTCACGGAAATCACGCGATGTGTTCATGATTTGCAGCATTTTCGTTTGAAACTGAGCACTCCTGTGAACTTTGGAAGCCAATCTTAACCAATCAGGATGGAGTCTGAGAAATGTGAAAGACCCGTTTCGTTGAATGGCTCTAGAGAGACTGTGTACCAATTTGCGCGATGTTTGGACAAAATCTGTAGGTGTACTGTGCAAAAACTTGTTTTGCACAAAGCGGCCTCCTGGTGGCGCTATAACAGGCCGTTCTGGAAATTTTGGGGCAGAGGTTCATCGTTGGCATCCAGGGAGTGTGTGTGCAAAATTTGGCATCGACCGGGTTAACGGTGGCCGAGATTAGCTGCTCACGGACACACACACGGACACACGGACGGACACACGGACGGACGGACGGAGTGCAAAACATACTCTCCCCCCATGCCTTCGGCCTGGTGGAGACAATAAACACCACAGCAGGGCATTGTAATTCTCCCTTCCTTGTGTGTGCGGCGCGGGGCCGCTGTCAGCTATAAAAGACCGATGGGCCCAACTTCTGTTGCTTATGGCCATACCACCCTGAACACGCTCGTCCGATCTCGGAAGCTAAGCAGGGTCGGGCCTGGTTAGTACTTGGATGGGAGACCGCCTGGGAATACCAGGTGCTGTAAGCTTTTTCCTTTGCCACACTAAATGAGAAACTGCCATTTTTGGCCATGAAACAATATTACTAGATTGTGTGCAGCACTGACTTGGGTACTGCTGACAAATGCCTCTTCTAACCTTTAGCAGGCCAGCCCAACTAGAATAAGCCACACCAGAGCAGGGCATTGTAATTCTCCCTTCCTTGTGTGTGCGGCGCGGGGCCGCTGTCAGCTATAAAAGACCGATGGGCCCAACTTCTGTTGCTTACGGCCATACCACCCTGAACACGCCCGATCTCGTCCGATCTCGGAAGCTAAGCAGGGTCGGGCCTGGTTAGTACTTGGATGGGAGACCGCCTGGGAATACCAGGTGCTGTAAGCTTTTTCCTTTGCCACACTAAATGAGAAACTGCCATTTTTGGCCATGAAACAATATTACTAGATTGTGTGCAGCACTAACTTGGGTACTGCTGACAAATG
>NC_139704.1:2291290-2301290 GCF_964188405.1 Protomyctophum parallelum | reverse complement strand
CCCATATGATGAATTCCTGTTCTGTTCTTTACCTACAGAGACATGTCTATTTGTATGTCTCTAAATGTTTGTATGTCTTTAAATGTTTTGATGAATTGAACAATGTGGACCCTGTTGTAAACAAGTGTAATGCTTAATTGGGTCGTCCACTCACAGTTGACAGTCTTTGTATTGAGTTTGTGCTTAAAATGTACTGTAAATTCTACAAACTGTTAATAAAGATTTCAATCAATCAATCAAAAGAGGTTCATCGTTGGCATCCAGGGAGTGTGTGTGCAAAATTTGGCATCGACCGGGTTAACGGTGGCCGAGATTAGCTGCTCACGGACACACACACGGACACACGGACGGACACACGGACGGACGGACGGAGTGCAAAACATACTCTCCCCCCATGCCTTCGGCCTGGTGGAGACAATAAACACCACAGCAGGGCATTGTAATTCTCCCTTCCTTGTGTGTGCGGCGCGGGGCCGCTGTCAGCTATAAAAGACCGATGGGCCCAACTTCTGTTGCTTATGGCCATACCACCCTGAACACGCTCGTCCGATCTCGGAAGCTAAGCAGGGTCGGGATTGTTAGTACTTGGATGGGAGACCGCCTGGGATTGCCAGGTGCTGTAAGCTTTTTCCTTTGCCACACTAAATGAGAAACTGCCATTTTTGGCCATGAAACAATATTACTAGATTGTGTGCAGCACTGACTTGGGTACTGCTGACAAATGCCTCTTCTAACCTTTAGCAGGCCAGCCCAACTAGAATAAGCCACACCAGAGCAGGGCATTGTAATTCTCCCTTCCTTGTGTGTGCGGCGCGGGGCCGCTGTCAGCTATAAAAGACCGATGGGCCCAACTTCTGTTGCTTACGGCCATACCACCCTGAACACGCCCGATCTCGTCCGATCTCGGAAGCTAAGCAGGGTCGGGCCTGGTTAGTACTTGGATGGGAGACCGCCTGGGAATACCAGGTGCTGTAAGCTTTTTCCTTTGCCACACTAAATGAGAAACTGCCATTTTTGGCCATGAAACAATATTACTAGATTGTGTGCAGCACTGACTTGGGTACTGCTGACAAATGCCTCTTCTAACCTTTAGCAGGCCAGCCCAACTAGAATAAGCCACACCAGAGCAGGGCATTGTAATTCTCCCTTCCTTGTGTGTGCGGCGCGGGGCCGCTGTCAGCTATAAAAGACCGATGGGCCCAACTTCTGTTGCTTACGGCCATACCACCCTGAACACGCCCGATCTCGTCCGATCTCGGAAGCTAAGCAGGGTCGGGCCTGGTTAGTACTTGGATGGGAGACCGCCTGGGAATACCAGGTGCTGTAAGCTTTTTCCTTTGCCACACTAAATGAGAAACTGCCATTTTTGGCCATGAAACAATATTACTAGATTGTGTGCAGCACTAACTTGGGTACTGCTGACAAATGCCACTTCTAACCTTTAGCAGGCCAGCCCAACTAGAACTAGAAAAAGTGCCCTTCTGGGCACAGGTCTCCACCAGGATAGGAATGTAGGACATTGCAGCTTGCCTTCATCTGGTGGTTGGATAAAAGGGCAACAAAAGTAAACTAGGGAGTTGGCATACAAAGTTATCCACAGATCCGTGCAGTTAGAGGTAAAAACACTTTTCGGCCAGTTATAGCGCCACCTTGAGGCTGAGTTGAAATTGTTCATGTGGCATTTCTTCCTCGGCCTAGTGGGAATGTGCGTGCACAATTTCACGGAAATCACGCGATGTGTTCATGATTTGCAGCATTTTCGTTTGAAACTGAGCACTCCTGTGAACTTTGGAAGCCAATCTTAACCAATCAGGATGGAGTCTGAGAAATGTGAAAGACCCGTTTCGTTGAATGGCTCTAGAGAGACTGTGTACCAATTTGCGCGATGTTTGGACAAAATCTGTAGGTGTACTGTGCAAAAACTTGTTTTGCACAAAGCGGCCTCCTGGTGGCGCTATAACAGGCCGTTCTGGAAATTTTGGGGCAGAGGTTCATCGTTGGCATCCAGGGAGTGTGTGTGTGCAAAATTTGGCATCGACCGGGTTAACGGTGGCCGAGATTAGCTGCTCACGGACACACACACGGACACACGGACGGACACACGGACGGACGGACGGAGTGCAAAACATACTCTCCCCCCATGCCTTCGGCCTGGTGGAGACAATAAACACCACAGCAGGGCATTGTAATTCTCCCTTCCTTGTGTGTGCGGCGCGGGGCCGCTGTCAGCTATAAAAGACCGATGGGCCCAACTTCTGTTGCTTACGGCCATACCACCCTGAACACGCCCGATCTCGTCCGATCTCGGAAGCTAAGCAGGGTCGGGCCTGGTTAGTACTTGGATGGGAGACCGCCTGGGAATACCAGGTGCTGTAAGCTTTTTCCTTTGCCACACTAAATGAGAAACTGCCATTTTTGGCAATGAAACAATATTACTAGATTGTGTGCAGCACTAACTTGGGTACTGCTGACAAATGCCACTTCTAACCTTTAGCAGGCCAGCCTAACTAGAATAAGCCACACCACAGCAGGGCATTGTAATTCTCCCTTCCTTGTGTGTGCGGCGCGGGGCCGCTGTCAGCTATAAAAGACCGATGGGCCCAACTTCTGTTGCTTACGGCCATACCACCCTGAACACGCCCGATCTCGTCCGATCTCGGAAGCTAAGCAGGGTCGGGCCTGGTTAGTACTTGGATGGGAGACCGCCTGGGAATACCAGGTGCTGTAAGCTTTTTCCTTTGCCACACTAAATGAGAAACTGCCATTTTTGGCCATGAAACAACATTACTAGATTGTGTGCAGCACTAAGTTGGGTACTGCTGACAAATGCCACTTCTAACCTTTAGCAGGCCAGCCCAACTAGAATAAGCCACACCACAGCAGGGCATTGTAATTCTCCCTTCCTTGTGTGTGCGGCGCGGGGCCGCTGTCAGCTATAAAAGACCGATGGGCCCAACTTCTGTTGCTTACGGCCATACCACCCTGAACACGCCCGATCTCGTCCGATCTCGGAAGCTAAGCAGGGTAGGGCCTGGTTAGTACTTGGATGGGAGACCGCCTGGGAATACCAGGTGCTGTAAGCTTTTTCCTTTGCCACACTAAATGAGAAACTGCCATTTTTGGCCATGAAACAACATTACTAGATTGTGTGCAGCACTAAGTTGGGTACTGCTGACAAATGCCACTTCTAACCTTTAGCAGGCCAGCCCAACTAGAATAAGCCACACCACAGCAGGGCATTGTAATTCTCCCTTCCTTGTGTGTGCGGCGCGGGGCCGCTGTCAGCTATAAAAGACCGATGGGCCCAACTTCTGTTGCTTACGGCCATACCACCCTGAACACGCCCGATCTCGTCCGATCTCGGAAGCTAAGCAGGGTAGGGCCTGGTTAGTACTTGGATGGGAGACCGCCTGGGAATACCAGGTGCTGTAAGCTTTTTCCTTTGCCACACTAAATGAGAAACTGCCATTTTTGGCCATGAAACAATATTACTAGATTGTGTGCAGCACTAACTTGGGTACTGCTGACAAATGCCACTTCTAACCTTTAGCAGGCCAGCCCAACTAGAACTAGAAAAAGTGCCCTTCTGGGCACAGGTCTCCACCAGGATAGGAATGTAGGACATTGCAGCTTGCCTTCATCTGGTGGTTGGATAAAAGGGCAACAAAAGTAAACTAGGGAGTTGGCATACAAAGTTACCCACAGATCCGTGCAGTTAGAGGTAAAAACACTTTTCGGCCAGTTATAGCGCCACCTTGAGGCTGAGTTGAAATTGTTCATGTGGCATTTCTTCCTCGGCCTAGTGGGAATGTGCGTGCACAATTTCACGGAAATCACGCGATGTGTTCATGATTTGCAGCATTTTCGTTTGAAACTGAGCACTCCTGTGAACTTTGGAAGCCAATCTTAACCAATCAGGATGGAGTCTGAGAAATGTGAAAGACCCGTTTCGTTGAATGGCTCTAGAGAGACTGTGTACCAATTTGCGCGATGTTTGGACAAAATCTGTAGGTGTACTGTGCAAAAACTTGTTTTGCACAAAGCGGCCTCCTGGTGGCGCTATAACAGGCCATTCTGGAAATTTTGGGGCAGAGGTTCATCGTTGGCATCCAGGGAGTGTGTGTGTGCAAAATTTGGCATCGACCGGGTTAACGGTGGCCGAGATTAGCTGCTCACGGACACACACACGGACACACGGACGGACACACGGACGGACGGACGGAGTGCAAAACATACTCTCCCCCCATGCCTTCGGCCTGGTGGAGACAATAAACACCACAGCAGGGCATTGTAATTCTCCCTTCCTTGTGTGTGCGGCGCGGGGCCGCTGTCAGCTATAAAAGACCGATGGGCCCAACTTCTGTTGCTTACGGCCATACCACCCTGAACACGCCCGATCTCGTCCGATCTCGGAAGCTAAGCAGGGTCGGGCCTGGTTAGTACTTGGATGGGAGACCGCCTGGGAATACCAGGTGCTGTAAGCTTTTTCCTTTGCCACACTAAATGAGAAACTGCCATTTTTGGCAATGAAACAATATTACTAGATTGTGTGCAGCACTAACTTGGGTACTGCTGACAAATGCCACTTCTAACCTTTAGCAGGCCAGCCTAACTAGAATAAGCCACACCACAGCAGGGCATTGTAATTCTCCCTTCCTTGTGTGTGCGGCGCGGGGCCGCTGTCAGCTATAAAAGACCGATGGGCCCAACTTCTGTTGCTTACGGCCATACCACCCTGAACACGCCCGATCTCGTCCGATCTCGGAAGCTAAGCAGGGTCGGGCCTGGTTAGTACTTGGATGGGAGACCGCCTGGGAATACCAGGTGCTGTAAGCTTTTTCCTTTGCCACACTAAATGAGAAACTGCCATTTTTGGCCATGAAACAACATTACTAGATTGTGTGCAGCACTAAGTTGGGTACTGCTGACAAATGCCACTTCTAACCTTTAGCAGGCCAGCCCAACTAGAATAAGCCACACCACAGCAGGGCATTGTAATTCTCCCTTCCTTGTGTGTGCGGCGCGGGGCCGCTGTCAGCTATAAAAGACCGATGGGCCCAACTTCTGTTGCTTACGGCCATACCACCCTGAACACGCCCGATCTCGTCCGATCTCGGAAGCTAAGCAGGGTAGGGCCTGGTTAGTACTTGGATGGGAGACCGCCTGGGAATACCAGGTGCTGTAAGCTTTTTCCTTTGCCACACTAAATGAGAAACTGCCATTTTTGGCCATGAAACAACATTACTAGATTGTGTGCAGCACTAAGTTGGGTACTGCTGACAAATGCCACTTCTAACCTTTAGCAGGCCAGCCCAACTAGAATAAGCCACACCACAGCAGGGCATTGTAATTCTCCCTTCCTTGTGTGTGCGGCGCGGGGCCGCTGTCAGCTATAAAAGACCGATGGGCCCAACTTCTGTTGCTTACGGCCATACCACCCTGAACACGCCCGATCTCGTCCGATCTCGGAAGCTAAGCAGGGTAGGGCCTGGTTAGTACTTGGATGGGAGACCGCCTGGGAATACCAGGTGCTGTAAGCTTTTTCCTTTGCCACACTAAATGAGAAACTGCCATTTTTGGCCATGAAACAACATTACTAGATTGTGTGCAGCACTAAGTTGGGTACTGCTGACAAATGCCACTTCTAACCTTTAGCAGGCCAGCCCAACTAGAATAAGCCACACCACAGCAGGGCATTGTAATTCTCCCTTCCTTGTGTGTGCGGCGCGGGGCCGCTGTCAGCTATAAAAGACCGATGGGCCCAACTTCTGTTGCTTACGGCCATACCACCCTGAACACGCCCGATCTCGTCCGATCTCGGAAGCTAAGCAGGGTCGGGCCTGGTTAGTACTTGGATGGGAGACCGCCTGGGAATACCAGGTGCTGTAAGCTTTTTCCTTTGCCACACTAAATGAGAAACTGCCATTTTTGGCCATGAAACAATATTACTAGATTGTGTGCAGCACTAACTTGGGTACTGCTGACAAATGCCACTTCTAACCTTTAGCAGGCCAGCCCAACTAGAATAAGCCACACCACAGCAGGGCATTGTAATTCTCCCTTACTTGTGTGTGCGGCACGGGGCCGCTGTCAGCTATAAAAGACCGATGGGCCCAACTTCTGTTGCTTACGGCCATACCACCCTGAACACGCCCGATCTCGTCCGATCTCGGAAGCTAAGCAGGGTCGGGCCTGGTTAGTACTTGGATGGGAGACCGCCTGGGAATACCAGGTGCTGTAAGCTTTTTCCTTTGCCACACTAAATGAGAAACTGCCATTTTTGGCCATGAAACAATATTACTAGATTGTGTGCAGCACTAACTTGGGTACTGCTGACAAATGCCACTTCTAACCTTTAGCAGGCCAGCCCAACTAGAATAAGCCACACCACAGCAGGGCATTGTAATTCTCCCTTACTTGTGTGTGCGGCACGGGGCCGCTGTCAGCTATAAAAGACCGATGGGCCCAACTTCTGTTGCTTACGGCCATACCACCCTGAACACGCCCGATCTCGTCCGATCTTGGAAGCTAAGCAGGGTCGGGCCTGGTTAGTACTTGGATGGGAGACCGCCTGGGAATACCAGGTGCTGTAAGCTTTTTCCTTTGCCACACTAAATGAGAAACTGCCATTTTTGGCCATGAAACAATATTACTAGATTGTGTGCAGCACTAACTTGGGTACTGCTGACAAATGCCACTTCTAACCTTTAGCAGGCCAGCCCAACTAGAACTAGAAAAAGTGCCCTTCTGGGCACAGGTCTCCACCAGGATAGGAATGTAGGACATTGCAGCTTGCCTTCATCTGGTGGTTGGATAAAAGGGCAACAAAAGTAAACTAGGGAGTTGGCATACAAAGTTATCCACAGATCCGTGCAGTTAGAGGTAAAAACACTTTTCGGCCAGTTATAGCGCCACCTTGAGGCTGAGTTGAAATTGTTCATGTGGCATTTCTTCCTCGGCCTAGTGGGAATGTGCGTGCACAATTTCACGGAAATCACGCGATGTGTTCATGATTTGCAGCATTTTCGTTTGAAACTGAGCACTCCTGTGAACTTTGGAAGCCAATCTTAACCAATCAGGATGGAGTCTGAGAAATGTGAAAGACCCGTTTCGTTGAATGGCTCTAGAGAGACTGTGTACCAATTTGCGCGATGTTTGGACAAAATCTGTAGGTGTACTGTGCAAAAACTTGTTTTGCACAAAGCGGCCTCCTGGTGGCGCTATAACAGGCCGTTCTGGAAATTTTGGGGCAGAGGTTCATCGTTGGCATCCAGGGAGTGTGTGTGCAAAATTTGGCATCGACCGGGTTAACGGTGGCCGAGATTAGCTGCTCACGGACACACACACGGACACACGGACGGACACACGGACGGACGGACGGAGTGCAAAACATACTCTCCCCCCATGCCTTCGGCCTGGTGGAGACAATAAACACCACAGCAGGGCATTGTAATTCTCCCTTCCTTGTGTGTGCGGCGCGGGGCCGCTGTCAGCTATAAAAGACCGATGGGCCCAACTTCTGTTGCTTACGGCCATACCACCCTGAACACGCCCGATCTCGTCCGATCTCGGAAGCTAAGCAGGGTCGGGCCTGGTTAGTACTTGGATGGGAGACCGCCTGGGAATACCAGGTGCTGTAAGCTTTTTCCTTTGCCACACTAAATGAGAAACTGCCATTTTTGGCCATGAAACAATATTACTAGATTGTGTGCAGCACTGACTTGGGTACTGCTGACAAATTCCTCTTCTAACCTTTAGCAGGCCAGCCCAACTAGAATAAGCCACACCAGAGCAGGGCATTGTAATTCTCCCTTCCTTGTGTGTGCGGCGCGGGGCCGCTGTCAGCTATAAAAGACCGATGGGCCCAACTTCTGTTGCTTACGGCCATACCACCCTGAACACGCCCGATCTCGTCCGATCTCGGAAGCTAAGCAGGGTCGGGCCTGGTTAGTACTTGGATGGGAGACCGCCTGGGAATACCAGGTGCTGTAAGCTTTTTCCTTTGCCACACTAAATGAGAAACTGCCATTTTTGGCCATGAAACAATATTACTAGATTGTGTGCAGCACTAACTTGGGTACTGCTGACAAATGCCACTTCTAACCTTTAGCAGGCCAGCCCAACTAGAACTAGAAAAAGTGCCCTTCTGGGCACAGGTCTCCACCAGGATAGGAATGTAGGACATTGCAGCTTGCCTTCATCTGGTGGTTGGATAAAAGGGCAACAAAAGTAAACTAGGGAGTTGGCATACAAAGTTATCCACAGATCCGTGCAGTTAGAGGTAAAAACACTTTTCGGCCAGTTATAGCGCCACCTTGAGGCTGAGTTGAAATTGTTCATGTGGCATTTCTTCCTCGGCCTAGTGGGAATGTGCGTGCACAATTTCACGGAAATCACGCGATGTGTTCATGATTTGCAGCATTTTCGTTTGAAACTGAGCACTCCTGTGAACTTTGGAAGCCAATCTTAACCAATCAGGATGGAGTCTGAGAAATGTGAAAGACCCGTTTCGTTGAATGGCTCTAGAGAGACTGTGTACCAATTTGCGCGATGTTTGGACAAAATCTGTAGGTGTACTGTGCAAAAACTTGTTTTGCACAAAGCGGCCTCCTGGTGGCGCTATAACAGGCCGTTCTGGAAATTTTACAGGATCTCCTCACTGGTCAGCAAAAACACCTTGAAGACCTTAACAGGAGCCCTCGTACAAGGTTTCTTTGACTATGCATCCACCTCTTGGTACCACAGCACCTCAAAGGCCCTTAAAACAAGGCTCCAGACCTCTCAAAACAAACTGGTCAGGCTCCTACTTGGCCTCACCCCCCGAACCCACCTCACCCCTGCCCACTTTGACAGGCTGGGATGGCTTAGGGTCGACGACAGAGTACAGCATCTTGCAATGGGTCTGGTCCACAAGATTCGATACACCACCAAGATACCCATGTACCTGTCTAAATACTTCCTTAATGTAAACGAAGTCCACACCCACAACACCAGAGGGAGTACAACAAACCATGTACAACCCAGATTCGGCACAAACAAGGGACTAAATTCTTTTCGCTCCTATGCCACCAAAATGTGGAACGCCCTACCAACAGTCATTAAGACATGTGAATCCCTTGACTCCTTCAAAACCGCTCTCAAAGGGCACCTACGGATGGCTGCAATTCGAAACTGGCCTCTGTAAAATCTGAATCCCCCCCACCCCCCCACCCCATTTTCCCTCACTGTATATAGTATCTTTTCCCTTTTTTGCTTCCCATATGATGAATTCCTGTTCTGTTCTTTACCTACAGAGAAATGTCTATTTGTATGTCTCTAAATGTTTGTATGTCTTTAAATGTTTTGATGAATTGAACAATGTGGACCCTGTTGTAAACAAGTGTAATGCTTAATTGGGTCGTCCACTCACAGTTGACAGTCTTTGTATTGAGTTTGTGCTTAAAATGTACTGTACATTCTACAAACTGTTAATAAAGATTTCAATCAATCAATCAAAAGAGGTTCATCGTTGGCATCCAGGGAGTGTGTGTGCAAAATTTGGCATCGACCGGGTTAACGGTGGCCGAGATTAGCTGCTCACGGACACACACACGGACACACGGACGGACACACGGACGGACGGACGGAGTGCAAAACATACTCTCCCCCCATGCCTTCGGCCTGGTGGAGACAATAAACACCACAGCAGGGCATTGTAATTCTCCCTTCCTTGTGTGCGGCGCGGGGCCGCTGTCAGCTATAAAAGACCGATGGGCCCAACTTCTGTTGCTTATGGCCATACCACCCTGAACACGCCCGATCTCGTCCGATCTCGGAAGCTAAGCAGGGTCGGGCCTGGTTAGTACTTGGATGGGAGACCGCCTGGGAATACCAGGTGCTGTAAGCTTTTTCCTTTGCCACACTAAATGAGAAACTGCCATTTTTGGCCATGAAACAATATTACTAGATTGTGTGCAGCACTGACTTGGGTACTGCTGACAAATGCCTCTTCTAACCTTTA
>NC_139704.1:2283790-2286290 GCF_964188405.1 Protomyctophum parallelum | reverse complement strand
GATGAATTCCTGTTCTGTTCTTTACCTACAGAGACATGTCTATTTGTATGTCTCTAAATGTTTGTATGTCTTTAAATGTTTTGATGAATTGAACAATGTGGACCCTGTTGTAAACAAGTGTAATGCTTAATTGGGTCGTCCACTCACAGTTGACAGTCTTTGTATTGAGTTTGTGCTTAAAATGTACTGTAAATTCTACAAACTGTTAATAAAGATTTCAATCAATCAATCAAAAGAGGTTCATCGTTGGCATCCAGGGAGTGTGTGTGCAAAATTTGGCATCGACCGGGTTAACGGTGGCCGAGATTAGCTGCTCACGGACACACACACGGACACACGGACGGACACACGGACGGACGGACGGAGTGCAAAACATACTCTCCCCCCATGCCTTCGGCCTGGTGGAGACAATAAACACCACAGCAGGGCATTGTAATTCTCCCTTCCTTGTGTGTGCGGCGCGGGGCCGCTGTCAGCTATAAAAGACCGATGGGCCCAACTTCTGTTGCTTATGGCCATACCACCCTGAACACGCTCGTCCGATCTCGGAAGCTAAGCAGGGTCGGGATTGTTAGTACTTGGATGGGAGACCGCCTGGGATTGCCAGGTGCTGTAAGCTTTTTCCTTTGCCACACTAAATGAGAAACTGCCATTTTTGGCCATGAAACAATATTACTAGATTGTGTGCAGCACTGACTTGGGTACTGCTGACAAATGCCTCTTCTAACCTTTAGCAGGCCAGCCCAACTAGAATAAGCCACACCAGAGCAGGGCATTGTAATTCTCCCTTCCTTGTGTGTGCGGCGCGGGGCCGCTGTCAGCTATAAAAGACAGATGGGCCCAACTTCTGTTGCTTACGGCCATACCACCCTGAAAGCCCGATCTCGTCCGATCTCGGAAGCTAAGCAGGGTCGGGCCTGGTTAGTACTTGGATGGGAGACCGCCTGGGAATACCAGGTGCTGTAAGCTTTTTCCTTTGCCACACTAAATGAGAAACTGCCATTTTTGGCCATGAAACAATATTACTAGATTGTGTGCAGCACTGACTTGGGTACTGCTGACAAATGCCTCTTCTAAC
The DNA here is from genome assembly GCF_964188405.1 of Protomyctophum parallelum. Taxonomy (NCBI): domain Eukaryota; kingdom Metazoa; phylum Chordata; class Actinopteri; order Myctophiformes; family Myctophidae; genus Protomyctophum; species Protomyctophum parallelum. The sequence continues at coordinate 2,285,212 of NC_139704.1, read as the reverse complement.
CTTTAGCAGGCCAGCCCAACTAGAATAAGCCACACCAGAGCAGGGCATTGTAATTCTCCCTTCCTTGTGTGTGCGGCGCGGGGCCGCTGTCAGCTATAAAAGACCGATGGGCCCAACTTCTGTTGCTTACGGCCATACCACCCTGAACACGCCCGATCTCGTCCGATCTCGGAAGCTAAGCAGGGTCGGGCCTGGTTAGTACTTGGATGGGAGACCGCCTGGGAATACCAGGTGCTGTAAGCTTTTTCCTTTGCCACACTAAATGAGAAACTGCCATTTTTGGCCATGAAACAATATTACTAGATTGTGTGCAGCACTGACTTGGGTACTGCTGACAAATGCCTCTTCTAACCTTTAGCAGGCCAGCCCAACTAGAATAAGCCACACCAGAGCAGGGCATTGTAATTCTCCCTTCCTTGTGTGTGCGGCGCGGGGCCGCTGTCAGCTATAAAAGACCGATGGGCCCAACTTCTGTTACTTACGGCCATACCACCCTGAACACGCCCGATCTCGTCCGATCTCGGAAGCTAAGCAGGGTCGGGCCTGGTTAGTACTTGGATGGGAGACCGCCTGGGAATACCAGGTGCTGTAAGCTTTTTCCTTTGCCACACTAAATGAGAAACTGCCATTTTTGGCCATGAAACAATATTACTAGATTGTGTGCAGCACTAACTTGGGTACTGCTGACAAATGCCACTTCTAACCTTTAGCAGGCCAGCCCAACTAGAACTAGAAAAAGTGCCCTTCTGGGCACAGGTCTCCACCAGGATAGGAATGTAGGACATTGCAGCTTGCCTTCATCTGGTGGTTGGATAAAAGGGCAACAAAAGTAAACTAGGGAGTTGGCATACAAAGTTATCCACAGATCCGTGCAGTTAGAGGTAAAAACACTTGTCGGCCAGTTATAGCGCCACCTTGAGGCTGAGTTGAAATTGTTCATGTGGCATTTCTTCCTCGGCCTAGTGGGAATGTGCGTGCACAATTTCACGGAAATCACGCGATGTGTTCATGATTTGCAGCATTTTCGTTTGAAACTGAGCACTCCTGTGAACTTTGGAAGCCAATCTTAACCAATCAGGATGGAGTCTGAGAAATGTGAAAGACCCGTTTCGTTGAATGGCTCTAGAGAGACTGTGTACCAATTTGCGCGATGTTTGGACAAAATCTGTAGGTGTACTGTGCAAAAACTTGTTTTGCACAAAGCGGCCTCCTGGTGGCGCTATAACAGGCCGTTCTGGAAATTTTGGGGCAGAGGTTCATCGTTGGCATCCAGGGAGTGTGTGTGCAAAATTTGGCATCGACCGGGTTAACGGTGGCCGAGATTAGCTGCTCACGGACACACACACGGACACATGGACGGACACACGGACGGACGGACGGAGTGCAAAACATACTCTCCCCCCATGCCTTCGGCCTGGTGGA
>NC_139704.1:2268790-2276290 GCF_964188405.1 Protomyctophum parallelum | reverse complement strand
ATTCTCCCTTCCTTGTGTGTGCGGCGCGGGGCCGCTGTCAGCTATAAAAGACCGATGGGCCCAACTTCTGTTGCTTACGGCCATACCACCCTGAACACGCCCGATCTCGTCCGATCTCGGAAGCTAAGCAGGGTCGGGCCTGGTTAGTACTTGGATGGGAGACCGCCTGGGAATACCAGGTGCTGTAAGCTTTTTCCTTTGCCACACTAAATGAGAAACTGCCATTTTTGGCCATGAAACAATATTACTAGATTGTGTGCAGCACTGACTTGGGTACTGCTGACAAATGCCTCTTCTAACCTTTAGCAGGCCAGCCCAACTAGAATAAGCCACACCAGAGCAGGGCATTGTAATTCTCCCTTCCTTGTGTGTGCGGCGCGGGGCCGCTGTCAGCTATAAAAGACCGATGGGCCCAACTTCTGTTGCTTACGGCCATACCACCCTGAACACGCCCGATCTCGTCCGATCTCGGAAGCTAAGCAGGGTCGGGCCTGGTTAGTACTTGGATGGGAGACCGCCTGGGAATACCAGGTGCTGTAAGCTTTTTCCTTTGCCACACTAAATGAGAAACTGCCATTTTTGGCCATGAAACAATATTACTAGATTGTGTGCAGCACTAACTTGGGTACTGCTGACAAATGCCACTTCTAACCTTTAGCAGGCCAGCCCAACTAGAACTAGAAAAAGTGCCCTTCTGGGCACAGGTCTCCACCAGGATAGGAATGTAGGACATTGCAGCTTGCCTTCATCTGGTGGTTGGATAAAAGGGCAACAAAAGTAAACTAGGGAGTTGGCATACAAAGTTATCCACAGATCCGTGCAGTTAGAGGTAAAAACACTTTTCGGCCAGTTATAGCGCCACCTTGAGGCTGAGTTGAAATTGTTCATGTGGCATTTCTTCCTCGGCCTAGTGGGAATGTGCGTGCACAATTTCACGGAAATCACGCGATGTGTTCATGATTTGCAGCATTTTCGTTTGAAACTGAGCACTCCTGTGAACTTTGGAAGCCAATCTTAACCAATCAGGATGGAGTCTGAGAAATGTGAAAGACCCGTTTCGTTGAATGGCTCTAGAGAGACTGTGTACCAATTTGCGCGATGTTTGGACAAAATCTGTAGGTGTACTGTGCAAAAACTTGTTTTGCACAAAGCGGCCTCCTGGTGGCGCTATAACAGGCCGTTCTGGAAATTTTGGGGCAGAGGTTCATCGTTGGCATCCAGGGAGTGTGTGTGTGCAAAATTTGGCATCGACCGGGTTAACGGTGGCCGAGATTAGCTGCTCACGGACACACACACGGACACACGGACGGACACACGGACGGACGGACGGAGTGCAAAACATACTCTCCCCCCATGCCTTCGGCCTGGTGGAGACAATAAACACCACAGCAGGGCATTGTAATTCTCCCTTCCTTGTGTGTGCGGCGCGGGGCCGCTGTCAGCTATAAAAGACCGATGGGCCCAACTTCTGTTGCTTACGGCCATACCACCCTGAACACGCCCGATCTCGTCCGATCTCGGAAGCTAAGCAGGGTCGGGCCTGGTTAGTACTTGGATGGGAGACCGCCTGGGAATACCAGGTGCTGTAAGCTTTTTCCTTTGCCACACTAAATGAGAAACTGCCATTTTTGGCAATGAAACAATATTACTAGATTGTGTGCAGCACTAACTTGGGTACTGCTGACAAATGCCACTTCTAACCTTTAGCAGGCCAGCCTAACTAGAATAAGCCACACCACAGCAGGGCATTGTAATTCTCCCTTCCTTGTGTGTGCGGCGCGGGGCCGCTGTCAGCTATAAAAGACCGATGGGCCCAACTTCTGTTGCTTACGGCCATACCACCCTGAACACGCCCGATCTCGTCCGATCTCGGAAGCTAAGCAGGGTCGGGCCTGGTTAGTACTTGGATGGGAGACCGCCTGGGAATACCAGGTGCTGTAAGCTTTTTCCTTTGCCACACTAAATGAGAAACTGCCATTTTTGGCCATGAAACAACATTACTAGATTGTGTGCAGCACTAAGTTGGGTACTGCTGACAAATGCCACTTCTAACCTTTAGCAGGCCAGCCCAACTAGAATAAGCCACACCACAGCAGGGCATTGTAATTCTCCCTTCCTTGTGTGTGCGGCGCGGGGCCGCTGTCAGCTATAAAAGACCGATGGGCCCAACTTCTGTTGCTTACGGCCATACCACCCTGAACACGCCCGATCTCGTCCGATCTCGGAAGCTAAGCAGGGTAGGGCCTGGTTAGTACTTGGATGGGAGACCGCCTGGGAATACCAGGTGCTGTAAGCTTTTTCCTTTGCCACACTAAATGAGAAACTGCCATTTTTGGCCATGAAACAACATTACTAGATTGTGTGCAGCACTAAGTTGGGTACTGCTGACAAATGCCACTTCTAACCTTTAGCAGGCCAGCCCAACTAGAATAAGCCACACCACAGCAGGGCATTGTAATTCTCCCTTCCTTGTGTGTGCGGCGCGGGGCCGCTGTCAGCTATAAAAGACCGATGGGCCCAACTTCTGTTGCTTACGGCCATACCACCCTGAACACGCCCGATCTCGTCCGATCTCGGAAGCTAAGCAGGGTAGGGCCTGGTTAGTACTTGGATGGGAGACCGCCTGGGAATACCAGGTGCTGTAAGCTTTTTCCTTTGCCACACTAAATGAGAAACTGCCATTTTTGGCCATGAAACAATATTACTAGATTGTGTGCAGCACTAACTTGGGTACTGCTGACAAATGCCACTTCTAACCTTTAGCAGGCCAGCCCAACTAGAACTAGAAAAAGTGCCCTTCTGGGCACAGGTCTCCACCAGGATAGGAATGTAGGACATTGCAGCTTGCCTTCATCTGGTGGTTGGATAAAAGGGCAACAAAAGTAAACTAGGGAGTTGGCATACAAAGTTACCCACAGATCCGTGCAGTTAGAGGTAAAAACACTTTTCGGCCAGTTATAGCGCCACCTTGAGGCTGAGTTGAAATTGTTCATGTGGCATTTCTTCCTCGGCCTAGTGGGAATGTGCGTGCACAATTTCACGGAAATCACGCGATGTGTTCATGATTTGCAGCATTTTCGTTTGAAACTGAGCACTCCTGTGAACTTTGGAAGCCAATCTTAACCAATCAGGATGGAGTCTGAGAAATGTGAAAGACCCGTTTCGTTGAATGGCTCTAGAGAGACTGTGTACCAATTTGCGCGATGTTTGGACAAAATCTGTAGGTGTACTGTGCAAAAACTTGTTTTGCACAAAGCGGCCTCCTGGTGGCGCTATAACAGGCCATTCTGGAAATTTTGGGGCAGAGGTTCATCGTTGGCATCCAGGGAGTGTGTGTGTGCAAAATTTGGCATCGACCGGGTTAACGGTGGCCGAGATTAGCTGCTCACGGACACACACACGGACACACGGACGGACACACGGACGGACGGACGGAGTGCAAAACATACTCTCCCCCCATGCCTTCGGCCTGGTGGAGACAATAAACACCACAGCAGGGCATTGTAATTCTCCCTTCCTTGTGTGTGCGGCGCGGGGCCGCTGTCAGCTATAAAAGACCGATGGGCCCAACTTCTGTTGCTTACGGCCATACCACCCTGAACACGCCCGATCTCGTCCGATCTCGGAAGCTAAGCAGGGTCGGGCCTGGTTAGTACTTGGATGGGAGACCGCCTGGGAATACCAGGTGCTGTAAGCTTTTTCCTTTGCCACACTAAATGAGAAACTGCCATTTTTGGCAATGAAACAATATTACTAGATTGTGTGCAGCACTAACTTGGGTACTGCTGACAAATGCCACTTCTAACCTTTAGCAGGCCAGCCTAACTAGAATAAGCCACACCACAGCAGGGCATTGTAATTCTCCCTTCCTTGTGTGTGCGGCGCGGGGCCGCTGTCAGCTATAAAAGACCGATGGGCCCAACTTCTGTTGCTTACGGCCATACCACCCTGAACACGCCCGATCTCGTCCGATCTCGGAAGCTAAGCAGGGTCGGGCCTGGTTAGTACTTGGATGGGAGACCGCCTGGGAATACCAGGTGCTGTAAGCTTTTTCCTTTGCCACACTAAATGAGAAACTGCCATTTTTGGCCATGAAACAACATTACTAGATTGTGTGCAGCACTAAGTTGGGTACTGCTGACAAATGCCACTTCTAACCTTTAGCAGGCCAGCCCAACTAGAATAAGCCACACCACAGCAGGGCATTGTAATTCTCCCTTCCTTGTGTGTGCGGCGCGGGGCCGCTGTCAGCTATAAAAGACCGATGGGCCCAACTTCTGTTGCTTACGGCCATACCACCCTGAACACGCCCGATCTCGTCCGATCTCGGAAGCTAAGCAGGGTAGGGCCTGGTTAGTACTTGGATGGGAGACCGCCTGGGAATACCAGGTGCTGTAAGCTTTTTCCTTTGCCACACTAAATGAGAAACTGCCATTTTTGGCCATGAAACAACATTACTAGATTGTGTGCAGCACTAAGTTGGGTACTGCTGACAAATGCCACTTCTAACCTTTAGCAGGCCAGCCCAACTAGAATAAGCCACACCACAGCAGGGCATTGTAATTCTCCCTTCCTTGTGTGTGCGGCGCGGGGCCGCTGTCAGCTATAAAAGACCGATGGGCCCAACTTCTGTTGCTTACGGCCATACCACCCTGAACACGCCCGATCTCGTCCGATCTCGGAAGCTAAGCAGGGTAGGGCCTGGTTAGTACTTGGATGGGAGACCGCCTGGGAATACCAGGTGCTGTAAGCTTTTTCCTTTGCCACACTAAATGAGAAACTGCCATTTTTGGCCATGAAACAACATTACTAGATTGTGTGCAGCACTAAGTTGGGTACTGCTGACAAATGCCACTTCTAACCTTTAGCAGGCCAGCCCAACTAGAATAAGCCACACCACAGCAGGGCATTGTAATTCTCCCTTCCTTGTGTGTGCGGCGCGGGGCCGCTGTCAGCTATAAAAGACCGATGGGCCCAACTTCTGTTGCTTACGGCCATACCACCCTGAACACGCCCGATCTCGTCCGATCTCGGAAGCTAAGCAGGGTCGGGCCTGGTTAGTACTTGGATGGGAGACCGCCTGGGAATACCAGGTGCTGTAAGCTTTTTCCTTTGCCACACTAAATGAGAAACTGCCATTTTTGGCCATGAAACAATATTACTAGATTGTGTGCAGCACTAACTTGGGTACTGCTGACAAATGCCACTTCTAACCTTTAGCAGGCCAGCCCAACTAGAATAAGCCACACCACAGCAGGGCATTGTAATTCTCCCTTACTTGTGTGTGCGGCACGGGGCCGCTGTCAGCTATAAAAGACCGATGGGCCCAACTTCTGTTGCTTACGGCCATACCACCCTGAACACGCCCGATCTCGTCCGATCTCGGAAGCTAAGCAGGGTCGGGCCTGGTTAGTACTTGGATGGGAGACCGCCTGGGAATACCAGGTGCTGTAAGCTTTTTCCTTTGCCACACTAAATGAGAAACTGCCATTTTTGGCCATGAAACAATATTACTAGATTGTGTGCAGCACTAACTTGGGTACTGCTGACAAATGCCACTTCTAACCTTTAGCAGGCCAGCCCAACTAGAATAAGCCACACCACAGCAGGGCATTGTAATTCTCCCTTACTTGTGTGTGCGGCACGGGGCCGCTGTCAGCTATAAAAGACCGATGGGCCCAACTTCTGTTGCTTACGGCCATACCACCCTGAACACGCCCGATCTCGTCCGATCTTGGAAGCTAAGCAGGGTCGGGCCTGGTTAGTACTTGGATGGGAGACCGCCTGGGAATACCAGGTGCTGTAAGCTTTTTCCTTTGCCACACTAAATGAGAAACTGCCATTTTTGGCCATGAAACAATATTACTAGATTGTGTGCAGCACTAACTTGGGTAGGCTACTGCTGACAAATGCCACTTCTAACCTTTAGCAGGCCAGCCCAACTAGAACTAGAAAAAGTGCCCTTCTGGGCACAGGTCTCCACCAGGATAGGAATGTAGGACATTGCAGCTTGCCTTCATCTGGTGGTTGGATAAAAGGGCAACAAAAGTAAACTAGGGAGTTGGCATACAAAGTTATCCACAGATCCGTGCAGTTAGAGGTAAAAACACTTTTCGGCCAGTTATAGCGCCACCTTGAGGCTGAGTTGAAATTGTTCATGTGGCATTTCTTCCTCGGCCTAGTGGGAATGTGCGTGCACAATTTCACGGAAATCACGCGATGTGTTCATGATTTGCAGCATTTTGTTTGAAACTGAGCACTCCTGTGAACTTTGGAAGCCAATCTTAACCAATCAGGATGGAGTCTGAGAAATGTGAAAGACCCGTTTCGTTGAATGGCTCTAGAGAGACTGTGTACCAATTTGCGCGATGTTTGGACAAAATCTGTAGGTGTACTGTGCAAAAACTTGTTTTGCACAAAGCGGCCTCCTGGTGGCGCTATAACAGGCCGTTCTGGAAATTTTGGGGCAGAGGTTCATCGTTGGCATCCAGGGAGTGTGTGTGCAAAATTTGGCATCGACCGGGTTAACGGTGCCGGAGATTAGCAAAGCGGCCTCCTGCTGGCGCTATAACAGGCCGTTCTGGAAAGTTTGGGGCAGAGGTTCATCGTTGGCATCCAGGGAGTGTGTGTGCAAAATTTGGCATCGACCGGGTTAACGGTGCCGGAGATTAGCAAAGCGGCCTCCTGCTGGCGCTATAACAGGCCGTTCTGGAAAGTTTGGGGCAGAGGTTCATCGTTGGCATCCAGGGAGTGTGTGTGCAAAATTTGGCAACGACCGGGTTAACGGTGGCCGAGATTAGCTGCTCACGGACACACACACGGACACACGGACGGACACACACACGGACGGACGGACGGAGTGCAAAACATACTCTCCCCCCATGCCTTCGGCCTGGTGGAGACAATAAACACCACAGTAGGGCATTGTAATTCTCCCTTCCTTGTGTGCGGCGCGGGGCCGCTGTCAGCTATAAAAGACAGATGGGCCCAACTTCTGTTGCTTACGGCCATACCACCCTGAACACGCCCGATCTCGTCCGATCTCGGAAGCTAAGCAGGGTCGGGCCTGGTTAGTACTTGGATGGGAGACCGCCTGGGAATACCAGGTGCTGTAAGCTTTTTCCTTTGCCACACTAAATGAGAAACTGCCATTTTTGGCCATGAAACAACATTACTAGATTGTGTGCAGCACTAAGTTGGGTACTGCTGACAAATGCCACTTCTAACCTTTAGCAGGCCAGCCCAACTAGAATAAGCCACACCACAGCAGGGCATTGTAATTCTCCCTTCCTTGTGTGTGCGGCGCGGGGCCGCTGTCAGCTATAAAAGACCGATGGGCCCAACTTCTGTTGCTTACGGCCATACCACCCTGAACACGCCCGATCTCGTCCGATCTCGGAAGCTAAGCAGGGTCGGGCCTGGTTAGTACTTGGATGGGAGACCGCCTGGGAATACCAGGTGCTGTAAGCTTTTTCCTTTGCCACACTAAATGAGAAACTG
>NC_139704.1:2258790-2263790 GCF_964188405.1 Protomyctophum parallelum | reverse complement strand
GAATACCAGGTGCTGTAAGCTTTTTCCTTTGCCACACTAAATGAGAAACTGCCATTTTTGGCCATGAAACAACATTACTAGATTGTGTGCTGCACTAAGTTGGGTACTGCTGACAAATGCCACTTCTAACCTTTAGCAGGCCAGCCCAACTAGAATAAGCCACACCACAGCAGGGCATTGTAATTCTCCCTTCCTTGTGTGTGCGGCGCGGGGCCGCTGTCAGCTATAAAAGACCGATGGGCCCAACTTCTGTTGCTTACGGCCATACCACCCTGAACACGCCCGATCTCGTCCGATCTCGGAAGCTAAGCAGGGTCGGGCCTGGTTAGTACTTGGATGGGAGACCGCCTGGGAATACCAGGTGCTGTAAGCTTTTTCCTTTGCCACACTAAATGAGAAACTGCCATTTTTAGCAAAGAAACAATATTACTAGATTGTGTGCAGCACTAACTTGGGTACTGCTGACAAATGCCACTTCTAACCTTTAGCAGGCCAGCCTAACTAGAATAAGCCACACCACAGCAGGGCATTGTAATTCTCCCTTCCTTGTGTGTGCGGCGCGGGGCCGCTGTCAGCTATAAAAGACCGATGGGCCCAACTTCTGTTGCTTACGGCCATACCACCCTGAACACGCCCGATCTCGTCCGATCTCGGAAGCTAAGCAGGGTCGGGCCTGGTTAGTACTTGGATGGGAGACCGCCTGGGAATACCAGGTGCTGTAAGCTTTTTCCTTTGCCACACTAAATGAGAAACTGCCATTTTTGGCCATGAAACAACATTACTAGATTGTGTGCAGCACTAAGTTGGGTACTGCTGACAAATGCCACTTCTAACCTTTAGCAGGCCAGCCCAACTAGAATAAGCCACACCACAGCAGGGCATTGTAATTCTCCCTTCCTTGTGTGCGGCGCGGGGCCGCTGTCAGCTATAAAAGACCGATGGGCCCAACTTCTGTTGCTTACGGCCATACCACCCTGAACACGCCCGATCTCGTCCGATCTCGGAAGCTAAGCAGGGTCGGGCCTGGTTAGTACTTGGATGGGAGACCGCCTGGGAATACCAGGTGCTGTAAGCTTTTTCCTTTGCCACACTAAATGAGAAACTGCCATTTTTAGCAAAGAAACAATATTACTAGATTGTGTGCAGCACTAACTTGGGTACTGCTGACAAATGCCACTTCTAACCTTTAGCAGGCCAGCCTAACTAGAATAAGCCACACCACAGCAGGGCATTGTAATTCTCCCTTCCTTGTGTGTGCGGCGCGGGGCCGCTGTCAGCTATAAAAGACCGATGGGCCCAACTTCTGTTGCTTACGGCCATACCACCCTGAACACGCCCGATCTCGTCCGATCTCGGAAGCTAAGCAGGGTCGGGCCTGGTTAGTACTTGGATGGGAGACCGCCTGGGAATACCAGGTGCTGTAAGCTTTTTCCTTTGCCACACTAAATGAGAAACTGCCATTTTTGGCCATGAAACAACATTACTAGATTGTGTGCAGCACTAAGTTGGGTACTGCTGACAAATGCCACTTCTAACCTTTAGCAGGCCAGCCCAACTAGAATAAGCCACACCACAGCAGGGCATTGTAATTCTCCCTTCCTTGTGTGCGGCGCGGGGCCGCTGTCAGCTATAAAAGACCGATGGGCCCAACTTCTGTTGCTTACGGCCATACCACCCTGAACACGCCCGATCTCGTCCGATCTCGGAAGCTAAGCAGGGTCGGGCCTGGTTAGTACTTGGATGGGAGACCGCCTGGGAATACCAGGTGCTGTAAGCTTTTTCCTTTGCCACACTAAATGAGAAACTGCCATTTTTAGCAAAGAAACAATATTACTAGATTGTGTGCAGCACTAACTTGGGTACTGCTGACAAATGCCACTTCTAACCTTTAGCAGGCCAGCCTAACTAGAATAAGCCACACCACAGCAGGGCATTGTAATTCTCCCTTCCTTGTGTGTGCGGCGCGGGGCCGCTGTCAGCTATAAAAGACCGATGGGCCCAACTTCTGTTGCTTACGGCCATACCACCCTGAACACGCCCGATCTCGTCCGATCTCGGAAGCTAAGCAGGGTCGGGCCTGGTTAGTACTTGGATGGGAGACCGCCTGGGAATACCAGGTGCTGTAAGCTTTTTCCTTTGCCACACTAAATGAGAAACTGCCATTTTTGGCCATGAAACAACATTACTAGATTGTGTGCAGCACTAAGTTGGGTACTGCTGACAAATGCCACTTCTAACCTTTAGCAGGCCAGCCCAACTAGAATAAGCCACACCACAGCAGGGCATTGTAATTCTCCCTTCCTTGTGTGTGCGGCGCGGGGCCGCTGTCAGCTATAAAAGACCGATGGGCCCAACTTCTGTTGCTTACGGCCATACCACCCTGAACACGCCCGATCTCGTCCGATCTCGGAAGCTAAGCAGGGTAGGGCCTGGTTAGTACTTGGATGGGAGACCGCCTGGGAATACCAGGTGCTGTAAGCTTTTTCCTTTGCCACACTAAATGAGAAACTGCCATTTTTGGCCATGAAACAACATTACTAGATTGTGTGCAGCACTAAGTTGGGTACTGCTGACAAATGCCACTTCTAACCTTTAGCAGGCCAGCCCAACTAGAATAAGCCACACCACAGCAGGGCATTGTAATTCTCCCTTCCTTGTGTGTGCGGCGCGGGGCCGCTGTCAGCTATAAAAGACCGATGGGCCCAACTTCTGTTGCTTACGGCCATACCACCCTGAACACGCCCGATCTCGTCCGATCTCGGAAGCTAAGCAGGGTAGGGCCTGGTTAGTACTTGGATGGGAGACCGCCTGGGAATACCAGGTGCTGTAAGCTTTTTCCTTTGCCACACTAAATGAGAAACTGCCATTTTTGGCCATGAAACAACATTACTAGATTGTGTGCAGCACTAAGTTGGGTACTGCTGACAAATGCCACTTCTAACCTTTAGCAGGCCAGCCCAACTAGAATAAGCCACACCACAGCAGGGCATTGTAATTCTCCCTTCCTTGTGTGTGCGGCGCGGGGCCGCTGTCAGCTATAAAAGACCGATGGGCCCAACTTCTGTTGCTTACGGCCATACCACCCTGAACACGCCCGATCTCGTCCGATCTCGGAAGCTAAGCAGGGTCGGGCCTGGTTAGTACTTGGATGGGAGACCGCCTGGGAATACCAGGTGCTGTAAGCTTTTTCCTTTGCCACACTAAATGAGAAACTGCCATTTTTGGCCATGAAACAATATTACTAGATTGTGTGCAGCACTAACTTGGGTACTGCTGACAAATGCCACTTCTAACCTTTAGCAGGCCAGCCCAACTAGAATAAGCCACACCACAGCAGGGCATTGTAATTCTCCCTTACTTGTGTGTGCGGCACGGGGCCGCTGTCAGCTATAAAAGACCGATGGGCCCAACTTCTGTTGCTTACGGCCATACCACCCTGAACACGCCCGATCTCGTCCGATCTCGGAAGCTAAGCAGGGTCGGGCCTGGTTAGTACTTGGATGGGAGACCGCCTGGGAATACCAGGTGCTGTAAGCTTTTTCCTTTGCCACACTAAATGAGAAACTGCCATTTTTGGCCATGAAACAATATTACTAGATTGTGTGCAGCACTAACTTGGGTACTGCTGACAAATGCCACTTCTAACCTTTAGCAGGCCAGCCCAACTAGAATAAGCCACACCACAGCAGGGCATTGTAATTCTCCCTTACTTGTGTGTGCGGCACGGGGCCGCTGTCAGCTATAAAAGACCGATGGGCCCAACTTCTGTTGCTTACGGCCATACCACCCTGAACACGCCCGATCTCGTCCGATCTTGGAAGCTAAGCAGGGTCGGGCCTGGTTAGTACTTGGATGGGAGACCGCCTGGGAATACCAGGTGCTGTAAGCTTTTTCCTTTGCCACACTAAATGAGAAACTGCCATTTTTGGCCATGAAACAATATTACTAGATTGTGTGCAGCACTAACTTGGGTAGGCTACTGCTGACAAATGCCACTTCTAACCTTTAGCAGGCCAGCCCAACTAGAACTAGAAAAAGTGCCCTTCTGGGCACAGGTCTCCACCAGGATAGGAATGTAGGACATTGCAGCTTGCCTTCATCTGGTGGTTGGATAAAAGGGCAACAAAAGTAAACTAGGGAGTTGGCATACAAAGTTATCCACAGATCCGTGCAGTTAGAGGTAAAAACACTTTTCGGCCAGTTATAGCGCCACCTTGAGGCTGAGTTGAAATTGTTCATGTGGCATTTCTTCCTCGGCCTAGTGGGAATGTGCGTGCACAATTTCACGGAAATCACGCGATGTGTTCATGATTTGCAGCATTTTGTTTGAAACTGAGCACTCCTGTGAACTTTGGAAGCCAATCTTAACCAATCAGGATGGAGTCTGAGAAATGTGAAAGACCCGTTTCGTTGAATGGCTCTAGAGAGACTGTGTACCAATTTGCGCGATGTTTGGACAAAATCTGTAGGTGTACTGTGCAAAAACTTGTTTTGCACAAAGCGGCCTCCTGGTGGCGCTATAACAGGCCGTTCTGGAAATTTTGGGGCAGAGGTTCATCGTTGGCATCCAGGGAGTGTGTGTGCAAAATTTGGCATCGACCGGGTTAACGGTGCCGGAGATTAGCAAAGCGGCCTCCTGCTGGCGCTATAACAGGCCGTTCTGGAAAGTTTGGGGCAGAGGTTCATCGTTGGCATCCAGGGAGTGTGTGTGCAAAATTTGGCATCGACCGGGTTAACGGTGCCGGAGATTAGCAAAGCGGCCTCCTGCTGGCGCTATAACAGGCCGTTCTGGAAAGTTTGGGGCAGAGGTTCATCGTTGGCATCCAGGGAGTGTGTGTGCAAAATTTGGCAACGACCGGGTTAACGGTGGCCGAGATTAGCTGCTCACGGACACACACACGGACACACGGACGGACACACACACGGACGGACGGACGGAGTGCAAAACATACTCTCCCCCCATGCCTTCGGCCTGGTGGAGACAATAAACACCACAGTAG
>NC_139704.1:2236290-2253790 GCF_964188405.1 Protomyctophum parallelum | reverse complement strand
TACTCTCCCCCCATGCCTTCGGCCTGGTGGAGACAATAAACACCACAGTAGGGCATTGTAATTCTCCCTTCCTTGTGTGCGGCGCGGGGCCGCTGTCAGCTATAAAAGACAGATGGGCCCAACTTCTGTTGCTTACGGCCATACCACCCTGAACACGCCCGATCTCGTCCGATCTCGGAAGCTAAGCAGGGTCGGGCCTGGTTAGTACTTGGATGGGAGACCGCCTGGGAATACCAGGTGCTGTAAGCTTTTTCCTTTGCCACACTAAATGAGAAACTGCCATTTTTGGCCATGAAACAACATTACTAGATTGTGTGCAGCACTAAGTTGGGTACTGCTGACAAATGCCACTTCTAACCTTTAGCAGGCCAGCCCAACTAGAATAAGCCACACCACAGCAGGGCATTGTAATTCTCCCTTCCTTGTGTGTGCGGCGCGGGGCCGCTGTCAGCTATAAAAGACCGATGGGCCCAACTTCTGTTGCTTACGGCCATACCACCCTGAACACGCCCGATCTCGTCCGATCTCGGAAGCTAAGCAGGGTCGGGCCTGGTTAGTACTTGGATTGGAGACCGCCTGGGAATACCAGGTGCTGTAAGCTTTTTCCTTTGCCACACTAAATGAGAAACTGCCATTTTTGGCCATGAAACAACATTACTAGATTGTGTGCTGCACTAAGTTGGGTACTGCTGACAAATGCCACTTCTAACCTTTAGCAGGCCAGCCCAACTAGAATAAGCCACACCACAGCAGGGCATTGTAATTCTCCCTTCCTTGTGTGTGCGGCGCGGGGCCGCTGTCAGCTATAAAAGACCGATGGGCCCAACTTCTGTTGCTTACGGCCATACCACCCTGAACACGCCCGATCTCGTCCGATCTCGGAAGCTAAGCAGGGTCGGGCCTGGTTAGTACTTGGATGGGAGACCGCCTGGGAATACCAGGTGCTGTAAGCTTTTTCCTTTGCCACACTAAATGAGAAACTGCCATTTTTAGCAAAGAAACAATATTACTAGATTGTGTGCAGCACTAACTTGGGTACTGCTGACAAATGCCACTTCTAACCTTTAGCAGGCCAGCCTAACTAGAATAAGCCACACCACAGCAGGGCATTGTAATTCTCCCTTCCTTGTGTGTGCGGCGCGGGGCCGCTGTCAGCTATAAAAGACCGATGGGCCCAACTTCTGTTGCTTACGGCCATACCACCCTGAACACGCCCGATCTCGTCCGATCTCGGAAGCTAAGCAGGGTCGGGCCTGGTTAGTACTTGGATGGGAGACCGCCTGGGAATACCAGGTGCTGTAAGCTTTTTCCTTTGCCACACTAAATGAGAAACTGCCATTTTTGGCCATGAAACAACATTACTAGATTGTGTGCAGCACTAAGTTGGGTACTGCTGACAAATGCCACTTCTAACCTTTAGCAGGCCAGCCCAACTAGAATAAGCCACACCACAGCAGGGCATTGTAATTCTCCCTTCCTTGTGTGCGGCGCGGGGCCGCTGTCAGCTATAAAAGACCGATGGGCCCAACTTCTGTTGCTTACGGCCATACCACCCTGAACACGCCCGATCTCGTCCGATCTCGGAAGCTAAGCAGGGTCGGGCCTGGTTAGTACTTGGATGGGAGACCGCCTGGGAATACCAGGTGCTGTAAGCTTTTTCCTTTGCCACACTAAATGAGAAACTGCCATTTTTAGCAAAGAAACAATATTACTAGATTGTGTGCAGCACTAACTTGGGTACTGCTGACAAATGCCACTTCTAACCTTTAGCAGGCCAGCCTAACTAGAATAAGCCACACCACAGCAGGGCATTGTAATTCTCCCTTCCTTGTGTGTGCGGCGCGGGGCCGCTGTCAGCTATAAAAGACCGATGGGCCCAACTTCTGTTGCTTACGGCCATACCACCCTGAACACGCCCGATCTCGTCCGATCTCGGAAGCTAAGCAGGGTCGGGCCTAGTTAGTACTTCGATGGGAGACCGCCTGCGAATACCAGGTGCTGTAAGCTTTTTCCTTTGCCACACTAAATGAGAAACTGCCATTTTTGGCCATGAAACAACATTACTAGATTGTGTGCTGCACTAAGTTGGGTACTGCTGACAAATGCCACTTCTAACCTTTAGCAGGCCAGCCCAACTAGAATAAGCCACACCACAGCAGGGCATTGTAATTCTCCCTTCCTTGTGTGTGCGGCGCGGGGCCGCTGTCAGCTATAAAAGACCGATGGGCCCAACTTCTGTTGCTTACGGCCATACCACCCTGAACACGCCCGATCTCGTCCGATCTCGGAAGCTAAGCAGGGTCGGGCCTGGTTAGTACTTGGATGGGAGACCGCCTGGGAATACCAGGTGCTGTAAGCTTTTTCCTTTGCCACACTAAATGAGAAACTGCCATTTTTGGCCATGAAACAACATTACTAGATTGTGTGCTGCACTAAGTTGGGTACTGCTGACAAATGCCACTTCTAACCTTTAGCAGGCCAGCCCAACTAGAATAAGCCACACCACAGCAGGGCATTGTAATTCTCCCTTCCTTGTGTGTGCGGCGCGGGGCCGCTGTCAGCTATAAAAGACCGATGGGCCCAACTTCTGTTGCTTACGGCCATACCACCCTGAACACGCCCGATCTCGTCCGATCTCGGAAGCTAAGCAGGGTCGGGCCTGGTTAGTACTTGGATGGGAGACCGCCTGGGAATACCAGGTGCTGTAAGCTTTTTCCTTTGCCACACTAAATGAGAAACTGCCATTTTTAGCAAAGAAACAATATTACTAGATTGTGTGCAGCACTAACTTGGGTACTGCTGACAAATGCCACTTCTAACCTTTAGCAGGCCAGCCTAACTAGAATAAGCCACACCACAGCAGGGCATTGTAATTCTCCCTTCCTTGTGTGTGCGGCGCGGGGCCGCTGTCAGCTATAAAAGACCGATGGGCCCAACTTCTGTTGCTTACGGCCATACCACCCTGAACACGCCCGATCTCGTCCGATCTCGGAAGCTAAGCAGGGTCGGGCCTGGTTAGTACTTGGATGGGAGACCGCCTGGGAATACCAGGTGCTGTAAGCTTTTTCCTTTGCCACACTAAATGAGAAACTGCCATTTTTGGCCATGAAACAACATTACTAGATTGTGTGCAGCACTAAGTTGGGTACTGCTGACAAATGCCACTTCTAACCTTTAGCAGGCCAGCCCAACTAGAATAAGCCACACCACAGCAGGGCATTGTAATTCTCCCTTCCTTGTGTGCGGCGCGGGGCCGCTGTCAGCTATAAAAGACCGATGGGCCCAACTTCTGTTGCTTACGGCCATACCACCCTGAACACGCCCGATCTCGTCCGATCTCGGAAGCTAAGCAGGGTCGGGCCTGGTTAGTACTTGGATGGGAGACCGCCTGGGAATACCAGGTGCTGTAAGCTTTTTCCTTTGCCACACTAAATGAGAAACTGCCATTTTTAGCAAAGAAACAATATTACTAGATTGTGTGCAGCACTAACTTGGGTACTGCTGACAAATGCCACTTCTAACCTTTAGCAGGCCAGCCTAACTAGAATAAGCCACACCACAGCAGGGCATTGTAATTCTCCCTTCCTTGTGTGTGCGGCGCGGGGCCGCTGTCAGCTATAAAAGACCGATGGGCCCAACTTCTGTTGCTTACGGCCATACCACCCTGAACACGCCCGATCTCGTCCGATCTCGGAAGCTAAGCAGGGTCGGGCCTAGTTAGTACTTCGATGGGAGACCGCCTGCGAATACCAGGTGCTGTAAGCTTTTTCCTTTGCCACACTAAATGAGAAACTGCCATTTTTGGCCATGAAACAACATTACTAGATTGTGTGCTGCACTAAGTTGGGTACTGCTGACAAATGCCACTTCTAACCTTTAGCAGGCCAGCCCAACTAGAATAAGCCACACCACAGCAGGGCATTGTAATTCTCCCTTCCTTGTGTGTGCGGCGCGGGGCCGCTGTCAGCTATAAAAGACAGATGGGCCCAACTTCTGTTGCTTACGGCCATACCACCCTGAACACGCCCGATCTCGTCCGATCTCGGAAGCTAAGCAGGGTCGGGCCTGGTTAGTACTTGGATGGGAGACCGCCTGGGAATACCAGGTGCTGTAAGCTTTTTCCTTTGCCACACTAAATGAGAAACTGCCATTTTTAGCAAAGAAACAATATTACTAGATTGTGTGCAGCACTAACTTGGGTACTGCTGACAAATGCCACTTCTAACCTTTAGCAGGCCAGCCTAACTAGAATAAGCCACACCACAGCAGGGCATTGTAATTCTCCCTTCCTTGTGTGTGCGGCGCGGGGCCGCTGTCAGCTATAAAAGACCGATGGGCCCAACTTCTGTTGCTTACGGCCATACCACCCTGAACACGCCCGATCTCGTCCGATCTCGGAAGCTAAGCAGGGTTGGGCCTGGTTAGTACTTGGATGGGAGACCGCCTGGGAATACCAGGTGCTGTAAGCTTTTTCCTTTGCCACACTAAATGAGAAACTGCCATTTTTGGCCATGAAACAACATTACTAGATTGTGTGCAGCACTAAGTTGGGTACTGCTGACAAATGCCACTTCTAACCTTTAGCAGGCCAGCCCAACTAGAATAAGCCACACCACAGCAGGGCATTGTAATTCTCCCTTCCTTGTGTGTGCGGCGCGGGGCCGCTGTCAGCTATAAAAGACCGATGGGCCCAACTTCTGTTGCTTACGGCCATACCACCCTGAACACGCCCGATCTCGTCCGATCTCGGAAGCTAAGCAGGGTCGGGCCTGGTTAGTACTTGGATGGGAGACCGCCTGGGAATTATAGGTGCTGTAAGCTTTTTCCTTTGCCACACTAAATGAGAAACTGCCATTTTTGGCCATGAAACAACATTACTAGATTGTGTGCAGCACTAAGTTGGGTACTGCTGACAAATGCCACTTCTAACCTTTAGCAGGCCAGCCCAACTAGAATAAGCCACACCACAGCAGGGCATTGTAATTCTCCCTTCCTTGTGTGTGCGGCGCGGGGCCGCTGTCAGCTATAAAAGACCGATGGGCCCAACTTCTGTTGCTTACGGCCATACCACCCTGAACACGCCCGATCTCGTCCGATCTCGGAAGCTAAGCAGGGTCGGGCCTGGTTAGTACTTGGATGGGAGACCGCCTGGGAATACCAGGTGCTGTAAGCTTTTTCCTTTGCCACACTAAATGAGAAACTGCCATTTTTGGCCATGAAACAACATTACTAGATTGTGTGCAGCACTAAGTTGGGTACTGCTGACAAATGCCACTTCTAACCTTTAGCAGGCCAGCCCAACTAGAATAAGCCACACCACAGCAGGGCATTGTAATTCTCCCTTCCTTGTGTGTGCGGCGCGGGGCCGCTGTCAGCTATAAAAGACCGATGGGCCCAACTTCTGTTGCTTACGGCCATACCACCCTGAACACGCCCGATCTCGTCCGATCTCGGAAGCTAAGCAGTGTCGGGCCTGGTTAGTACTTGGATGGGAGACCGCCTGGGAATACCAGGTGCTGTAAGCTTTTTCCTTTGCCACACTAAATGAGAAACTGCCATTTTTGGCAATGAAACAATATTACTAGATTGTGTGCAGCACTAACTTGGGTACTGCTGACAAATACCACTTCTAACCTTTAGCAGGCCAGCCTAACTAGAATAAGCCACACCACAGCAGGGCATTGTAATTCTCCCTTCCTTGTGTGTGCGGCGCGGGGCCGCTGTCAGCTATAAAAGACCGATGGGCCCAACTTCTGTTGCTTACGGCCATACCACCCTGAACACGCCCGATCTCGTCCGATCTCGGAAGCTAAGCAGGGTCGGGCCTGGTTAGTACTTGGATGGGAGACCGCCTGGGAATACCAGGTGCTGTAAGCTTTTTCCTTTGCCACACTAAATGAGAAACTGCCATTTTTGGCCATGAAACAACATTACTAGATTGTGTGCAGCACTAAGTTGGGTACTGCTGACAAATGCCATTTCTAACCTTTAGCAGGCCAGCCCAACTAGAATAAGCCACACCACAGCAGGGCATTGTAATTCTCCCTTCCTTGTGTGTGCGGCGCGGGGCCGCTGTCAGCTATAAAAGACCGATGGGCCCAACTTCTGTTGCTTACGGCCATACCACCCTGAACACGCCCGATCTCGTCCGATCTCGGAAGCTAAGCAGGGTCGGGCCTGGTTAGTACTTGGATGGGAGACCGCCTGGGAATACCAGGTGCTGTAAGCTTTTTCCTTTGCCACACTAAATGAGAAACTGCCATTTTTGGCCATGAAACAATATTACTAGATTGTGTGCAGCACTAACTTGGGTAGGCTACTGCTGACAAATGCCACTTCTAACCTTTAGCAGGCCAGCCCAACTAGAACTAGAAAAAGTGCCCTTCTGGGCACAGGTCTCCACCAGGATAGGAATGTAGGACATTGCAGCTTGCCTTCATCTGGTGGTTGGATAAAAGGGCAACAAAAGTAAACTAGGGAGTTGGCATACAAAGTTATCCACAGATCCGTGCAGTTAGAGGTAAAAACACTTTTCGGCCAGTTATAGCGCCACCTTGAGGCTGAGTTGAAATTGTTCATGTGGCATTTCTTCCTCGGCCTAGTGGGAATGTGCGTGCACAATTTCACGGAAATCACGCGATGTGTTCATGATTTGCAGCATTTTGTTTGAAACTGAGCACTCCTGTGAACTTTGGAAGCCAATCTTAACCAATCAGGATGGAGTCTGAGAAATGTGAAAGACCCGTTTCGTTGAATGGCTCTAGAGAGACTGTGTACCAATTTGCGCGATGTTTGGACAAAATCTGTAGGTGTACTGTGCAAAAACTTGTTTTGCACAAAGCGGCCTCCTGGTGGCGCTATAACAGGCCGTTCTGGAAATTTTGGGGCAGAGGTTCATCGTTGGCATCCAGGGAGTGTGTGTGCAAAATTTGGCATCGACCGGGTTAACGGTGCCGGAGATTAGCAAAGCGGCCTCCTGCTGGCGCTATAACAGGCCGTTCTGGAAAGTTTGGGGCAGAGGTTCATCGTTGGCATCCAGGGAGTGTGTGTGCAAAATTTGGCAACGACCGGGTTAACGGTGGCCGAGATTAGCTGCTCACGGACACACACACGGACACACGGACGGACACACACACGGACGGACGGACGGAGTGCAAAAAATACTCTCCCCCCATGCCTTCGGCCTGGTGGAGACAATAAACACCACAGTAGGGCATTGTAATTCTCCCTTCCTTGTGTGCGGCGCGGGGCCGCTGTCAGCTATAAAAGACAGATGGGCCCAACTTCTGTTGCTTACGGCCATACCACCCTGAACACGCCCGATCTCGTCCGATCTCGGAAGCTAAGCAGGGTCGGGCCTGGTTAGTACTTGGATGGGAGACCGCCTGGGAATACCAGGTGCTGTAAGCTTTTTCCTTTGCCACACTAAATGAGAAACTGCCATTTTTAGCAAAGAAACAATATTACTAGATTGTGTGCAGCACTAACTTGGGTACTGCTGACAAATGCCACTTCTAACCTTTAGCAGGCCAGCCTAACTAGAATAAGCCACACCACAGCAGGGCATTGTAATTCTCCCTTCCTTGTGTGTGCGGCGCGGGGCCGCTGTCAGCTATAAAAGACCGATGGGCCCAACTTCTGTTGCTTACGGCCATACCACCCTGAACACGCCCGATCTCGTCCGATCTCGGAAGCTAAGCAGGGTCGGGCCTGGTTAGTACTTGGATGGGAGACCGCCTGGGAATACCAGGTGCTGTAAGCTTTTTCCTTTGCCACACTAAATGAGAAACTGCCATTTTTGGCCATGAAACAACATTACTAGATTGTGTGCAGCACTAAGTTGGGTACTGCTGACAAATGCCACTTCTAACCTTTAGCAGGCCAGCCCAACTAGAATAAGCCACACCACAGCAGGGCATTGTAATTCTCCCTTCCTTGTGTGTGCGGCGCGGGGCCGCTGTCAGCTATAAAAGACCGATGGGCCCAACTTCTGTTGCTTACGGCCATACCACCCTGAACACGCCCGATCTCGTCCGATCTCGGAAGCTAAGCAGGGTCGGGCCTGGTTAGTACTTGGATGGGAGACCGCCTGGGAATTATAGGTGCTGTAAGCTTTTTCCTTTGCCACACTAAATGAGAAACTGCCATTTTTGGCCATGAAACAACATTACTAGATTGTGTGCAGCACTAAGTTGGGTACTGCTGACAAATGCCACTTCTAACCTTTAGCAGGCCAGCCCAACTAGAATAAGCCACACCACAGCAGGGCATTGTAATTCTCCCTTCCTTGTGTGTGCGGCGCGGGGCCGCTGTCAGCTATAAAAGACCGATGGGCCCAACTTCTGTTGCTTACGGCCATACCACCCTGAACACGCCCGATCTCGTCCGATCTCGGAAGCTAAGCAGGGTCGGGCCTGGTTAGTACTTGGATGGGAGACCGCCTGGGAATACCAGGTGCTGTAAGCTTTTTCCTTTGCCACACTAAATGAGAAACTGCCATTTTTGGCCATGAAACAACATTACTAGATTGTGTGCAGCACTAAGTTGGGTACTGCTGACAAATGCCATTTCTAACCTTTAGCAGGCCAGCCCAACTAGAATAAGCCACACCACAGCAGGGCATTGTAATTCTCCCTTCCTTGTGTGTGCGGCGCGGGGCCGCTGTCAGCTATAAAAGACCGATGGGCCCAACTTCTGTTGCTTACGGCCATACCACCCTGAACACGCCCGATCTCGTCCGATCTCGGAAGCTAAGCAGGGTCGGGCCTGGTTAGTACTTGGATGGGAGACCGCCTGGGAATACCAGGTGCTGTAAGCTTTTTCCTTTGCCACACTAAATGAGAAACTGCCATTTTTGGCCATGAAACAATATTACTAGATTGTGTGCAGCACTAACTTGGGTAGGCTACTGCTGACAAATGCCACTTCTAACCTTTAGCAGGCCAGCCCAACTAGAACTAGAAAAAGTGCCCTTCTGGGCACAGGTCTCCACCAGGATAGGAATGTAGGACATTGCAGCTTGCCTTCATCTGGTGGTTGGATAAAAGGGCAACAAAAGTAAACTAGGGAGTTGGCATACAAAGTTATCCACAGATCCGTGCAGTTAGAGGTAAAAACACTTTTCGGCCAGTTATAGCGCCACCTTGAGGCTGAGTTGAAATTGTTCATGTGGCATTTCTTCCTCGGCCTAGTGGGAATGTGCGTGCACAATTTCACGGAAATCACGCGATGTGTTCATGATTTGCAGCATTTTGTTTGAAACTGAGCACTCCTGTGAACTTTGGAAGCCAATCTTAACCAATCAGGATGGAGTCTGAGAAATGTGAAAGACCCGTTTCGTTGAATGGCTCTAGAGAGACTGTGTACCAATTTGCGCGATGTTTGGACAAAATCTGTAGGTGTACTGTGCAAAAACTTGTTTTGCACAAAGCGGCCTCCTGGTGGCGCTATAACAGGCCGTTCTGGAAATTTTGGGGCAGAGGTTCATCGTTGGCATCCAGGGAGTGTGTGTGCAAAATTTGGCATCGACCGGGTTAACGGTGCCGGAGATTAGCAAAGCGGCCTCCTGCTGGCGCTATAACAGGCCGTTCTGGAAAGTTTGGGGCAGAGGTTCATCGTTGGCATCCAGGGAGTGTGTGTGCAAAATTTGGCAACGACCGGGTTAACGGTGGCCGAGATTAGCTGCTCACGGACACACACACGGACACACGGACGGACACACACACGGACGGACGGACGGAGTGCAAAAAATACTCTCCCCCCATGCCTTCGGCCTGGTGGAGACAATAAACACCACAGTAGGGCATTGTAATTCTCCCTTCCTTGTGTGCGGCGCGGGGCCGCTGTCAGCTATAAAAGACAGATGGGCCCAACTTCTGTTGCTTACGGCCATACCACCCTGAACACGCCCGATCTCGTCCGATCTCGGAAGCTAAGCAGGGTCGGGCCTGGTTAGTACTTGGATGGGAGACCGCCTGGGAATACCAGGTGCTGTAAGCTTTTTCCTTTGCCACACTAAATGAGAAACTGCCATTTTTAGCAAAGAAACAATATTACTAGATTGTGTGCAGCACTAACTTGGGTACTGCTGACAAATGCCACTTCTAACCTTTAGCAGGCCAGCCTAACTAGAATAAGCCACACCACAGCAGGGCATTGTAATTCTCCCTTCCTTGTGTGTGCGGCGCGGGGCCGCTGTCAGCTATAAAAGACCGATGGGCCCAACTTCTGTTGCTTACGGCCATACCACCCTGAACACGCCCGATCTCGTCCGATCTCGGAAGCTAAGCAGGGTCGGGCCTGGTTAGTACTTGGATGGGAGACCGCCTGGGAATACCAGGTGCTGTAAGCTTTTTCCTTTGCCACACTAAATGAGAAACTGCCATTTTTGGCCATGAAACAACATTACTAGATTGTGTGCAGCACTAAGTTGGGTACTGCTGACAAATGCCACTTCTAACCTTTAGCAGGCCAGCCCAACTAGAATAAGCCACACCACAGCAGGGCATTGTAATTCTCCCTTCCTTGTGTGTGCGGCGCGGGGCCGCTGTCAGCTATAAAAGACCGATGGGCCCAACTTCTGTTGCTTACGGCCATACCACCCTGAACACGCCCGATCTCGTCCGATCTCGGAAGCTAAGCAGGGTCGGGCCTGGTTAGTACTTGGATGGGAGACCGCCTGGGAATTATAGGTGCTGTAAGCTTTTTCCTTTGCCACACTAAATGAGAAACTGCCATTTTTGGCCATGAAACAACATTACTAGATTGTGTGCAGCACTAAGTTGGGTACTGCTGACAAATGCCACTTCTAACCTTTAGCAGGCCAGCCCAACTAGAATAAGCCACACCACAGCAGGGCATTGTAATTCTCCCTTCCTTGTGTGTGCGGCGCGGGGCCGCTGTCAGCTATAAAAGACCGATGGGCCCAACTTCTGTTGCTTACGGCCATACCACCCTGAACACGCCCGATCTCGTCCGATCTCGGAAGCTAAGCAGGGTCGGGCCTGGTTAGTACTTGGATGGGAGACCGCCTGGGAATACCAGGTGCTGTAAGCTTTTTCCTTTGCCACACTAAATGAGAAACTGCCATTTTTGGCCATGAAACAACATTACTAGATTGTGTGCAGCACTAAGTTGGGTACTGCTGACAAATGCCACTTCTAACCTTTAGCAGGCCAGCCCAACTAGAATAAGCCACACCACAGCAGGGCATTGTAATTCTCCCTTCCTTGTGTGTGCGGCGCGGGGCCGCTGTCAGCTATAAAAGACCGATGGGCCCAACTTCTGTTGCTTACGGCCATACCACCCTGAACACGCCCGATCTCGTCCGATCTCGGAAGCTAAGCAGTGTCGGGCCTGGTTAGTACTTGGATGGGAGACCGCCTGGGAATACCAGGTGCTGTAAGCTTTTTCCTTTGCCACACTAAATGAGAAACTGCCATTTTTGGCAATGAAACAATATTACTAGATTGTGTGCAGCACTAACTTGGGTACTGCTGACAAATACCACTTCTAACCTTTAGCAGGCCAGCCTAACTAGAATAAGCCACACCAGAGCAGGGCATTGTAATTCTCCCTTCCTTGTGTGTGCGGCGCGGGGCCGCTGTCAGCTATAAAAGACCGATGGGCCCAACTTCTGTTGCTTACGGCCATACCACCCTGAACACGCCCGATCTCGTCCGATCTCGGAAGCTAAGCAGGGTCGGGCCTGGTTAGTACTTGGATGGGAGACCGCCTGGGAATACCAGGTGCTGTAAGCTTTTTCCTTTGCCACACTAAATGAGAAACTGCCATTTTTGGCCATGAAACAACATTACTAGATTGTGTGCAGCACTAAGTTGGGTACTGCTGACAAATGCCATTTCTAACCTTTAGCAGGCCAGCCCAACTAGAATAAGCCACACCACAGCAGGGCATTGTAATTCTCCCTTCCTTGTGTGTGCGGCGCGGGGCCGCTGTCAGCTATAAAAGACCGATGGGCCCAACTTCTGTTGCTTACGGCCATACCACCCTGAACACGCCCGATCTCGTCCGATCTCGGAAGCTAAGCAGGGTCGGGCCTGGTTAGTACTTGGATGGGAGACCGCCTGGGAATACCAGGTGCTGTAAGCTTTTTCCTTTGCCACACTAAATGAGAAACTGCCATTTTTGGCCATGAAACAATATTACTAGATTGTGTGCAGCACTAACTTGGGTAGGCTACTGCTGACAAATGCCACTTCTAACCTTTAGCAGGCCAGCCCAACTAGAACTAGAAAAAGTGCCCTTCTGGGCACAGGTCTCCACCAGGATAGGAATGTAGGACATTGCAGCTTGCCTTCATCTGGTGGTTGGATAAAAGGGCAACAAAAGTAAACTAGGGAGTTGGCATACAAAGTTATCCACAGATCCGTGCAGTTAGAGGTAAAAACACTTTTCGGCCAGTTATAGCGCCACCTTGAGGCTGAGTTGAAATTGTTCATGTGGCATTTCTTCCTCGGCCTAGTGGGAATGTGCGTGCACAATTTCACGGAAATCACGCGATGTGTTCATGATTTGCAGCATTTTGTTTGAAACTGAGCACTCCTGTGAACTTTGGAAGCCAATCTTAACCAATCAGGATGGAGTCTGAGAAATGTGAAAGACCCGTTTCGTTGAATGGCTCTAGAGAGACTGTGTACCAATTTGCGCGATGTTTGGACAAAATCTGTAGGTGTACTGTGCAAAAACTTGTTTTGCACAAAGCGGCCTCCTGGTGGCGCTATAACAGGCCGTTCTGGAAATTTTGGGGCAGAGGTTCATCGTTGGCATCCAGGGAGTGTGTGTGCAAAATTTGGCATCGACCGGGTTAACGGTGCCGGAGATTAGCAAAGCGGCCTCCTGCTGGCGCTATAACAGGCCGTTCTGGAAAGTTTGGGGCAGAGGTTCATCGTTGGCATCCAGGGAGTGTGTGTGCAAAATTTGGCAACGACCGGGTTAACGGTGGCCGAGATTAGCTGCTCACGGACACACACACGGACACACGGACGGACACACACACGGACGGACGGACGGAGTGCAAAAAATACTCTCCCCCCATGCCTTCGGCCTGGTGGAGACAATAAACACCACAGTAGGGCATTGTAATTCTCCCTTCCTTGTGTGCGGCGCGGGGCCGCTGTCAGCTATAAAAGACAGATGGGCCCAACTTCTGTTGCTTACGGCCATACCACCCTGAACACGCCCGATCTCGTCCGATCTCGGAAGCTAAGCAGGGTCGGGCCTGGTTAGTACTTGGATGGGAGACCGCCTGGGAATACCAGGTGCTGTAAGCTTTTTCCTTTGCCACACTAAATGAGAAACTGCCATTTTTGGCCATGAAACAACATTACTAGATTGTGTGCAGCACTAAGTTGGGTACTGCTGACAAATGCCACTTCTAACCTTTAGCAGGCCAGCCCAACTAGAATAAGCCACACCACAGCAGGGCATTGTAATTCTCCCTTCCTTGTGTGTGCGGCGCGGGGCCGCTGTCAGCTATAAAAGACCGATGGGCCCAACTTCTGTTGCTTACGGCCATACCACCCTGAACACGCCCGATCTCGTCCGATCTCGGAAGCTAAGCAGGGTCGGGCCTGGTTCGTACTTGGATGGGAGACCGCCTGGGAATACCAGGTGCTGTAAGCTTTTTCCTTTGCCACACTAAATGAGAAACTGCCATTTTTGGCCATGAAACAACATTACTAGATTGTGTGCTGCACTAAGTTGGGTACTGCTGACAAATGCCACTTCTAACCTTTAGCAGGCCAGCCCAACTAGAATAAGCCACACCACAGCAGGGCATTGTAATTCTCCCTTCCTTGTGTGTGCGGCGCGGGGCCGCTGTCAGCTATAAAAGACCGATGGGCCCAACTTCTGTTGCTTACGGCCATACCACCCTGAACACGCCCGATCTCGTCCGATCTCGGAATCTAAGCAGGTTCGGGCCTGGTTAGTACTTGGATGGGAGACCGCCTGGGAATACCAGGTGCTGTAAGCTTTTTCCTTTGCCACACTAAATGAGAAACTGCCATTTTTAGCAAAGAAACAATATTACTAGATTGTGTGCAGCACTAACTTGGGTACTGCTGACAAATGCCACTTCTAACCTTTAGCAGGCCAGCCTAACTAGAATAAGCCACACCACAGCAGGGCATTGTAATTCTCCCTTCCTTGTGTGTGCGGCGCGGGGCCGCTGTCAGCTATAAAAGACCGATGGGCCCAACTTCTGTTGCTTACGGCCATACCACCCTGAACACGCCCGATCTCGTCCGATCTCGGAAGCTAAGCAGGGTCGGGCCTGGTTAGTACTTGGATGGGAGACCGCCTGGGAATACCAGGTGCTGTAAGCTTTTTCCTTTGCCACACTAAATGAGAAACTGCCATTTTTGGCCATGAAACAACATTACTAGATTGTGTGCAGCACTAAGTTGGGTACTGCTGACAAATGCCACTTCTAACCTTTAGCAGGCCAGCCCAACTAGAATAAGCCACACCACAGCAGGGCATTGTAATTCTCCCTTCCTTGTGTGTGCGGCGCGGGGCCGCTGTCAGCTATAAAAGACCGATGGGCCCAACTTCTGTTGCTTACGGCCATACCACCCTGAACACGCCCGATCTCGTCCGATCTCGGAAGCTAAGCAGGGTCGGGCCTGGTTAGTACTTGGATGGGAGACCGCCTGGGAATACCAGGTGCTGTAAGCTTTTTCCTTTGCCACACTAAATGAGAAACTGCCATTTTTAGCAAAGAAACAATATTACTAGATTGTGTGCAGCACTAACTTGGGTACTGCTGACAAATGCCACTTCTAACCTTTAGCAGGCCAGCCTAACTAGAATAAGCCACACCACAGCAGGGCATTGTAATTCTCCCTTCCTTGTGTGTGCGGCGCGGGGCCGCTGTCAGCTATAAAAGACCGATGGGCCCAACTTCTGTTGCTTACGGCCATACCACCCTGAACACGCCCGATCTCGTCCGATCTCGGAAGCTAAGCAGGGTCGGGCCTAGTTAGTACTTGGATGGGAGACCGCCTGGGAATACCAGGTGCTGTAAGCTTTTTCCTTTGCCACACTAAATGAGAAACTGCCATTTTTGGCCATGAAACAACATTACTAGATTGTGTGCTGCACTAAGTTGGGTACTGCTGACAAATGCCACTTCTAACCTTTAGCAGGCCAGCCCAACTAGAATAAGCCACACCACAGCAGGGCATTGTAATTCTCCCTTCCTTGTGTGTGCGGCGCGGGGCCGCTGTCAGCTATAAAAGACCGATGGGCCCAACTTCTGTTGCTTAAGGCCATACCACCCTGAACACGCCCGATCTCGTCCGATCTCGGAAGCTAAGCAGGGTCGGGCCTGGTTAGTACTTGGATGGGAGACCGCCTGGGAATACCAGGTGCTGTAAGCTTTTTCCTTTGCCACACTAAATGAGAAACTGCCATTTTTAGCAAAGAAACAATATTACTAGATTGTGTGCAGCACTAACTTGGGTACTGCTGACAAATGCCACTTCTAACCTTTAGCAGGCCAGCCTAACTAGAATAAGCCACACCACAGCAGGGCATTGTAATTCTCCCTTCCTTGTGTGTGCGGCGCGGGGCCGCTGTCAGCTATAAAAGACCGATGGGCCCAACTTCTGTTGCTTACGGCCATACCACCCTGAACACGCCCGATCTCGTCCGATCTCGGAAGCTAAGCAGGGTCGGGCCTGGTTAGTACTTGGATGGGAGACCGCCTGGGAATACCAGGTGCTGTAAGCTTTTTCCTTTGCCACACTAAATGAGAAACTGCCATTTTTGGCCATGAAACAACATTACTAGATTGTGTGCAGCACTAAGTTGGGTACTGCTGACAAATGCCACTTCTAACCTTTAGCAGGCCAGCCCAACTAGAATAAGCCACACCACAGCAGGGCATTGTAATTCTCCCTTCCTTGTGTGTGCGGCGCGGGGCCGCTGTCAGCTATAAAAGACCGATGGGCCCAACTTCTGTTGCTTACGGCCATACCACCCTGAACACGCCCGATCTCGTCCGATCTCGGAAGCTAAGCAGGGTCGGGCCTGGTTAGTACTTGGATGGGAGACCGCCTGGGAATACCAGGTGCTGTAAGCTTTTTCCTTTGCCACACTAAATGAGAAACTGCCATTTTTGGCAATGAAACAATATTACTAGATTGTGTGCAGCACTAACTTGGGTACTGCTGACAAATGCCACTTCTAACCTTTAGCAGGCCAGCCTAACTAGAATAAGCCACACCACAGCAGGGCATTGTAATTCTCCCTTCCTTGTGTGCGGCGCGGGGCCGCTGTCAGCTATAAAAGACCGATGGGCCCAACTTCTGTTGCTTACGGCCATACCACCCTGAACACGCCCGATCTCGTCCGATCTCGGAAGCTAAGCAGGGTCGGGCCTGGTTAGTACTTGGATGGGAGACCGCCTGGGAATACCAGGTGCTGTAAGCTTTTTCCTTTGCCACACTAAATGAGAAACTGCCATTTTTGGCAATGAAACAATATTACTAGATTGTGTGCAGCACTAACTTGGGTACTGCTGACAAATGCCACTTCTAACCTTTAGCAGGCCAGCCTAACTAGAATAAGCCACACCACAGCAGGGCATTGTAATTCTCCCTTCCTTGTGTGTGCGGCGCGGGGCCGCTGTCAGCTATAAAAGACCGATGGGCCCAACTTCTGTTGCTTACGGCCATACCACCCTGAACACGCCCGATCTCGTCCGATCTCGGAAGCTAAGCAGGGTCGGGCCTGGTTAGTACTTGGATGGGAGACCGCCTGGGAATACCAGGTGCTGTAAGCTTTTTCCTTTGCCACACTAAATGAGAAACTGCCATTTTTGGCCATGAAACAACATTACTAGATTGTGTGCAGCACTAAGTTGGGTACTGCTGACAAATGCCATTTCTAACCTTTAGCAGGCCAGCCCAACTAGAATAAGCCACACCACAGCAGGGCATTGTAATTCTCCCTTCCTTGTGTGTGCGGCGCGGGGCCGCTGTCAGCTATAAAAGACCGATGGGCCCAACTTCTGTTGCTTACGGCCATACCACCCTGAACACGCCCGATCTCGTCCAATCTCGGAAGCTAAGCAGGGTCGGGCCTGGTTAGTACTTGGATGGGAGACCGCCTGGGAATACCAGGTGCTGTAAGCTTTTTCCTTTGCCACACTAAATGAGAAACTGCCATTTTTGGCCATGAAACAATATTACTAGATTGTGTGCAGCACTAACTTGGGTAGGCTACTGCTGACAAATGCCACTTCTAACCTTTAGCAGGCCAGCCCAACTAGAACTAGAAAAAGTGCCCTTCTGGGCACAGGTCTCCACCAGGATAGGAATGTAGGACATTGCAGCTTGCCTTCATCTGGTGGTTGGATAAAAGGGCAACAAAAGTAAACTAGGGAGTTGGCATACAAAGTTATCCACAGATCCGTGCAGTTAGAGGTAAAAACACTTTTCGGCCAGTTATAGCGCCACCTTGAGGCTGAGTT
>NC_139704.1:2208790-2231290 GCF_964188405.1 Protomyctophum parallelum | reverse complement strand
CGGGCCTGGTTAGTACTTGGATGGGAGACCGCCTGGGAATACCAGGTGCTGTAAGCTTTTTCCTTTGCCACACTAAATGAGAAACTGCCATTTTTGGCCATGAAACAATATTACTAGATTGTGTGCAGCACTAACTTGGGTACTGCTGACAAATGCCACTTCTAACCTTTAGCAGGCCAGCCCAACTAGAATAAGCCACACCACAGCAGGGCATTGTAATTCTCCCTTCCTTGTGTGTGCGGCGCGGGGCCGCTGTCAGCTATAAAAGACCGATGGGCCCAACTTCTGTTGCTTACGGCCATACCACCCTGAACACGCCCGATCTCGTCCGATCTCGGAAGCTAAGCAGGGTCGGGCCTGGTTAGTACTTGGATGGGAGACCGCCTGGGAATACCAGGTGCTGTAAGCTTTTTCCTTTGCCACACTAAATGAGAAACTGCCATTTTTGGCCATGAAACAATATTACTAGATTGTGTGCAGCACTAACTTGGGTACTGCTGACAAATGCCACTTCTAACCTTTAGCAGGCCAGCCCAACTAGAATAAGCCACACCACAGCAGGGCATTGTAATTCTCCCTTCCTTGTGTGTGCGGCGCGGGGCCGCTGTCAGCTATAAAAGACCGATGGGCCCAACTTCTGTTGCTTACGGCCATACCACCCTGAACACGCCCGATCTCGTCCGATCTCGGAAGCTAAGCAGGGTCGGTCCTGGTTAGTACTTGGATGGGAGACCGCCTGGGAATACCAGGTGCTGTAAGCTTTTTCCTTTGCCACACTAAATGAGAAACTGCCATTTTTGGCCATGAAACAATATTACTAGATTGTGTGCAGCACTAACTTGGGTACTGCTGACAAATGCCACTTCTAACCTTTAGCAGGCCAGCCCAACTAGAATAAGCCACACCACAGCAGGGCATTGTAATTCTCCCTTCCTTGTGTGCGGCGCGGGGCCGCTGTCAGCTATAAAAGACCGATGGGCCCAACTTCTGTTGCTTACGGCCATACCACCCTGAACACGCCCGATCTCGTCCGATCTCGGAAGCTAAGCAGGGTCGGTCCTGGTTAGTACTTGGATGGGAGACCGCCTGGGAATACCAGGTGCTGTAAGCTTTTTCCTTTGCCACACTAAATGAGAAACTGCCATTTTTGGCCATGAAACAATATTACTAGATTGTGTGCAGCACTAACTTGGGTACTGCTGACAAATGCCACTTCTAAAAATGTGGGTTTTTTGACTCATGGATTAGCGAATTTGTTGCACTGTGTGCTGTGGGGTTTTGTCTGGTTCCGTGGCGTACAGAATAAATGCTAGTCCGTGATTATGTTAGGGTGTAACGTTGGTCCCGCGATTTTGTGATGAACTTAATAGTTGTCACGGCCGGTTTTTCACAGAAGAATGTCAGTTAAGTTAGTAAAACGTTTTATTAAAAAGTGTTACTTATACTGATGTTTGGAGTAAATGGCGTTAAAAGGTGGTACCAGTTAGAAGTTGGAGGAGTTGACTATTTCTTTTGTTATAAAAAGAGGCGGAGGTTTAGTGTTTGAATTACACACATTGGTTTCTATGTTAATATTTTTCCTTTATAAGGGGCATTCTTACATGTGTATTTACGTTGCTACGATTGTGGGGGTGAAGTCGCTACGTTGTTCAAAGTTAGTTCTTTGTTCTTTGTTTGGGGGTCTGCGACGCCATTTTGTTTTTCGATTTTCGGCGGGGAAATGAATGTGTCTGTGAGTTGAGGAATGTGTGTGAGTTGTGTTGTGTGTGTGTGATGTTGTTGGGACTACAGTTGTAGTTTTTTTTCTTGTGTTGTGGCGTCGACGGGCGCCATTTTGTTTTCTTTGTTCTTGGAGACAGGGGAGGCAAGGGGAAGAGGGGGTCGGTAATGCAGGGTTACTTGGTCTTTGTGCGTTTTTTAAGGTTGGATATCTGTGTGTCTGTGTCTGTATGCTTCGGTAGCGTCTGCTTTGTTCTCAATTTAATCCGTTTTGGTCTGAAATCGTGTGCAACACGTTTCAAAGGGGGGAGTATAGATTAAATTGGGGTTTTCAGGTACAATTCAATTGGCTTTAATAATTGTAAATAGGTGGAGTAGTCTCGGTAGGCATCGGTTGTGTGGGGAGGTGATACAGATTCTTACGTGCTATAAAAAACATGACGCTCAGTGTGTACAACTGAGAGTGGTAATGTATTTCTGGCTGGACCAGATTTTATTCCTGCGTGTTGTGTTATAATAGTGATGAGTGCTTGGTCATTTTTAAACTTCATCAATGGTGCACAGATGGGAAGGTAGGTATTACCGTGGGGGTAAGTATTTGTTAAATTCGGAGTGTGGGTGAACAAAATATGGCTTGGGGTCTGCGTCTTTTTGTCAATTATTAATTTTTTATAGCTGGGGCTTTTGTCCCCGGGTAGGAGAATTGCTGAACGTTTGGCATTACATGTAGACAGGGGCTGTGCATTGTTCATTCATTCATCCACAGTTTATATAGTTCTGGATAAGTAGGATACAGTACCGATTCCGTATTTCATGTTTCTGGTTTTGTGTTGTTACATTTTTCTTTCAGAAAGGGGGCGTAGGTGTCCAGCTCACATCAGCTTGGGGACGAGCACAACTCAAGGTTCGGAACATTTTTTCTGATTTCACTATACTCCTCTTTGCCGGGGGGTGTTTGATGTACAGACCAAGGGAAGAGGGAAAAGTTAAAAGTTTAATGGGGAGTCTCTTACGGGAGTGAAAGAATAAGGATCTTGCTTAAATACAATTAAGGCTTGATTAAATCTGTGGACAATCTACAGTTCAGGCTGACTTCTGAAGTAAATATTCTTACTTCAAGTACACTATCTAACTTGAACAAACAGAAGAGCAAAAACAGTGACATAAAACTGTAAAGGGGGTAGCCATTAAATTCCTTGGTCTGAACGTTTTAGTGCCCTCTACTGGCGACTGTACAGAATGCTAGGTTCTGATTTCTTTTTCATTGAATTGTTGGGCTTCAGCGGTGCTTCTGTCCTGTGTGTCTATTTCACCCTCGTTGTCTGTGTCATCTGATAAGTGTTGGGTGGATATGTATGTATGTTCTTCCTTTGAAAGTGTATATTGTTCAAACTGAATTCTCCCTGTTAGGTTGCATAACCATTGTTTCCTCCCCACTTTTCCCACCTCATGGTGTGTAATTAATAATTATAACCCCATGTTTTCTCCCTGTTTTAACTTCCTTTGCACTATAAATACAATGGTGAGGGGGAGTTAATCATTTTTTTCTCCTTTAATGCTCAAGCTTTCCTTCTAGGAAGGGGAAGGGGGGTTGATTTAACCAATTTCTTTCCTCATAATTGGTTCAAGTATAGTGCTTGGTAAATCGTAGATTCTTGGGGATCTACGTGTATTGAGTAACGGTGTGGAAACATAAAATTAAGAGTTAAGTTGTGGAATACTGTAATTTAGGTAGGAATCAGTATTGATTCTGCTAGCACACAAATCTTTATGCTCCACGTAGAAGTTTGTGTTTGAATCTGCAATACCCTGTAGGTTGAAGTAGTATAGTGTCTAACATGCACGCTTAGGGTGTACGTAACATATACATACAGGACTAAACTTACAGTCACATTCGTTTTTACAGATCACACACATTTATCCCTACTGAACTGGTAGGATAGATCACTGCACTATAGGCTTTTGGTTACTGATATGTCCTTTGAGGGACTGGCAATTAACTAAGATTTGTGCATGAATTCAGTTAGAGAATAGTCATACCAGACTCCACTAAGGGGACTAAATTTATTCACATAAGTAGTATAGTATGGTGTCTGTCTGCTACACCTTTTGACCACTGGGGGCGCCACTGAGTCAATTAATGCATAAATTATGCAAATGAGTAATTAATTTATGCATTCAATTATTTACATTCCTTGAATTCCATACATTCCATAAATCATAAATCATATTGTATATATATATCATAAATATCATAAATATAATTAGCATAGTGTTATTATTAAATAATGAAAGCTAATCGCACATTTTCCATGACAGTGTGTGTACAGTGTGTGTGTGTGTGTGTGTGTGCGTGTGTGTGTTCCCTCCCTTCCTCCATGCATCTCCCTGTGACATGTCCCTGCCTTGCCGGCAACCGGGGCCAGGTGCAGAGATTCCGCATACAGGTGTGAAAAGGAAACAATAGGGCTCTCCATTCCTTTGAACTGACATCTGGCAGTTTTCAAAGGGTGTTGTGTAAACAGGGGTGGGGGCTCTCTCCACTCCTTTGAACTGACATCTGGCAGTTTTCAAAGGGTGTTGTGTAAACACGGGTGGGGGCTCTCTCCACTCCTTTCAAGTGCCAGGTGGACATCAGAATGTGTTAATTAGATTTTAAAAAACAGGGGTGTTGTGTAAACACGGGTGGGGGCTCTCTCCACTCCTTTCAAGTGCCAGGTGGCTATTGAGAATCCGTTTCAAGTGCCAGGTGGACATCAGAATGTGTTAATTAGATTTTAAAAAACAGGGGTGTTGTGTAAACAAGGGTGGGGGCTCTCTCCACTCCTTCCAAGTGCCAGGTGGCTATTGAGAATCCGTTTCAATAATGCAGTACCACCTATGCCCTGATGTGATTTCAGTCACATAGTGCAATGTTTTCAGCGGAATGCATATAAATATTGATAAAAACTATAACTAAGTGGTCATAGATTGTTTTTTGTCTTTAACATTCAGCCAAGCATTCAACCAAATGTGACCACAACAGTTAGGCCTGTGTAGACATTACTTAAAATAAAAAGTAGTAGTTTAATTATAATTTTATAAAGTTTATTGACATTAACAACTGCCGTAGCATTTCTAAGTGTGAAGCTTCACAGCGCCCCTATAATATTAGCTCTGAGTTCGATGGGGGGGAGCAGACAAGGAATCAGATTACAGTACTGAGAGGAGGAATGGTGAGTGATACTATGATGCGGTGTTTGTGACTCACGGTTTGTGAATGGATGACCCGCTGCTGTGGCAGTCACGAATCCATACTTTTGTTTTATTTCTGGTGTAAGTCAAGGATACCCCACCTAGTGGTCAATTTCTATATATATAATTACACTGCAATACCATCTATGCCCTGATGTGATTTCAGTCACATAGTGCAATGTTTTCAGCGGTCGGGGACTACCAGTGGTCCTTGAGAGGGGTTCATGTGATCCCCACCAGCTAAATCATGGAGAGTTGGTAACCAAATAGAGTAATAGACCCTTCAATTAGGCTTCATGTTTTTTCCTAATGTTTGTGGTTAAAGTAGGTTTTGTATTATTTTGTGTTTTGTGTTGTGTTTTGTGAACACGCAATACAGTTTCAGTTTAGTTATCGTTTTTAATTTATTTTTAGTTTTTTATTTAGTTTCAGTTAACTAAAATGTTTTTTTTTTAATTCTAGTTTTCGTTTTTTAGTTAGTTTTAGTTAACTATTATAACCTTGCTGGTCTGTTATACAGTGGATCCAGCGTCAACCCTGTCACTCATGGTTGTGAATGAGTTTAAAGCATCCTCCTATGGCCTTCTGGGTAATGCTAGATGCATTCCGGGGATCCAACGTCAACTATAACATTCATGGTTTAAGATTATTATACATTATAGTGTAACAAAAACATGATATAGGTGTAATATGATGACAGTTATAATTAGTTATATACTGTTTGTACCATGTGAACAAAATATGTGAATATACTGTATTCTGTAAATGAAATGTTTAATTAAGTGCATGGAAGTAACTATTGCATGCTGGTTAATTTTTTTTTAACCAATCTGATCACAGCATTTCAGCTGATGCAACCTCCCCTCGATTAGGTGTGCGTGTTTGTTCTCACGGGTGGGAATAGATATGTAGAATAGGGACTCGCCGCTGTGGTAGTCACGAATGCCTGATGCATCATTGGTAATGCTACACATCTGTTATACAGTGGATCCAGCGTCAACCCTGTCACTCGTGGTTGTGAATGAGTTTAAAGTAACGCCCCTATGGCCTTCTGGGTAATGCTAGATGCTTATGACACCATGGATTCACAGTTAACCATGACACTCATGGTTTAAGATTATTATACATTATAGTGTAACAAAACATGATATAGATATAATAAGATATTAGCTATAGAGTTACACGTATACTTTAAAAATGATAGGCCAGCAAATATAGAGTGAATCATTAAGAATAATAATAAAAAATAAAAAATAATACTTAATACAGGTCTAGTGTACAATCTATTCATTGTTGGTATAGATGTTAGGATGGACGGAACTTTACAGAAGATATATTATGATGCTGGTAACCCTGGTGGGTTAGGAGGGGTAGCCAGACTGATCGCAGCTGCTAAAACAGATCATGGGGTCACTCCTAAAATAGTGGAGGTTAAAAAGTGGTTAGAGAAACAAGATGTATATACACTTCATGCTCCTGCGGCCAAGAATTTTAGGAGAAATAGAGTATTTGTAAGCGGCATAGATAAACAATTTCAAGCTGATCTGGTTGAAATGGGGGAATATTCTAAAGAAAATGACGGTATTAGGTATATTCTGACATGTATAGATGTGTTTTCAAAATATGCATGGGTGAGACCTCTACACAATAAGACGGGAGCTTGTGTTACAGAGGCCTTTAAAGATATCTTGGATGAGGGGAGAACTCCCCAGAAATTACAGAGTGATGCCGGTAAAGAATTTTATAACAAGACATTTCAACAATTGATGCAAGGAAATGGGATCCATCATTTCTCAACTGATAATGAGACAAAGGCTAGTATAGTCGAGCGTTTCAATAGGACCCTGAAGACAAAGATGTGGCGTTATTTGACATCAGTCAATTCCCGGAGATATATACCTGTTCTACAGCAATTAGTCGATGCCTATAATGGATCATATCATAGATCTATTAAAATGGCCCCATCTATGGTTAATAAGGATAATGAGAATATAGTATTCAATAATTTATACAAGTCTAAGAATAGCTATAGTATAAAATGTAAATACAATATGGGTGATACTGTACGCATCTCAAAATATAGAGGGGTGTTTAGAAAAGGTTATGAACAGACATTTACAGATGAATTTTTCAAAATAACGGAATGTATCATGAGATCCCCACCAGTTTACAAGTTACAGGATGCTTCAGGGGAGGATATACAGGGGACGTTTTATGAAAAGGAGCTACAGAAAGTTATCATCGACAAAAATAAGGTTTTCAAAATAGAAAAAATACTAAAAAAGAAAAAGTCTCGAGGTCGTATAATGGTATTAATTAAATGGCTAGGTTGGGGCGAAAAGTTCAATTCATGGGTACCAGAAAGTGAGATTATTGATCAAGTGTAGTAGTAGTCGATATCATTTTGAATTAAGAGTATAGCATATTTAAGGCTATGAGGAGATCATATGATTCATATCATATGTGAATCACACAATGGAAGGACAAGGGTTTTATTTAACACTACCTAGTAATGCATCACTAGATGTATACCCCTCTAACAAGATATGGAATTATAGAACTAAACTAGCAAAACCTATCATCCTCAAAGAACCTTATGAGGTGGGGTTAATCGAGATACAATACCCACGTAACTGGCATAATTTTACAAAGGATGACGGGTGGATTACTTTTACTCCACATGAAACAGATGGAATCGTAAAAGCTAGTTCTCCAGGACCGATACAGTTAATGTTAGCTCCAGGGGTCTACGATAGCATTTCTAGGATTATTAAGGAGATAAATAATCTATTACATCATAGAGTAAAAAAAGTCACCATAATGTTTAACGCTATTGAAAATCGCATATTTTTCACAGGCGGGGAAGGAATGACCGTAGTATTTAGAGGACGTTTAGCGTTAATTCTGGGTTTTACACCTGGTGAACCGTTTGAAATACCTACACACCATCAACCTATACGCTATAGTCCACACCCTGCCGATATCTACGGAGGATGTTATAATATATATGTGTATACAGATATCGTGGATTATCAGATCGTTGGGGATAGTTATGTCCCCTTATTGAGAAGTATAAATATAGCCGACGATGCCCGACGAATGCCATACCTCTTGTATGACAAGCCACACTACACCCGTCTGTCCAGGTCTATGATAGGTGATATAGAAATCTCTCTGAAGACTGATCAGAATTTACATGTTCCATTTACATATGGGAAGGTAGTTGCTAAATTACACTTTAGACCTATACGTGATAGATCTTAGGACCGTGAGAATAATGAGAGGCTCTCCATACATTGCGCATGATGACAGGTATATGTCATATTATGCTAATCAAGCAGGATCTGGACTACCGGGGTTTACGGGAGCACCTACCCAATATGGATCGGGACTGGGAGGTATTTTTCGAAATATCTTTCGTTTTGCTATGCCTCTTTTAAAGAGTGGTTTCACTATCGCAAAACCACATCTGAAGACAGCTGCTAAGAATATTGCAGGGGATGTAATCACACACATGATGAATAGGCCTTCAAAACCACGACAGCAAGGATCAGGGTTAATGATTCATCATATGAGGGGTATTAAACGGCCTCCAAGGTTCCAGACACATGGGCGTGTCAAGAAACGTAGAAATACGTATAAAAGAGTAGCCGAGACCCATAAGAAGAAGACAAAGGCTAGACGTCACATCAGTAGGACTACTAGACCGTCAACTAGAGACATCTTCTAACGATACTCCCCATTCTACATTATTTCACCATGTCGTTGATACATACTCAATCACAAGAATGTTCAAAGAGTGAACTGGACCTCTTCAGTGTTTGTTTGACTCAAACAGCAATTGATAAGAATACTTACCACGAAATAAATCCCTTATCAGCCCTCACGGATACCGCGCCTATCGAGTTTTACATCACCGGGAGTTCTGAGGAATATCTCGATCTGAATAATACATATTTACACGTACAAGCTAAAATCACGAATGGTAATGGAACCAATATTGCGGCAGGAGCTGAAGTAGGATTTATCAATTATCCGGGGTGTACACTATTCTCCCAAGTAGATATTATGCTAGGGGATACACTCATATCACATGCATCTAATACTTACCCTTATAGAGGGATATTGGAATGTTTGCTGAATTATGGTGAGGATACACTATCCAGTCAGTTTGGATGTGGTCTCTTCTCTAAAGATACATGTGGACATATGGACGCTTCAAGCCCCGCTGGTGAAAATGCGGGTCTTACTGCTAGAGCTGTATATACTGCCGATAGTACAATTGTAGATATTATAGCTCCTATTCATTCTGATATGTTTTTTCAAGAAAAATTACTTATAAATGGTGTTGATCTCAAGATGAAATTTATACGTGCTAAAGATGATTTCTGTCTGATGGCTACAAATGCTGCTGGTGGTTATAGGGTTAAAATTGTATCAGCTAGTCTATTTATAAAGAAAGTATCAGTATCGCCGGGTGTCCGAATGGGGCATGCCCGAGCTTTAACACAGACAAATATCAAATATCCTATTGATAGAGTATGTTTGAAGACCGTTTCTATACCGAATGGAGCACGACTATGCAGCCAGGAGAACTTATTTTTAGGTCAGATACCTAAGTTTATAGTTATCGGTTTTGTCGATCATGAAGCATTCACAGGGAACTACACTAGGAATCCCTTCAAATTCCATCATTACAATTTAGAATTCTTGAATCTACATACGGACAGTCAATCATACCCAGGGAGACCTTTTCAACCAACCTTCGATAATGGACAGTATGGACGTGAATATTATCAGATGATACAGGCCACTGGTCGTCAACTGAAAGACAGAGGCCTAGCCATCACCCGAAGAGATTTTGGTCTAGGATATACATTGTATTGCTTCAATCTAGAACCAGAC
Organism: Protomyctophum parallelum; assembly: GCF_964188405.1. Lineage (NCBI taxonomy): Eukaryota > Metazoa > Chordata > Actinopteri > Myctophiformes > Myctophidae > Protomyctophum > Protomyctophum parallelum. The sequence continues at coordinate 2,221,432 of NC_139704.1, read as the reverse complement.
GAGGGTTGTGGTGGACACGTGTCATTGATCCGGTCTGGAAACGTCCGTTTGGAGGCCAGATTTAGAACCCCTCTACCTCATACAGTCAACATGATCTGTTATGCTATTTTCGATTCAATCATTGAGATATCAAACCGTAGACAGGTCTTAGTGGATTATTATTAGAGTATTAAAAACTAGATACTAGACATGAATACTATAGAATTAACTAGTGTTCTTAAAAAGAAGGTTAAGAGACACATACATTTATTGGGGGTATTGGCATGTGATCAACTCCCAGATATTATTATTAGTAGTTTACCTGTTATGGTTATTATCAATACCCAACCGTCATCGATGGATGGGGCACATTGGTTAGCCATATATATCAATAATGATCGACATGGATATTTCTTTGATTCATTTGGACACCCTCCTACATATAGGAATTTCCCTGAAGATATAAATATATTTCTTCAGAAGAATTGTGTTAGTGTGACCTATTCTGTAAAACAGGTCCAAGATGACATGGCTACAACATGTGGTCAACATTGTGTATTCTTTCTATGTTATATGCAGAGGGGTTTTTCTTATGAAAAAGTGATGAATTTGTATAAGGATGATCTATGTTGTAATGATGTTATGGTATGTAAGTTTGTTAGTAGAATACGTCCGGAGATGTGTAGAAATCATGATTTTACGTGTGTACAGTGTGTAGAGCATGTAAAATATTGTATGTGAAAAAATGTAATTGATGTTAAGATGATTTCATGATTTAATAATAAATAAATAAAACACGGATACAAATTATTTCAAAATGTAATGTTTTTATTTTATTTTACAATTTTACATAACATAAAACACAGTCACATTCACTGGCATGTGTATAGCATATACATCTTGTTGACATTATATGAATCACAGTAGCATAGTACATACATACATAGAATTAAACAAAATACAATTAAAACAAAAATGAAAAGATCAAAAGAAAATACATAATATAAGCCATATCATAAATCAAGCCAGACTTTTGATGGGGTACGCCTCGTAATACTTCGACTCCTAGGTGTCCTCCTCACTGGTGATATTTCATAAGCTATGGCACTTGGTCTACCTCGTTTCCTAGCCGGAGATATATCGCCACGTTTTATGGCAGTGATAGATACCTTGACGTTATTGTTGGGAATGGCAGATAGAGGTATATTCAATGTGGCAATTTTATCCAAAAACTGCATCCACCCCCGTGGTCTCTTATCATCGGACATCTTGAATGGATTTGTTACATTCTTAAGTAAGTCGTAAAGATGTGATCCTCTAATAGTATTTCCATCGATAATTAACTCTCCATGGGGGGTCCATGAGACATCATCTTTATATTTAGATAATGTATCCATAATGTGTTGAACATTCTTCTTGTTTTTGTCAGGCATATGGTATAAAATATCCTTCAAAACATGGTCTTCTGAGGTTACTACATTAGCATTTTCTGCACTATCATCCACATGAGTGTTTTGCATGCCTTTAGGTAATGACAATGTGAGCATAGTTGTATCGGCCCCTCTCTGTTTAACCAGAGCCAAATATCTATGTAAAACCATAGTGTATTTCTTCGCTTTTGCATGTAAATCGGTGTCATGGGTGTTCAAGACATCTAGTATTGATTTATCCAATTCATTCTCAGCGACTTGTCTGATAGATTCACGAGGTGATGCTGATGATGATGATAGCTGTTTTAAACTATCCAACTGCTGCTGTGGTACTAGAAACATTTTCTGTACGTGATCCATATTTGTAAATAAAAAATAGCAGAAGTAAAAAAAAACTATCTCCGTGAAAACAGACTGGTTATGAAAGGCAGTGCAGCAGCTAGCAATGGCAGAATGAAACCATTACCTCTCTGGTTAATAATTAGTTTCTTTTTGGTTAGATTAATCCGTTTATCTGCAATTAACCTCACATGCCCCTTTTTCTTCTGCAATGCGTTATATTGTTTAGCTGATAACGGTATTTTGCCACGCAGAATATTAATGGAGATTTCACAGAGAGCATTCAGAAAATCTGAACTGGCATTTTTCAGAATAATGCGTCTGGTTTTAGGACTGGCCTTATACAATCTTTCCAGTAGGACTAAATTTCTACGAATGAGGTCTGACATGATTACAACAGGGTTTTTCTAGGTAAATAGACTACTGATGTGTCTGCTAATATCTCTGATCTGAGACGAAAACAGTCCGGTGTTGTTGTTTTAAAGTCAACAAGTAGATATCCATATGAACGACTGGTGGCGTCGTTATAGGCTTGTAAAAAATATTTAGTATTCCCCGGATACATCTGCCGTGCTAGCAACATTATCTGATTCTTGTCTCTGGATGTTTTGAATAAGACTAAGTAATTAGCATTCAAGCTAATAGTTCTGCTAGCCTTACCTTGTATAAAGATGTTCTGTAGTAAATAGATACAACTGAGATTCCTATGATGTACGTACTTTGTGAAAACATTCTGAACCTCTTGATTCTGACTAGCTGCATCCATGACATCATCAATTATTAATAAATTATGTAAATTAGTAGGTAAGAGGTTATCATCACATAATGACTCTGGAATTCCTTGTACAAAGTTGATAGGCCTGATTTTCAATAAATCATCATACATCTTTTGCCAACAAGCATATATGTACACAATATTCTCTACTTTAGCAGAGATAATCTGATCAGCATGTTCAATTAGCTCTTTCACAAAGAAAGTCTTCCCGCTATTAGACGGCCCTGCTATCAGCATACTAAAAGGATGTTGTAATTTGGTTTGAAAACCATTAGCATCTTTAAAACCATCTCCGTTAGTAGCCATAAGGAAGGGTGGTGAAGTCGGGGTATACTCGTCTCTTGTTGTATACAATTCGTACACGTTTAACAACTGTTGCATTTCTTAACTGCAACGTGGTTTTATTCCTAGTGATAGTGGATGTCTCAACCTGGACAAAACCATGCTACCAGAACTAATTAATAAACAGATGCTGATGTTAAACAGTACAATGTTACATAAATGACAGGTAGCTTTGTAAACATGTGTGATTTGTGTAACAATGAGAGGGGGTGTGGTGTATAGAATCAGGACAGCCTATTTAAAAGGGAGGTCTCAGATCTACATCTGTATCAGATCTTTCACACCCCGAGGATAAGGCTACGATTCCTCAATTATTCGTCAATTATTTCCTCTCAATATTAGTCATGGATGCTATGGATACACGAGGATCCCATAATGAATCAATGGAACTTCAGACGTTATCGTCAACCGAACCAAACCACACCAAACCTCTGTTCAACTCATATGATCCTTACAGAGTATGGGGATATGTGGATCCACTAGAGGACAGATTGGTCTATACTCCGGCTCTCGAAATATACAAAGAGAGAATGGATGATGCGGTCATGACTGCCGAGCTGTTAAGCATACATATGCCCAGAATTGATAAGGAGGACCTGATGGACTTGGAGTCAGACGGGTTGATAATCGATACGGATGATGAATATTTTGATGCTATCGAACCGATGGACTTGACTACGATCCAGAATAGTAGATGGGGAGTTGGACAACTTCCCAGCACAACCCCAACCCTCCTCAACCCCGAACTATTCCAAACCAGTGCAACCCTGCATACTCTGATGATGAGGACGCAACCTCCCCTCTAGATCTAGATGCACCAAACCTTGTCCATGAGGGTGCTACAAAATATGATGATGACCTTCGCCATGATGCACAGGACAAACTCAGACTCAGAACCCAAAAAGAACCTAAACCCAACACTACATTCCCCTGTCCATACTGCATCAGAGTAATCGGATCCAGAATCGGCCTCCATAGCCACCTGACGACCCACAAGCCCCCTATGTACAGTGTACCCACTATACACTTATAGACTCAGATAAAATCATCATTGATAACTCAATTTATACTACATTTTGTACTATATGATTTAGTTTTGGATCTGTTAGATGTATTGTGTAACATACCTGTGTAAATATGTGTTACATGTTTCTCACTAAATAAAAAATATCAGACTCATTTTCATCGTTGTTTTTATCTCATGTTTATTTCATATTTATTATTCAGTGTATGTAAAAAAAAAACCCAGTTGTTTATCTATACCGCTTACAAATACTCTATTTCTCCTAAAATTCTTGGCCGCAGGAGCATGAAGTGTATATACATCTTGTTTCTCTAACCACTTTTTAACCTCCACTATTTTAGGAGTGACCCCATGATCTGTTTTAGCAGCTGCGATCAGTCTGGCTACCCCTCCTAACCCACCAGGGTTACCAGCATCATAATATATCTTCTGTAAAGTTCCGTCCATCCTAACATCTATACCAACAATGAATAGATTGTACACTAGACCTGTATTAAGTATTATTTTTTATTTTTTATTATTATTCTTAATGATTCACTCTATATTTGCTGGCCTATCATTTTTAAAGTATACGTGTAACTCTATAGCTAATATCTTATTATATCTATATCATGTTTTGTTACACTATAATGTATAATAATCTTAAACCATGAGTGTCATGGTTAACTGTGAATCCATGGTGTCATAAGCATCTAGCATTACCCAGAAGGCCATAGGGGCGTTACTTTAAACTCATTCACAACCACGAGTGACAGGGTTGACGCTGGATCCACTGTATAACAGATGTGTAGCATTACCAATGATGCATCAGGCATTCGTGACTACCACAGCGGCGAGTCCCTATTCTACATATCTATTCCCACCCGTGAGAACAAACACGCACACCTAATCGAGGGGAGGTTGCATCAGCTGAAATGCTGTGATCAGATTGGTTAAAAAAAAATTAACCAGCATGCAATAGTTACTTCCATGCACTTAATTAAACATTTCATTTACAGAATACAGTATATTCACATATTTTGTTCACATGGTACAAACAGTATATAACTAATTATAACTGTCATCATATTACACCTATATCATGTTTTTGTTACACTATAATGTATAATAATCTTAAACCATGAATGTTATAGTTGACGTTGGATCCCCGGAATGCATCTAGCATTACCCAGAAGGCCATAGGAGGATGCTTTAAACTCATTCACAACCATGAGTGACAGGGTTGACGCTGGATCCACTGTATAACAGACCAGCAAGGTTATAATAGTTAACTAAAACTAACTAAAAAACGAAAACTAGAATTAAAAAAAAAACATTTTAGTTAACTGAAACTAAATAAAAAACTAAAAATAAATTAAAAACGATAACTAAACTGAAACTGTATTGCGTGTTCACAAAACACAACACAAAACACAAAATAATACAAAACCTACTTTAACCACAAACATTAGGAAAAAACATGAAGCCTAATTGAAGGGTCTATTACTCTATTTGGTTACCAACTCTCCATGATTTAGCTGGTGGGGATCACATGAACCCCTCTCAAGGACCACTGGTAGTCCCCGACCGCTGAAAACATTGCACTATGTGACTGAAATCACATCAGGGCATAGATGGTATTGCAGTGTAATTATATATATAGAAATTGACCACTAGGTGGGGTATCCTTGACTTACACCAGAAATAAAACAAAAGTATGGATTCGTGACTGCCACAGCAGCGGGTCATCCATTCACAAACCGTGAGTCACAAACACCGCATCATAGTATCACTCACCATTCCTCCTCTCAGTACTGTAATCTGATTCCTTGTCTGCTCCCCCCCATCGAACTCAGAGCTAATATTATAGGGGCGCTGTGAAGCTTCACACTTAGAAATGCTACGGCAGTTGTTAATGTCAATAAACTTTATAAAATTATAATTAAACTACTACTTTTTATTTTAAGTAATGTCTACACAGGCCTAACTGTTGTGGTCACATTTGGTTGAATGCTTGGCTGAATGTTAAAGACAAAAAACAATCTATGACCACTTAGTTATAGTTTTTATCAATATTTATATGCATTCCGCTGAAAACATTGCACTATGTGACTGAAATCACATCAGGGCATAGGTGGTACTGCAGGGTAGTTATATATGTATATAGACCTTGACCACTAGGTGGGGGTATCCTTGTGCATGGATATATTACCTCATGTAAGTTAATTAAGTACCTGCAAAAGAAAGAAACCTACACTTACCTTTTCCAACCACAAAACACAACATGAACCATTAAAATCACATCAGGGCATAGTTGGTACTGCAGTGTAATTTATATATATATATAGAAATTGACTACTAGGCGGGGTATCCATGACTTACCCAATAAATAAACAAAAGTCAGTCTAGTGTGTACCCTCCGAATCATCCATCCAGACAGCCATATGAAAAATGTTCTCCCACTGTATAAATAGGGAAAGCCTTACGATATGTATATGTATATCGTGTAATCTGTAATGTATTGTATACTTTCGATTGTATACTTTTATGAATCTGTGCTCCAAACCATGTGATCATGGTTGTGAGTTAAATAAATGATGATGATGACACATAACAAAAGCCATGTGTTTCCCCTGTCACCTGTCAGCTGTCAGCTGGCAATTGTCACCTGTCAACTGTCAACTGTCACCTGTCAGCTGTCAGCTGGCAATTGTCACCTGTCAACTGTCAACTGTCACCTGTCAGCTGTCAGCTGGCAATTGTCACCTGTCAACTGTCAACTATCACCTGTCACCTGCCACCTGGCACTTGAAAGGAGTGGAGAGAGCCCCCACCCTTGTTTACACAACACCCCTGTTTTTTAAAATCTAATTAACACATTCTGATGTCCACCTGGCACTTGAAAGGAATCGAACCCCCATTGTTCTCATTTTCACACTTTGAAAACGGAGGTGTCTAGACGGTCAACACGGTCAACACAGCTGTTCCGACACAGCTGTGTCCCACAGGAAGAAAGAGGAAGGGAGGGAGAGAGAGATGATCAGCTTTTTTTTTAAACACACACATACATTATAAAAACTATTATTAGCTTTTATTATTTAATAATAACACTATGGTAATTATATTTATGATATTTATGATATATATATACAATATGATTTATGATTTATGGAATGTATGGAATTCAAGGAATGTAAATAATTGAATGCATAAATTAATTACTCATTTGCATAATTTATGCATTAATTGACTCAGTGGCGCCCCCAGTGGTCAAAAGGTGTAGCAGACAGACACCATACTATACTACTCACATACATCATTGGTAAGGAAGAATTGGTTAGAGTAATTTAAGATCATACATCAGAGATTCCATTTGTCATTTTCCGGTACCACTGAATAAGTTAGTCATGGCTGGGGTGGTGGGTGTGTCTGCTGTGCCGCAAACTAGGACCCCTGTGGAGATTGTACAGTACAGGAATCCAACACAGAAAAATATTGCAAAACTGTCTAAAAAATGGAATGTTAGGTGGCCGTATTTGGTGGAACCGTGGCCGGTACAGGGGACATTTAATATAGCACTCATAAAGGTATTGCAGGGGTTGGTGCAGGGGTACAGGGCGGGTCAGGAAAAGGGGAGGAAAGGGGCGGAAAGAGTAGCGAGGAGGACGGAAGAGGGGGAGGTTTTGGGTTTATTTCTAGCTGAAGGACAGACACTGACGACGGCCCTTAAGCGGAAACAGACATCTAGAGCCCCGCCCCGGACGTCGTCGGACAAATATAGAGACATTTGTGAGGCACCCTTTTCGCACCTGGCTGGAATCCTACCAGTCCTAGCCCCAACTCTGACCAAACCAGAACCCGCGGAGGATACACCAAAGACTGCTTCCCCGTCTGCGCGACAAGGAATATACCCACACATGCCCATGCTGGTGTCCGATGGGACATATAGACTCACGTCAGACACCGGTGACCTCATGGAATCTGGGACTACAAGGACGAAGATGGACATGCGTCCGACGGAGATAGGAAAGGACAACAGTGGGTCCAGATCGGAGGGGGGAAGGTCCACCCCCGGGAAGTCCACCCACAGGGTCAGATCGAGCTCGTCAGCTGTGGAGGGAGGCGGCTATGATCCCCGCGTCAGAGCCCTCTTCGGGAAAGCGGAGGAGAGAGGAAAAGAACAGTACCGGGGGACACGGGTATCCTCTGAGTCGGACGGAAGTGGAGAGGACGAGGATGAGGGTACACCCACCCGGGATGCAGAGGTTTTCCGCAGGAGGTTGGTCGAAATCAAAAAGGACAAGGCACGCCAAGCGAAGGACCTGAAGGGATACAAAGACAACAAACTCATCGCGGATAGTCTGATGGCCAGTCTGGATGCGTTGACAAGAGAGGAGGAGGAGGTCAGTCGATTCCTGGTCGGAGGGGACAAGAGGCAGAAACGGTCAGGACAGGGCCGAGGGAGGAGGCACGAGGAGGCACAACAGGAAACGATGACTGCCATGGCTGCCATGTCGTTAAAAGAGGAGGCCCTGGACCGGCAGATGAAAGACCTGAAGGAGCTTCTGGAGGAGGCCCGGGAGAGGGCAAAGGCATCAGGCCCAACACCGAGGGGAGGGATGGGGACGCGGAGTATGAAGAAGAAGGCCGAATCCCGGGAGGAGGAGAAGGGTGAAACATCAGACACTGAAAGGGGGGAAGAAGAGGAGAGCTGGGAGACGGCCAAAGACAATGAGGACAAGGGAGGAGAAAGTAGCAAGACGAAGGCCCCCGGCAAAATGATGCCAATGACGGTACGCGGTCCGCATGTTGATTACCGGCCATGGCTCCAGATGGATATTCAGCTCATCTCTCTGCCTGCGTGATTTTCCTCATCCGACCGTCTAAGAGTTTACCGTCTATACTCTTCGTTGCTTTGTCTATTTTGGTCCAGTTTAGATGAGTGTACTTGTTGAATTTACACGACAAGTTGGAGCCTGAAAAAACTGCTTTTGGAGTGGATCATTCCATTCCAGGTAAAAAGAACCGTGGACCAGGGGACAATTTGGACAATTTGGCGTTGAGTTGAATTTTATTTTTTCGGTGAACGGCGGTCGGCGGAACAAAGGGATGCGGGGACCAACAGCACGTGCGGTGCTCTCCGACATGGACGGCGACGTAGCGAAGGGAGCGGCTCTCCAGACACGCCATGCAGCAGCGGGAGAAAGCGCCTCTACAGCGCATCGGATGGCGACCTGCGGATCTCCACATATCGGCGGGAAGCGGCGGCGATCCGACCGGGGAAGGCGACACTACAAGCGGCGGGCGGATGCGTCTCTTCACGGCAAGCAAGCAGCGGCGAGGAGGGAGGCGTTCTACAAGGGCCCTTCAACGAGTGAGTCTTCCACCGAGGGGGGTCTCCGACCAAGCGGCGGCCGAGAGCTTTCATGACGGCATGCGGCGAGAGGACGGCACGGCGCGGTTCAGTTCATCAGCGATCGCGAGCGGAGACGTTTTCATTCATTCTTCATTCTTCAAACAGAGGAGAGCAAGCTCACGATGTTGCGTTTCGATGTTCTGTAGCTGCACAAGCGTTCATATTTTTCTTTCCAGTCATTTTGTGGTATTTTTAATATTCACATAAATGTCTGGAAGGGGGGAGTATGAATATGGGTGTTGGACGGGACATGAAAGGACAATGGACACGTGAGTGGCAGTGCGCGGACAAAACATTGCAACAAGGTTTCTTCATAACATGATGCAGTTCTCAGTTTGACCACGAATGCCTTCAGGTACGTCACATGTGTAAAAGGGGAATTATATTTGAGAAAAATTTAAAATACAGTATGAATAAGTACTGTGTCGAATTGTGGGCTAAAGTAACCAGAGCGAAAATGGTGGTCAGAATAGTTAAATCTATTAACCTTACTCGGTCTGTAGGCCTAGTATGGGGCTAAAAGTAATTTTGGTGAAAGAGTAGCATTGATATTGGTTTATCGCTTCATTTTTGGAGCAGTGACTGTGTTTTTACGGTAGATTGACTTTTTCTCAAACGAATAATAGATATTAAACAAAGTTAAGAGACAATGTTTTGCGACACTAAAAGAGTTCATTTATAACAGATGGAAGAGATTCAACAGTCCTATCTGTATTCAAAACGTTTGTGTAATGTAAGTTTATTCAACATATAATGTAGGCATGTGTTGATATGTGTTTTGTCGAAGTTTAAATTAGTTAAAAAAGTTGATTAAAGAGCCTATGGGTCTTGGAAATGATTAAATAATGTTTAGCTCGATTGAAACAATTGTATGTGGCTGTGTCAGGCGGACGATAGTGGCCCTATCAATACGCGTCAGTACGTAATTCGTCTTGGTATTAATAGAGCTAATTATGGTTTTCTCGTATGAAATTTAGTGTGCGAATATAGTCAACTATGAAAAGGCAGTTAGTTGCCAGCGATGTGCGAGATTTTGCTGTTAATATCGAGATAACTTGGACCTTTGGACGTGAGTGAGTAAACAGTAGTAGCATAGGTCGATTCGTCATTTACCCAGGCCCTTAAAGGTGGGTACTGGGATAATGTAATTGCAGCGTGCTGTCATCAAGATCAAACTTTTGAAGGGAAATAGTTTCAAAATATAAATGGATTATTGAGCGTGTCTGAAAAAGCTTGTGTGTTTAAAACTGAAACACAGGGTAAGACAAAGTTGTGGTGTGTTTAAATGTCAGTTAATTGTGAAGTGCAAATGTAAATTTTCATATATGCATGATGCCTGGAATTATTTTTTGGGAACTTTTAAAGTGGAACGTTCTGTTGTTTCTTTCCTAATGTTTAGTATAGTACATGTGATTGGGTCAAGGGGGGTGTAATAGAATTATTGTTCCATATTTTTATGTGACCATCATCATGGTAATGGTCAAGGGGGGAATGTCGTATCTGGACTCGATAATTCTGTACTATAGCATGCTATAATCAACTCTAAGTTGATTGTCTAGTCTGTCTGTCTGCAAGTTTGAAAGCAATCACTCAGTCAAGTACTCTGCATTGTTCATTACTCCTTTGAAGCTTCTCTCAGGTGTGAATCAAAACACACGTAGCAGCCATCTGCTATTCCTATGCACGTTGTTGATCTTTATGTTAAATCCCAACCCCTCCCAGAACTCAACTGTTTGATGTAAACTATATATATGTCTGTAAATACAATGTTGAGGGAGGCTTGTGGGGGCAGCTTGACCGTCCGGTCAGGTATGCCCTGGGCTCCGCGGCTCAACTCAAGGGCCGCGGAAAGCCCTCTGTCTTTGTCTGACTTACTGCAAATAAATACATCGATGGATATTCAGCTCATCTCTCTGCCTGCGTGATTTTCCTCATCCGACCGTCTAAGAGTTTACCGTCTATACTCTTCGTTGCTTTGTCTATTTTGGTCCAGTTTAGATGAGTGTACTTGTTGAATTTACACGACAAGTGTGCGGCGCGGGGCCGCTGTCAGCTATAAAAGACCGATGGGCCCAACTTCTGTTGCTTACGGCCATACCACCCTGAACACGCCCGATCTCGTCCGATCTCGGAAGCTAAGCAGGGTCGGTCCTGGTTAGTACTTGGATGGGAGACCGCCTGGGAATACCAGGTGCTGTAAGCTTTTTCCTTTGCCACACTAAATGAGAAACTGCCATTTTTGGCCATGAAACAATATTACTAGATTGTGTGCAGCACTAACTTGGGTACTGCTGACAAATGCCACTTCTAACCTTTAGCAGGCCAGCCCAACTAGAATAAGCCACACCACAGCAGGGCATTGTAATTCTCCCTTCCTTGTGTGCGGCGCGGGGCCGCTGTCAGCTATAAAAGACCGATGGGCCCAACTTCTGTTGCTTACGGCCATACCACCCTGAACACGCCCGATCTCGTCCGATCTCGGAAGCTAAGCAGGGTCGGTCCTGGTTAGTACTTGGATGGGAGACCGCCTGGGAATACCAGGTGCTGTAAGCTTTTTCCTTTGCCACACTAAATGAGAAACTGCCATTTTTGGCCATGAAACAATATTACTAGATTGTGTGCAGCACTAACTTGGGTACTGCTGACAAATGCCACTTCTAACCTTTAGCAGGCCAGCCCAACTAGAATAAGCCACACCACAGCAGGGCATTGTAATTCTCCCTTCCTTGTGTGTGCGGCGCGGGGCCGCTGTCAGCTATAAAAGACCGATGGGCCCAACTTCTGTTGCTTACGGCCATACCACCCTGAACACGCCCGATCTCGTCCGATCTCGGAAGCTAAGCAGGGTCGGGCCTGGTTAGTACTTGGATGGGAGACCGCCTGGGAATACCAGGTGCTGTAAGCTTTTTCCTTTGCCACACTAAATGAGAAACTGCCATTTTTGGCCATGAAACAATATTACTAGATTGTGTGCAGCACTAACTTGGGTACTGCTGACAAATGACACTTCTAACCTTTAGCAGGCCAGCCCAACTAGAATAAGCCACACCACAGCAGGGCATTGTAATTCTCCCTTCCTTGTGTGTGCGGCGCGGGGCCGCTGTCAGCTATAAAAGACCGATGGGCCCAACTTCTGTTGCTTAAGGCCATACCACCCTGAACACGCCCGATCTCGTCCGATCTCGGAAGCTAAGCAGGGTCGGGCCTGGTTAGTACTTGGATGGGAGACCGCCTGGGAATACCAGGTGCTGTAAGCTTTTTCCTTTGCCACACTAAATGAGAAACTGCCATTTTTAGCAAAGAAACAATATTACTAGATTGTGTGCAGCACTAACTTGGGTACTGCTGACAAATGCCA
>NC_139704.1:2168790-2203790 GCF_964188405.1 Protomyctophum parallelum | reverse complement strand
ATATTACTAGATTGTGTGCAGCACTAACTTGGGTACTGCTGACAAATGCCACTTCTAACCTTTAGCAGGCCAGCCCAACTAGAATAAGCCACACCACAGCAGGGCATTGTAATTCTCCCTTCCTTGTGTGTGCGGCGCGGGGCCGCTGTCAGCTATAAAAGACCGATGGGCCCAACTTCTGTTGCTTACGGCCATACCACCCTGAACACGCCCGATCTCGTCCGATCTCGGAAGCTAAGCAGGGTCGGGCCTGGTTAGTACTTGGATGGGAGACCGCCTGGGAATACCAGGTGCTGTAAGCTTTTTCCTTTGCCACACTAAATGAGAAACTGCCATTTTTGGCCATGAAACAATATTACTAGATTGTGTGCAGCACTAACTTGGGTACTGCTGACAAATGCCACTTCTAACCTTTAGCAGGCCAGCCCAACTAGAATAAGCCACACCACAGCAGGGCATTGTAATTCTCCCTTCCTTGTGTGTGCGGCGCGGGCCGCTGTCAGATATAAAAGACCGATGGGCCCAACTTCTGTTGCTTACGGCCATACCACCCTGAACACGCCCGATCTCGTCCGATCTCGGAAGCTAAGCAGGGTCGGGCCTGGTTAGTACTTGGATGGGAGACCGCCTGGGAATACCAGGTGCTGTAAGCTTTTTCCTTTGCCACACTAAATGAGAAACTGCCATTTTTGGCCATGAAACAATATTACTAGATTGTGTGCAGCACTAACTTGGGTACTGCTGACAAATGCCACTTCTAACCTTTAGCAGGCCAGCCCAACTAGAATAAGCCACACCACAGCAGGGCATTGTAATTCTCCCTTCCTTGTGTGTGCGGCGCGGGGCCGCTGTCAGCTATAAAAGACCGATGGGCCCAACTTCTGTTGCTTACGGCCATACCACCCTGAACACGCCCGATCTCGGAAGCTAAGCAGGGTCGGGCCTGGTTAGTACTTCGATGGGAGACCGCCTGGGAATACCAGGTGCTGTAAGCTTTTTCCTTTGCCACACTAAATGAGAAACTGCCATTTTTGGCCATGAAACAATATTACTAGATTGTGTGCAGCACTAACTTGGGTACTGCTGACAAATGCGACTTCTAACCTTTAGCAGGCCAGCCCAACTAGAATAAGCCACACCACAGCAGGGCATTGTAATTCTCCCTTCCTTGTGTGTGCGGCGCGGGGCCGCTGTCAGCTATAAAAGACCGATGGGCCCAACTTCTGTTGCTTACGGCCATACCACCCTGAACACGCCCGATCTCGTCCGATCTCGGAAGCTAAGCAGGGTCGGGCCTGGTTAGTACTTGGATGGGAGACCGCCTGGGAATACCAGGTGCTGTAAGCTTTTTCCTTTGCCACACTAAATGAGAAACTGCCATTTTTGGCCATGAAACAATATTACTAGATTGTGTGCAGCACTAACTTGGGTACTGCTGACAAATGCCACTTCTAACCTTTAGCAGGCCAGCCCAACTAGAATAAGCCACACCACAGCAGGGCATTGTAATTCTCCCTTCCTTGTGTGTGCGGCGCGGGGCCGCTGTCAGCTATAAAAGACCGATGGGCCCAACTTCTGTTGCTTACGGCCATACCACCCTGAACACGCCCGATCTCGTCCGATCTCGGAAGCTAAGCAGGGTCGGGCCTGGTTAGTACTTGGATGGGAGACCGCCTGGGAATACCAGGTGCTGTAAGCTTTTTCCTTTGCCACACTAAATGAGAAACTGCCATTTTTGGCCATGAAACAATATTACTAGATTGTGTGCAGCACTAACTTGGGTACTGCTGACAAATGCCACTTCTAACCTTTAGCAGGCCAGCCCAACTAGAATAAGCCACACCACAGCAGGGCATTGTAATTCTCCCTTCCTTGTGTGTGCGGCGCGGGGCCGCTGTCAGCTATAAAAGACCGATGGGCCCAACTTCTGTTGCTTACGGCCATACCACCCTGAACACGCCCGATCTCGTCCGATCTCGGAAGCTAAGCAGGGTCGGGCCTGGTTAGTACTTGGATGGGAGACCGCCTGGGAATACCAGGTGCTGTAAGCTTTTTCCTTTGCCACACTAAATGAGAAACTGCCATTTTTGGCCATGAAACAATATTACTAGATTGTGTGCAGCACTAACTTGGGTACTGCTGACAAATGCCACTTCTAACCTTTAGCAGGCCAGCCCAACTAGAATAAGCCACACCACAGCAGGGCATTGTAATTCTCCCTTCCTTGTGTGTGCGGCGCGGGGCCGCTGTCAGCTATAAAAGACCGATGGGCCCAACTTCTGTTGCTTACGGCCATACCACCCTGAACACGCCCGATCTCGTCCGATCTCGGAAGCTAAGCAGGGTCGGGCCTGGTTAGTACTTGGATGGGAGACCGCCTGGGAATACCAGGTGCTGTAAGCTTTTTCCTTTGCCACACTAAATGAGAAACTGCCATTTTTGGCCATGAAACAATATTACTAGATTGTGTGCAGCACTAACTTGGGTACTGCTGACAAATGCCACTTCTAACCTTTAGCAGGCCAGCCCAACTAGAATAAGCCACACCACAGCAGGGCATTGTAATTCTCCCTTCCTTGTGTGTGCGGCGCGGGGCCGCTGTCAGCTATAAAAGACCGATGGGCCCAACTTCTGTTGCTTACGGCCATACCACCCTGAACACGCCCGATCTCGTCCGATCTCGGAAGCTAAGCAGGGTCGGTCCTGGTTAGTACTTGGATGGGAGACCGCCTGGGAATACCAGGTGCTGTAAGCTTTTTCCTTTGCCACACTAAATGAGAAACTGCCATTTTTGGCCATGAAACAATATTACTAGATTGT
Organism: Protomyctophum parallelum; assembly: GCF_964188405.1. Taxonomy (NCBI): domain Eukaryota; kingdom Metazoa; phylum Chordata; class Actinopteri; order Myctophiformes; family Myctophidae; genus Protomyctophum; species Protomyctophum parallelum. Next base: position 2,200,970 of record NC_139704.1, on the reverse strand, counting down.
GTGCAGCACTAACTTGGGTACTGCTGACAAATGCCACTTCTAACCTTTAGCAGGCCAGCCCAACTAGAATAAGCCACACCACAGCAGGGCATTGTAATTCTCCCTTCCTTGTGTGCGGCGCGGGGCCGCTGTCAGCTATAAAAGACCGATGGGCCCAACTTCTGTTGCTTACGGCCATACCACCCTGAACACGCCCGATCTCGTCCGATCTCGGAAGCTAAGCAGGGTCGGTCCTGGTTAGTACTTGGATGGGAGACCGCCTGGGAATACCAGGTGCTGTAAGCTTTTTCCTTTGCCACACTAAATGAGAAACTGCCATTTTTGGCCATGAAACAATATTACTAGATTGTGTGCAGCACTAACTTGGGTACTGCTGACAAATGCCACTTCTAACCTTTAGCAGGCCAGCCCAACTAGAATAAGCCACACCACAGCAGGGCATTGTAATTCTCCCTTCCTTGTGTGTGCGGCGCGGGGCCGCTGTCAGCTATAAAAGACCGATGGGCCCAACTTCTGTTGCTTACGGCCATACCACCCTGAACACGCCCGATCTCGTCCGATCTCGGAAGCTAAGCAGGGTCGGGCCTGGTTAGTACTTGGATGGGAGACCGCCTGGGAATACCAGGTGCTGTAAGCTTTTTCCTTTGCCACACTAAATGAGAAACTGCCATTTTTGGCCATGAAACAATATTACTAGATTGTGTGCAGCACTAACTTGGGTACTGCTGACAAATGCCACTTCTAACCTTTAGCAGGCCAGCCCAACTAGAATAAGCCACACCACAGCAGGGCATTGTAATTCTCCCTTCCTTGTGTGTGCGGCGCGGGGCCGCTGTCAGCTATAAAAGACCGATGGGCCCAACTTCTGTTGCTTACGGCCATACCACCCTGAACACGCCCGATCTCGTCCGATCTCGGAAGCTAAGCAGGGTCGGGCCTGGTTAGTACTTGGATGGGAGACCGCCTGGGAATACCAGGTGCTGTAAGCTTTTTCCTTTGCCACACTAAATGAGAAACTGCCATTTTTGGCCATGAAACAATATTACTAGATTGTGTGCAGCACTAACTTGGGTACTGCTGACAAATGCCACTTCTAACCTTTAGCAGGCCAGCCCAACTAGAATAAGCCACACCACAGCAGGGCATTGTAATTCTCCCTTCCTTGTGTGTGCGGCGCGGGGCCGCTGTCAGATATAAAAGACCGATGGGCCCAACTTCTGTTGCTTACGGCCATACCACCCTGAACACGCCCGATCTCGTCCGATCTCGGAAGCTAAGCAGGGTCGGGCCTGGTTAGTACTTGGATGGGAGACCGCCTGGGAATACCAGGTGCTGTAAGCTTTTTCCTTTGCCACACTAAATGAGAAACTGCCATTTTTGGCCATGAAACAATATTACTAGATTGTGTGCAGCACTAACTTGGGTACTGCTGACAAATGCCACTTCTAACCTTTAGCAGGCCAGCCCAACTAGAATAAGCCACACCACAGCAGGGCATTGTAATTCTCCCTTCCTTGTGTGTGCGGCGCGGGGCCGCTGTCAGCTATAAAAGACCGATGGGCCCAACTTCTGTTGCTTACGGCCATACCACCCTGAACACGCCCGATCTCGTCCGATCTCGGAAGCTAAGCAGGGTCGGGCCTGGTTAGTACTTGGATGGGAGACCGCCTGGGAATACCAGGTGCTGTAAGCTTTTTCCTTTGCCACACTAAATGAGAAACTGCCATTTTTGGCCATGAAACAATATTACTAGATTGTGTGCAGCACTAACTTGGGTACTGCTGACAAATGCCACTTCTAACCTTTAGCAGGCCAGCCCAACTAGAATAAGCCACACCACAGCAGGGCATTGTAATTCTCCCTTCCTTGTGTGTGCGGCGCGGGGCCGCTGTCAGCTATAAAAGACCGATGGGCCCAACTTCTGTTGCTTACGGCCATACCACCCTGAACACGCCCGATCTCGTCCGATCTCGGAAGCTAAGCAGGGTCGGGCCTGGTTAGTACTTGGATGGGAGACCGCCTGGGAATACCAGGTGCTGTAAGCTTTTTCCTTTGCCACACTAAATGAGAAACTGCCATTTTTGGCCATGAAACAATATTACTAGATTGTGTGCAGCACTAACTTGGGTACTGCTGACAAATGCCACTTCTAACCTTTAGCAGGCCAGCCCAACTAGAATAAGCCACACCACAGCAGGGCATTGTAATTCTCCCTTCCTTGTGTGTGCGGCGCGGGGCCGCTGTCAGCTATAAAAGACCGATGGGCCCAACTTCTGTTGCTTACGGCCATACCACCCTGAACACGCCCGATCTCGTCCGATCTCGGAAGCTAAGCAGGGTCGGGCCTGGTTAGTACTTGGATGGGAGACCGCCTGGGAATACCAGGTGCTGTAAGCTTTTTCCTTTGCCACACTAAATGAGAAACTGCCATTTTTGGCCATGAAACAATATTACTAGATTGTGTGCAGCACTAACTTGGGTACTGCTGACAAATGCCACTTCTAACCTTTAGCAGGCCAGCCCAACTAGAATAAGCCACACCACAGCAGGGCATTGTAATTCTCCCTTCCTTGTGTGCGGCGCGGGGCCGCTGTCAGCTATAAAAGACCGATGGGCCCAACTTCTGTTGCTTACGGCCATACCACCCTGAACACGCCCGATCTCGTCCGATCTCGGAAGCTAAGCAGGGTCGGTCCTGGTTAGTACTTGGATGGGAGACCGCCTGGGAATACCAGGTGCTGTAAGCTTTTTCCTTTGCCACACTAAATGAGAAACTGCCATTTTTGGCCATGAAACAATATTACTAGATTGTGTGCAGCACTAACTTGGGTACTGCTGACAAATGCCACTTCTAACCTTTAGCAGGCCAGCCCAACTAGAATAAGCCACACCACAGCAGGGCATTGTAATTCTCCCTTCCTTGTGTGTGCGGCGCGGGGCCGCTGTCAGCTATAAAAGACCGATGGGCCCAACTTCTGTTGCTTACGGCCATACCACCCTGAACACGCCCGATCTCGTCCGATCTCGGAAGCTAAGCAGGGTCGGGCCTGGTTAGTACTTGGATGGGAGACCGCCTGGGAATACCAGGTGCTGTAAGCTTTTTCCTTTGCCACACTAAATGAGAAACTGCCATTTTTGGCCATGAAACAATATTACTAGATTGTGTGCAGCACTAACTTGGGTACTGCTGACAAATGCCACTTCTAACCTTTAGCAGGCCAGCCCAACTAGAATAAGCCACACCACAGCAGGGCATTGTAATTCTCCCTTCCTTGTGTGTGCGGCGCGGGGCCGCTGTCAGCTATAAAAGACCGATGGGCCCAACTTCTGTTGCTTACGGCCATACCACCCTGAACACGCCCGATCTCGTCCGATCTCGGAAGCTAAGCAGGGTCGGGCCTGGTTAGTACTTGGATGGGAGACCGCCTGGGAATACCAGGTGCTGTAAGCTTTTTCCTTTGCCACACTAAATGAGAAACTGCCATTTTTGGCCATGAAACAATATTACTAGATTGTGTGCAGCACTAACTTGGGTACTGCTGACAAATGCCACTTCTAACCTTTAGCAGGCCAGCCCAACTAGAATAAGCCACACCACAGCAGGGCATTGTAATTCTCCCTTCCTTGTGTGTGCGGCGCGGGGCCGCTGTCAGCTATAAAAGACCGATGGGCCCAACTTCTGTTGCTTACGGCCATACCACCCTGAACACGCCCGATCTCGTCCGATCTCGGAAGCTAAGCAGGGTCGGGCCTGGTTAGTACTTGGATGGGAGACCGCCTGGGAATACCAGGTGCTGTAAGCTTTTTCCTTTGCCACACTAAATGAGAAACTGCCATTTTTGGCCATGAAACAATATTACTAGATTGTGTGCAGCACTAACTTGGGTACTGCTGACAAATGCCACTTCTAACCTTTAGCAGGCCAGCCCAACTAGAATAAGCCACACCACAGCAGGGCATTGTAATTCTCCCTTCCTTGTGTGCGGCGCGGGGCCGCTGTCAGCTATAAAAGACCGATGGGCCCAACTTCTGTTGCTTACGGCCATACCACCCTGAACACGCCCGATCTCGTCCGATCTCGGAAGCTAAGCAGGGTCGGTCCTGGTTAGTACTTGGATGGGAGACCGCCTGGGAATACCAGGTGCTGTAAGCTTTTTCCTTTGCCACACTAAATGAGAAACTGCCATTTTTGGCCATGAAACAATATTACTAGATTGTGTGCAGCACTAACTTGGGTACTGCTGACAAATGCCACTTCTAACCTTTAGCAGGCCAGCCCAACTAGAATAAGCCACACCACAGCAGGGCATTGTAATTCTCCCTTCCTTGTGTGTGCGGCGCGGGGCCGCTGTCAGCTATAAAAGACCGATGGGCCCAACTTCTGTTGCTTACGGCCATACCACCCTGAACACGCCCGATCTCGTCCGATCTCGGAAGCTAAGCAGGGTCGGGCCTGGTTAGTACTTGGATGGGAGACCGCCTGGGAATACCAGGTGCTGTAAGCTTTTTCCTTTGCCACACTAAATGAGAAACTGCCATTTTTGGCCATGAAACAATATTACTAGATTGTGTGCAGCACTAACTTGGGTACTGCTGACAAATGCCACTTCTAACCTTTAGCAGGCCAGCCCAACTAGAATAAGCCACACCACAGCAGGGCATTGTAATTCTCCCTTCCTTGTGTGTGCGGCGCGGGGCCGCTGTCAGCTATAAAAGACCGATGGGCCCAACTTCTGTTGCTTACGGCCATACCACCCTGAACACGCCCGATCTCGTCCGATCTCGGAAGCTAAGCAGGGTCGGGCCTGGTTAGTATTTGGATGGGAGACCGCCTGGGAATACCAGGTGCTGTAAGCTTTTTCCTTTGCCACACTAAATGAGAAACTGCCATTTTTGGCCATGAAACAATATTACTACAGTACTGTCCCTTTCGTCTGTACCAGGCCAGTACCTAGAGGTACCTATAGGTTTTTAAAAGAACCTGGGTACCTCTGGAAGCCACACCTCTGATGGGTGTGGTTTAGTCTTAAGGGGTGTGTTTTTTTCACCCACTGTGTAATATAATAAACGGACAGTAGGTGGCAGTAGGACAGAGGCCAGAGCAACTATACATCCCAGCTTGCAAATTAACCAAGTAATAAAAAAAACATGCTGCAAAACTCTTTTAATATATAGATATGCCAGGGACCCCCATTTGGAGAGATATGCTAGGGACCCCCATTTGAAAATATATGCCAGGGACCCCCCATTTGAAGAGATATGCCAGGGACCCCCATTTGAAAATATATGCCAGGGACCCCCATTTGAAAAGATATGCCAGGGACCCCCCATTTGAAGAGATATGCCAGGGACCCCCATTTGAAAATATATGCCAGGGACCCCCCATTTGAAGAGATATGCCAGGGACCCCCATTTGAAAAGATATGCCAGGGACCCCCATTACCCCCAGTTACTTTGTAGATTTTTGATCACATCACAAACACACACATTAACTTTAGCCATATAGCTACACAAGCTTGTGAGCTTGTAGATCTGCTATTTTCTAAAAATTATATATATTTGAAAATTTGCAATGGTATATTATGCATAAAGTGTAATTTCTACTTTTGTTACTTTTGTACTTTTACTCAAGTAAATGTTGCATTACGAACTTTTACTTGTAATTACCAAAGTAGTACTTTTAGTACTTTTTCCAGGGGTATTTGTTTTCTCTTTAAAACAATTCTGGGGTCTACTCAGGTTTTTGAGTGAAGCCCATACAGATCTCCAGCTTCAAGTGTCTCTTTAGACATGCTAATAAGCTGGTCAGGCTACTACTTGGCCTCAACCCCCGAATCCAACTAACACCTCCACACTTTGAAAGGCTGGAAGGGCTTAGGGTTGACAACAGAGTACAGCATCTTGCAATGGGTCTGGTCCACAAGATTCGCTACACACCAAGATGTACTTTCTGAGTTTCTGTGCTTGTTTATTGCAAACTGTTAAATAACCGAGTCAATTAATCAATCAGTTATATACCCCATATTACAATAAAAAACTAAACTAAATGGAAAGTGGAAACTAATGATACATTCAAAACAAACAACCTAATGTTAGGGTTCATGTTGATTGATTTAATACTTTATGAACGGTATGCAGGGGGGGGGGAAGCACAGGAAAGCACCTACAGTTTGACGTGAAGTACATTTCACCCTGGTTCCTATATTTTTCATTTAGCATCTAAAGAATGAATCTCAAAAACCTACCAATGTGCTTGCTTGCATTTGTCTCATAGCCAGGACTCTTGACTGGAAGTTCAAACCAGACTCCTGTAGGCTACACTCTCAGAGATAAATGATGATTCCATTGTATAACTCATTGATGGATTGACTACTTTATTTGCAAGAAACACGCACCTAAAGTAAAGTTGAATACAAACAAGAGTATGATATAAAGCGCTTGTGATAAAAGCGCTATATAAAAGCACAATTTACCAAAAGGATTAACCCCAAGATATGGCCTGTTTCCATTGAGGTCCTGTGTATTCAATTAATCAAAACATACAGCCCAGAAGTTCTGTACGGTTAGGACATGTAACTCAGTTTCCACTTCATTTTGTGTGCAGTGGATGCATACTGTAGTGTAGTCTGTCACTTCTGAACATTTTAATTCCCTTACAAATACCCCATATTACAATAAAAAATAACCTAAATGGAACATGAAAACCGACCGACAGACAGACAGGCAGTGAGGCCCCCAGGAAGCTGAAAGTTTCTCGTGTTTGTTGTTGAAAGCGATAGAAGTAATAATAATAGCTAATATTTAGCGGTAGTAATAGTAACTATTACTACAACTGAGTATCAAATATCAATCATAATAATAAGCAGACTTGGCAACCTGACTTGTAGAAAGTATTCACACAATCATGTTACCAAGATTGCCTTATTTTTTACCTTTAGAAATATTGCATGAATCAGAGCCTGTCAGTCATTAGATGATGCAAAAACACTGATCCATGCCCTTGTTTTTTCTGGGCTTGATTACTGCAATTCTGGACTGCAGAATACTGCCAAAGAAAACAACTGAATCTGTGACCTTCCAACCTACAGGACCCCCCCCCCCCCCCACACACACACACACACACACACACACACACACTCTCTCTCGCTGTAGCCTCTGTAGTATAGGCTGACTACTGTATACAATTAACATAACCTGTTTGGCTAGACAGTAGACACTGTGGGGAGAGAGAGTCAAAGACTACTAAAAACTGTCAGATTGCAACAGACTAGCATTTTTAATCAGCACAAACCAGGACAGGCTAAATACAGGCATGTTTGGGTACAGAGCCTGCTTTTAACTAATTCAGATGGCATATGAAAAAAGGGGGTCCTCAGAACAGGGGGTCCTCAGAACAGGGGGTCCTCTCAGAACAGGGGGTCCACAGAACAGGGGGTCCACAGAACAGGGGGTCCTCTCAGAACAGGGGGTCCACAGAACAGGGGGTCCACAGAACAGGGGGTCCTCTCAGAACAGGGGGTCCACAGAACAGGGGGTCCTCTCAGAACAGGGGGTCCACAGAACAGGGGGTCCTCTCAGAACAGGGGGTCCACAGAACAGGGGGTCCTCTCAGAACAGGGGGTCCACAGAACAGGGGGTCCTCTCAGAACAGGGGGTCCACAGAACAGGGGGTCCTCTCAGAACAGGGGGTCCACAGAACAGGGGGTCCTCTCAGAACAGGGGGTCCTCTCAGAACAGGGGGTCCACAGAACAGGGGGTCCTCTCAGAACAGGGGGTCCACAGAACAGGGGGTCCACAGAACAGGGGGTCCTCTCAGAACAGGGGGTCCACAGAACAGGGGGTCCTCTCAGAACAGGGGGTCCACAGAACAGGGGGTCCTCTCAGAACAGGGGGTCCTCTCAGAACAGGGGGTCCTCTCAGAACAGGGGGTCCACAGAACAGGGGGTCCTCTCAGAACAGGGGGTCCACAGAACAGGGGGTCCTCTCAGAACAGGGGGTCCACAGAACAGGGGGTCCTCTCAGAACAGGGGGTCCTCTCAGAACAGGGGGTCCACAGAACAGGGGGTCCTCTCAGAACAGGGGGTCCACAGAACAGGGGGTCCTCTGTGATGTGATGCTTTTTCCACCACTGCATATTGCTAGAAGCTATTAAGACTTAATAGCTCTGCTCATCATGGGCCGACGCCACCTGGTGGTTGAATAGCTACTCCACACTCCACAATAAACCTGTGGGTGTGGCTGAGAATCTGGGGGTGTGTCTGTGGGTGTGTCTAACATAAATACCCGTAGGTACCCATGGATGTCATTTTGAGATCGAGGAGGAAATGGATAGGATTGTACTGTAGATTGTGTGCAGCACTAACTTGGGTACTGCTGACAAATGCCACTTCTAACCTTTAGCAGGCCAGCCCAACTAGAATAAGCCACACCACAGCAGGGCATTGTAATTCTCCCTTCCTTGTGTGTGCGGCGCGGGGCCGCTGTCAGATATAAAAGACCGATGGGCCCAACTTCTGTTGCTTACGGCCATACCACCCTGAACACGCCCGATCTCGTCCGATCTCGGAAGCTAAGCAGGGTCGGGCCTGGTTAGTACTTGGATGGGAGACCGCCTGGGAATACCAGGTGCTGTAAGCTTTTTCCTTTGCCACACTAAATGAGAAACTGCCATTTTTGGCCATGAAACAATATTACTAGATTGTGTGCAGCACTAACTTGGGTACTGCTGACAAATGCCACTTCTAACCTTTAGCAGGCCAGCCCAACTAGAATAAGCCACACCACAGCAGGGCATTGTAATTCTCCCTTCCTTGTGTGTGCGGCGCGGGGCCGCTGTCAGCTATAAAAGACCGATGGGCCCAACTTCTGTTGCTTACGGCCATACCACCCTGAACACGCCCGATCTCGTCCGATCTCGGAAGCTAAGCAGGGTCGGGCCTGGTTAGTACTTCGATGGGAGACCGCCTGGGAATACCAGGTGCTGTAAGCTTTTTCCTTTGCCACACTAAATGAGAAACTGCCATTTTTGGCCATGAAACAATATTACTAGATTGTGTGCAGCACTAACTTGGGTACTGCTGACAAATGCGACTTCTAACCTTTAGCAGGCCAGCCCAACTAGAATAAGCCACACCACAGCAGGGCATTGTAATTCTCCCTTCCTTGTGTGTGCGGCGCGGGGCCGCTGTCAGCTATAAAAGACCGATGGGCCCAACTTCTGTTGCTTACGGCCATACCACCCTGAACACGCCCGATCTCGTCCGATCTCGGAAGCTAAGCAGGGTCGGGCCTGGTTAGTACTTGGATGGGAGACCGCCTGGGAATACCAGGTGCTGTAAGCTTTTTCCTTTGCCACACTAAATGAGAAACTGCCATTTTTGGCCATGAAACAATATTACTAGATTGTGTGCAGCACTAACTTGGGTACTGCTGACAAATGCCACTTCTAACCTTTAGCAGGCCAGCCCAACTAGAATAAGCCACACCACAGCAGGGCATTGTAATTCTCCCTTCCTTGTGTGTGCGGCGCGGGGCCGCTGTCAGCTATAAAAGACCGATGGGCCCAACTTCTGTTGCTTACGGCCATACCACCCTGAACACGCCCGATCTCGTCCGATCTCGGAAGCTAAGCAGGGTCGGTCCTGGTTAGTACTTGGATGGGAGACCGCCTGGGAATACCAGGTGCTGTAAGCTTTTTCCTTTGCCACACTAAATGAGAAACTGCCATTTTTGGCCATGAAACAATATTACTAGATTGTGTGCAGCACTAACTTGGGTACTGCTGACAAATGCCACTTCTAACCTTTAGCAGGCCAGCCCAACTAGAATAAGCCACACCACAGCAGGGCATTGTAATTCTCCCTTCCTTGTGTGCGGCGCGGGGCCGCTGTCAGCTATAAAAGACCGATGGGCCCAACTTCTGTTGCTTACGGCCATACCACCCTGAACACGCCCGATCTCGTCCGATCTCGGAAGCTAAGCAGGGTCGGGCCTGGTTAGTACTTGGATGGGAGACCGCCTGGGAATACCAGGTGCTGTAAGCTTTTTCCTTTGCCACACTAAATGAGAAACTGCCATTTTTGGCCATGAAACAATATTACTAGATTGTGTGCAGCACTAACTTGGGTACTGCTGACAAATGCCACTTCTAACCTTTAGCAGGCCAGCCCAACTAGAATAAGCCACACCACAGCAGGGCATTGTAATTCTCCCTTCCTTGTGTGTGCGGCGCGGGGCCGCTGTCAGCTATAAAAGACCGATGGGCCCAACTTCTGTTGCTTACGGCCATACCACCCTGAACACGCCCGATCTCGTCCGATCTCGGAAGCTAAGCAGGGTCGGGCCTGGTTAGTACTTGGATGGGAGACCGCCTGGGAATACCAGGTGCTGTAAGCTTTTTCCTTTGCCACACTAAATGAGAAACTGCCATTTTTGGCCATGAAACAATATTACTAGATTGTGTGCAGCACTAACTTGGGTACTGCTGACAAATGCCACTTCTAACCTTTAGCAGGCCAGCCCAACTAGAATAAGCCACACCACAGCAGGGCATTGTAATTCTCCCTTCCTTGTGTGTGCGGCGCGGGGCCGCTGTCAGCTATAAAAGACAGATGGGCCCAACTTCTGTTGCTTACGGCCATACCACCCTGAACACGCCCGATCTCGTCCGATCTCGGAAGCTAAGCAGGGTCGGGCCTGGTTAGTACTTGGATGGGAGACCGCCTGGGAATACCAGGTGCTGTAAGCTTTTTCCTTTGCCACACTAAATGAGAAACTGCCATTTTTGGCCATGAAACAATATTACTAGATTGTGTGCAGCACTAACTTGGGTACTGCTGACAAATGCCACTTCTAACCTTTAGCAGGCCAGCCCAACTAGAATAAGCCACACCACAGCAGGGCATTGTAATTCTCCCTTCCTTGTGTGCGGCGCGGGGCCGCTGTCAGCTATAAAAGACCGATGGGCCCAACTTCTGTTGCTTACGGCCATACCACCCTGAACACGCCCGATCTCGTCCGATCTCGGAAGCTAAGCAGGGTCGGTCCTGGTTAGTACTTGGATGGGAGACCGCCTGGGAATACCAGGTGCTGTAAGCTTTTTCCTTTGCCACACTAAATGAGAAACTGCCATTTTTGGCCATGAAACAATATTACTAGATTGTGTGCAGCACTAACTTGGGTACTGCTGACAAATGCCACTTCTAACCTTTAGCAGGCCAGCCCAACTAGAATAAGCCACACCACAGCAGGGCATTGTAATTCTCCCTTCCTTGTGTGTGCGGCGCGGGGCCGCTGTCAGCTATAAAAGACCGATGGGCCCAACTTCTGTTGCTTACGGCCATACCACCCTGAACACGCCCGATCTCGTCCGATCTCGGAAGCTAAGCAGGGTCGGGCCTGGTTAGTACTTGGATGGGAGACCGCCTGGGAATACCAGGTGCTGTAAGCTTTTTCCTTTGCCACACTAAATGAGAAACTGCCATTTTTGGCCATGAAACAATATTACTAGATTGTGTGCAGCACTAACTTGGGTACTGCTGACAAATGCCACTTCTAACCTTTAGCAGGCCAGCCCAACTAGAATAAGCCACACCACAGCAGGGCATTGTAATTCTCCCTTCCTTGTGTGTGCGGCGCGGGGCCGCTGTCAGCTATAAAAGACCGATGGGCCCAACTTCTGTTGCTTACGGCCATACCACCCTGAACACGCCCGATCTCGTCCGATCTCGGAAGCTAAGCAGGGTCGGGCCTGGTTAGTACTTGGATGGGAGACCGCCTGGGAATACCAGGTGCTGTAAGCTTTTTCCTTTGCCACACTAAATGAGAAACTGCCATTTTTGGCCATGAAACAATATTACTACAGTACTGTCCCTTTCGTCTGTACCAGGCCAGTACCTAGAGGTACCTATAGGTTTTTAAAAGAACCTGGGTACCTCTGGAAGCCACACCTCTGATGGGTGTGGTTTAGTCTTAAGGGGTGTGTTTTTTTCACCCACTGTGTAATATAATAAACGGACAGTAGGTGGCAGTAGGACAGAGGCCAGAGCAACTATACATCCCAGCTTGCAAATTAACCAAGTAATAAAAAAAACATGCTGCAAAACTCTTTTAATATATAGATATGCCAGGGACCCCCATTTGGAGAGATATGCTAGGGACCCCCATTTGAAAATATATGCCAGGGACCCCCCATTTGAAGAGATATGCCAGGGACCCCCATTTGAAAATATATGCCAGGGACCCCCATTTGAAAAGATATGCCAGGGACCCCCCATTTGAAGAGATATGCCAGGGACCCCCATTTGAAAATATATGCCAGGGACCCCCCATTTGAAGAGATATGCCAGGGACCCCCATTTGAAAAGATATGCCAGGGACCCCCATTACCCCCAGTTACTTTGTAGATTTTTGATCACATCACAAACACACACATTAACTTTAGCCATATAGCTACACAAGCTTGTGAGCTTGTAGATCTGCTATTTTCTAAAAATTATATATATTTGAAAATTTGCAATGGTATATTATGCATAAAGTGTAATTTCTACTTTTGTTACTTTTGTACTTTTACTCAAGTAAATGTTGCATTACGAACTTTTACTTGTAATTACCAAAGTAGTACTTTTAGTACTTTTTCCAGGGGTATTTGTTTTCTCTTTAAAACAATTCTGGGGTCTACTCAGGTTTTTGAGTGAAGCCCATACAGATCTCCAGCTTCAAGTGTCTCTTTAGACATGCTAATAAGCTGGTCAGGCTACTACTTGGCCTCAACCCCCGAATCCAACTAACACCTCCACACTTTGAAAGGCTGGAAGGGCTTAGGGTTGACAACAGAGTACAGCATCTTGCAATGGGTCTGGTCCACAAGATTCGCTACACACCAAGATGTACTTTCTGAGTTTCTGTGCTTGTTTATTGCAAACTGTTAAATAACCGAGTCAATTAATCAATCAGTTATATACCCCATATTACAATAAAAAACTAAACTAAATGGAAAGTGGAAACTAATGATACATTCAAAACAAACAACCTAATGTTAGGGTTCATGTTGATTGATTTAATACTTTATGAACGGTATGCAGGGGGGGGGGAAGCACAGGAAAGCACCTACAGTTTGACGTGAAGTACATTTCACCCTGGTTCCTATATTTTTCATTTAGCATCTAAAGAATGAATCTCAAAAACCTACCAATGTGCTTGCTTGCATTTGTCTCATAGCCAGGACTCTTGACTGGAAGTTCAAACCAGACTCCTGTAGGCTACACTCTCAGAGATAAATGAGGATTCCATTGTATAACTCATTGATGGATTGACTACTTTATTTGCAAGAAACACGCACCTAAAGTAAAGTTGAATACAAACAAGAGTATGATATAAAGCGCTTGTGATAAAAGCGCTATATAAAAGCACAATTTACCAAAAGGATTAACCCCAAGATATGGCCTGTTTCCATTGAGGTCCTGTGTATTCAATTAATCAAAACATACAGCCCAGAAGTTCTGTACGGTTAGGACATGTAACTCAGTTTCCACTTCATTTTGTGTGCAGTGGATGCATACTGTAGTGTAGTCTGTCACTTCTGAACATTTTAATTCCCTTACAAATACCCCATATTACAATAAAAAATAACCTAAATGGAACATGAAAACCGACCGACAGACAGACAGGCAGTGAGGCCCCCAGGAAGCTGAAAGTTTCTCGTGTTTGTTGTTGAAAGCGATAGAAGTAATAATAATAGCTAATATTTAGCGGTAGTAATAGTAACTATTACTACAACTGAGTATCAAATATCAATCATAATAATAAGCAGACTTGGCAACCTGACTTGTAGAAAGTATTCACACAATCATGTTACCAAGATTGCCTTATTTTTTACCTTTAGAAATATTGCATGAATCAGAGCCTGTCAGTCATTAGATGATGCAAAAACACTGATCCATGCCCTTGTTTTTTCTGGGCTTGATTACTGCAATTCTGGACTGCAGAATACTGCCAAAGAAAACAACTGAATCTGTGACCTTCCAACCTACAGGACCCCCCCCCCCCACACACACACACACACACACACACACACACACACACACTCTCTCTCGCTGTAGCCTCTGTAGTATAGGCTGACTACTGTATACAATTAACATAACCTGTTTGGCTAGACAGTAGACACTGTGGGGAGAGAGAGTCAAAGACTACTAAAAACTGTCAGATTGCAACAGACTAGCATTTTTAATCAGCACAAACCAGGACAGGCTAAATACAGGCATGTTTGGGTACAGAGCCTGCTTTTAACTAATTCAGATGGCATATGAAAAAAGGGGGTCCTCAGAACAGGGGGTCCTCAGAACAGGGGGTCCTCTCAGAACAGGGGGTCCACAGAACAGGGGGTCCACAGAACAGGGGGTCCTCTCAGAACAGGGGGTCCACAGAACAGGGGGTCCACAGAACAGGGGGTCCTCTCAGAACAGGGGGTCCACAGAACAGGGGGTCCTCTCAGAACAGGGGGTCCACAGAACAGGGGGTCCTCTCAGAACAGGGGGTCCACAGAACAGGGGGTCCTCTCAGAACAGGGGGTCCACAGAACAGGGGGTCCTCTCAGAACAGGGGGTCCACAGAACAGGGGGTCCTCTCAGAACAGGGGGTCCACAGAACAGGGGGTCCTCTCAGAACAGGGGGTCCTCTCAGAACAGGGGGTCCACAGAACAGGGGGTCCTCTCAGAACAGGGGGTCCACAGAACAGGGGGTCCACAGAACAGGGGGTCCTCTCAGAACAGGGGGTCCACAGAACAGGGGGTCCTCTCAGAACAGGGGGTCCACAGAACAGGGGGTCCTCTCAGAACAGGGGGTCCTCTCAGAACAGGGGGTCCACAGAACAGGGGGTCCTCTCAGAACAGGGGGTCCACAGAACAGGGGGTCCTCTCAGAACAGGGGGTCCACAGAACAGGGGGTCCTCTCAGAACAGGGGGTCCTCTCAGAACAGGGGGTCCACAGAACAGGGGGTCCTCTCAGAACAGGGGGTCCACAGAACAGGGGGTCCTCTGTGATGTGATGCTTTTTCCACCACTGCATATTGCTAGAAGCTATTAAGACTTAATAGCTCTGCTCATCATGGGCCGACGCCACCTGGTGGTTGAATAGCTACTCCACACTCCACAATAAACCTGTGGGTGTGGCTGAGAATCTGGGGGTGTGTCTGTGGGTGTGTCTAACATAAATACCCGTAGGTACCCATGGATGTCATTTTGAGATCGAGGAGGAAATGGATAGGATTGTACTGTAGATTGTGTGCAGCACTAACTTGGGTACTGCTGACAAATGCCACTTCTAACCTTTAGCAGGCCAGCCCAACTAGAATAAGCCACACCACAGCAGGGCATTGTAATTCTCCCTTCCTTGTGTGTGCGGCGCGGGGCCGCTGTCAGATATAAAAGACCGATGGGCCCAACTTCTGTTGCTTACGGCCATACCACCCTGAACACGCCCGATCTCGTCCGATCTCGGAAGCTAAGCAGGGTCGGGCCTGGTTAGTACTTGGATGGGAGACCGCCTGGGAATACCAGGTGCTGTAAGCTTTTTCCTTTGCCACACTAAATGAGAAACTGCCATTTTTGGCCATGAAACAATATTACTAGATTGTGTGCAGCACTAACTTGGGTACTGCTGACAAATGCCACTTCTAACCTTTAGCAGGCCAGCCCAACTAGAATAAGCCACACCACAGCAGGGCATTGTAATTCTCCCTTCCTTGTGTGTGCGGCGCGGGGCCGCTGTCAGCTATAAAAGACCGATGGGCCCAACTTCTGTTGCTTACGGCCATACCACCCTGAACACGCCCGATCTCGTCCGATCTCGGAAGCTAAGCAGGGTCGGGCCTGGTTAGTACTTCGATGGGAGACCGCCTGGGAATACCAGGTGCTGTAAGCTTTTTCCTTTGCCACACTAAATGAGAAACTGCCATTTTTGGCCATGAAACAATATTACTAGATTGTGTGCAGCACTAACTTGGGTACTGCTGACAAATGCGACTTCTAACCTTTAGCAGGCCAGCCCAACTAGAATAAGCCACACCACAGCAGGGCATTGTAATTCTCCCTTCCTTGTGTGTGCGGCGCGGGGCCGCTGTCAGCTATAAAAGACCGATGGGCCCAACTTCTGTTGCTTACGGCCATACCACCCTGAACACGCCCGATCTCGTCCGATCTCGGAAGCTAAGCAGGGTCGGGCCTGGTTAGTACTTGGATGGGAGACCGCCTGGGAATACCAGGTGCTGTAAGCTTTTTCCTTTGCCACACTAAATGAGAAACTGCCATTTTTGGCCATGAAACAATATTACTAGATTGTGTGCAGCACTAACTTGGGTACTGCTGACAAATGCCACTTCTAACCTTTAGCAGGCCAGCCCAACTAGAATAAGCCACACCACAGCAGGGCATTGTAATTCTCCCTTCCTTGTGTGTGCGGCGCGGGGCCGCTGTCAGCTATAAAAGACCGATGGGCCCAACTTCTGTTGCTTACGGCCATACCACCCTGAACACGCCCGATCTCGTCCGATCTCGGAAGCTAAGCAGGGTCGGTCCTGGTTAGTACTTGGATGGGAGACCGCCTGGGAATACCAGGTGCTGTAAGCTTTTTCCTTTGCCACACTAAATGAGAAACTGCCATTTTTGGCCATGAAACAATATTACTAGATTGTGTGCAGCACTAACTTGGGTACTGCTGACAAATGCCACTTCTAACCTTTAGCAGGCCAGCCCAACTAGAATAAGCCACACCACAGCAGGGCATTGTAATTCTCCCTTCCTTGTGTGCGGCGCGGGGCCGCTGTCAGCTATAAAAGACCGATGGGCCCAACTTCTGTTGCTTACGGCCATACCACCCTGAACACGCCCGATCTCGTCCGATCTCGGAAGCTAAGCAGGGTCGGGCCTGGTTAGTACTTGGATGGGAGACCGCCTGGGAATACCAGGTGCTGTAAGCTTTTTCCTTTGCCACACTAAATGAGAAACTGCCATTTTTGGCCATGAAACAATATTACTAGATTGTGTGCAGCACTAACTTGGGTACTGCTGACAAATGCCACTTCTAACCTTTAGCAGGCCAGCCCAACTAGAATAAGCCACACCACAGCAGGGCATTGTAATTCTCCCTTCCTTGTGTGTGCGGCGCGGGGCCGCTGTCAGCTATAAAAGACCGATGGGCCCAACTTCTGTTGCTTACGGCCATACCACCCTGAACACGCCCGATCTCGTCCGATCTCGGAAGCTAAGCAGGGTCGGGCCTGGTTAGTACTTGGATGGGAGACCGCCTGGGAATACCAGGTGCTGTAAGCTTTTTCCTTTGCCACACTAAATGAGAAACTGCCATTTTTGGCCATGAAACAATATTACTAGATTGTGTGCAGCACTAACTTGGGTACTGCTGACAAATGCCACTTCTAACCTTTAGCAGGCCAGCCCAACTAGAATAAGCCACACCACAGCAGGGCATTGTAATTCTCCCTTCCTTGTGTGTGCGGCGCGGGGCCGCTGTCAGCTATAAAAGACCGATGGGCCCAACTTCTGTTGCTTACGGCCATACCACCCTGAACACGCCCGATCTCGTCCGATCTCGGAAGCTAAGCAGGGTCGGGCCTGGTTAGTACTTGGATGGGAGACCGCCTGGGAATACCAGGTGCTGTAAGCTTTTTCCTTTGCCACACTAAATGAGAAACTGCCATTTTTGGCCATGAAACAATATTACTAGATTGTGTGCAGCACTAACTTGGGTACTGCTGACAAATGCCACTTCTAACCTTTAGCAGGCCAGCCCAACTAGAATAAGCCACACCACAGCAGGGCATTGTAATTCTCCCTTCCTTGTGTGTGCGGCGCGGGGCCGCTGTCAGCTATAAAAGACCGATGGGCCCAACTTCTGTTGCTTACGGCCATACCACCCTGAACACGCCCGATCTCGTCCGATCTCGGAAGCTAAGCAGGGTCGGGCCTGGTTAGTACTTGGATGGGAGACCGCCTGGGAATACCAGGTGCTGTAAGCTTTTTCCTTTGCCACACTAAATGAGAAACTGCCATTTTTGGCCATGAAACAATATTACTAGATTGTGTGCAGCACTAACTTGGGTACTGCTGACAAATGCCACTTCTAACCTTTAGCAGGCCAGCCCAACTAGAATAAGCCACACCACAGCAGGGCATTGTAATTCTCCCTTCCTTGTGTGTGCGGCGCGGGGCCGCTGTCAGATATAAAAGACCGATGGGCCCAACTTCTGTTGCTTACGGCCATACCACCCTGAACACGCCCGATCTCGTCCGATCTCGGAAGCTAAGCAGGGTCGGGCCTGGTTAGTACTTGGATGGGAGACCGCCTGGGAATACCAGGTGCTGTAAGCTTTTTCCTTTGCCACACTAAATGAGAAACTGCCATTTTTGGCCATGAAACAATATTACTAGATTGTGTGCAGCACTAACTTGGGTACTGCTGACAAATGCCACTTCTAACCTTTAGCAGGCCAGCCCAACTAGAATAAGCCACACCACAGCAGGGCATTGTAATTCTCCCTTCCTTGTGTGTGCGGCGCGGGGCCGCTGTCAGCTATAAAAGACCGATGGGCCCAACTTCTGTTGCTTACGGCCATACCACCCTGAACACGCCCGATCTCGTCCGATCTCGGAAGCTAAGCAGGGTCGGGCCTGGTTAGTACTTGGATGGGAGACCGCCTGGGAATACCAGGTGCTGTAAGCTTTTTCCTTTGCCACACTAAATGAGAAACTGCCATTTTTGGCCATGAAACAATATTACTAGATTGTGTGCAGCACTAACTTGGGTACTGCTGACAAATGCCACTTCTAACCTTTAGCAGGCCAGCCCAACTAGAATAAGCCACACCACAGCAGGGCATTGTAATTCTCCCTTCCTTGTGTGTGCGGCGCGGGGCCGCTGTCAGCTATAAAAGACCGATGGGCCCAACTTCTGTTGCTTACGGCCATACCACCCTGAACACGCCCGATCTCGTCCGATCTCGGAAGCTAAGCAGGGTCGGTCCTGGTTAGTACTTGGATGGGAGACCGCCTGGGAATACCAGGTGCTGTAAGCTTTTTCCTTTGCCACACTAAATGAGAAACTGCCATTTTTGGCCATGAAACAATATTACTAGATTGTGTGCAGCACTAACTTGGGTACTGCTGACAAATGCCACTTCTAACCTTTAGCAGGCCAGCCCAACTAGAATAAGCCACACCACAGCAGGGCATTGTAATTCTCCCTTCCTTGTGTGCGGCGCGGGGCCGCTGTCAGCTATAAAAGACCGATGGGCCCAACTTCTGTTGCTTACGGCCATACCACCCTGAACACGCCCGATCTCGTCCGATCTCGGAAGCTAAGCAGGGTCGGGCCTGGTTAGTACTTGGATGGGAGACCGCCTGGGAATACCAGGTGCTGTAAGCTTTTTCCTTTGCCACACTAAATGAGAAACTTCCATTTTTGGCCATGAAACAATATTACTAGATTGTGTGCAGCACTAACTTGGGTACTGCTGACAAATGCCACTTCTAACCTTTAGCAGGCCAGCCCAACTAGAATAAGCCACACCACAGCAGGGCATTGTAATTCTCCCTTCCTTGTGTGTGCGGCGCGGGGCCGCTGTCAGCTATAAAAGACCGATGGGCCCAACTTCTGTTGCTTACGGCCATACCACCCTGAACACGCCCGATCTCGTCCGATCTCGGAAGCTAAGCAGGGTCGGGCCTGGTTAGTACTTGGATGGGAGACCGCCTGGGAATACCAGGTGCTGTAAGCTTTTTCCTTTGCCACACTAAATGAGAAACTGCCATTTTTGGCCATGAAACAATATTACTAGATTGTGTGCAGCACTAACTTGGGTACTGCTGACAAATGCCACTTCTAACCTTTAGCAGGCCAGCCCAACTAGAATAAGCCACACCACAGCAGGGCATTGTAATTCTCCCTTCCTTGTGTGTGCGGCGCGGGGCCGCTGTCAGCTATAAAAGACCGATGGGCCCAACTTCTGTTGCTTACGGCCATACCACCCTGAACACGCCCGATCTCGTCCGATCTCGGAAGCTAAGCAGGGTCGGGCCTGGTTAGTACTTGGATGGGAGACCGCCTGGGAATACCAGGTGCTGTAAGCTTTTTCCTTTGCCACACTAAATGAGAAACTGCCATTTTTGGCCATGAAACAATATTACTAGATTGTGTGCAGCACTAACTTGGGTACTGCTGACAAATGCCACTTCTAACCTTTAGCAGGCCAGCCCAACTAGAATAAGCCACACCACAGCAGGGCATTGTAATTCTCCCTTCCTTGTGTGTGCGGCGCGGGGCCGCTGTCAGCTATAAAAGACTGATGGGCCCAACTTCTGTTGCTTACGGCCATACCACCCTGAACACGCCCGATCTCGTCCGATCTCGGAAGCTAAGCAGGGTCGGGCCTGGTTAGTACTTGGATGGGAGACCGCCTGGGAATACCAGGTGCTGTAAGCTTTTTCCTTTGCCACACTAAATGAGAAACTGCCATTTTTGGCCATGAAACAATATTACTAGATTGTGTGCAGCACTAACTTGGGTACTGCTGACAAATGCCACTTCTAACCTTTAGCAGGCCAGCCCAACTAGAATAAGCCACACCACAGCAGGGCATTGTAATTCTCCCTTCCTTGTGTGTGCGGCGCGGGGCCGCTGTCAGCTATAAAAGACCGATGGGCCCAACTTCTGTTGCTTACGGCCATACCACCCTGAACACGCCCGATCTCGTCCGATCTCGGAAGCTAAGCAGGGTCGGGCCTGGTTAGTACTTGGATGGGAGACCGCCTGGGAATACCAGGTGCTGTAAGCTTTTTCCTTTGCCACACTAAATGAGAAACTGCCATTTTTGGCCATGAAACAATATTACTAGATTGTGTGCAGCACTAACTTGGGTACTGCTGACAAATGCCACTTCTAACCTTTAGCAGGCCAGCCCAACTAGAATAAGCCACACCACAGCAGGGCATTGTAATTCTCCCTTCCTTGTGTGCGGCGTGGGGCCGCTGTCAGCTATAAAAGACCGATGGGCCCAACTTCTGTTGCTTACGGCCATACCACCCTGAACACGCCCGATCTCGTCCGATCTTCGAAGCTAAGCAGGGTCGGGCCTGGTTAGTACTTGGATGGGAGACCGCCTGGGAATACCAGGTGCTGTAAGCTTTTTCCTTTGCCACACTAAATGAGAAACTGCCATTTTTGGCCATGAAACAATATTACTAGATTGTGTGCAGCACTAACTTGGGTACTGCTGACAAATGCCACTTCTAACCTTTAGCAGGCCAGCCCAACTAGAATAAGCCACACCACAGCAGGGCATTGTAATTCTCCCTTCCTTGTGTGTGCGGCGCGGGGCCGCTGTCAGCTATAAAAGACCGATGGGCCCAACTTCTGTTGCTTACGGCCATACCACCCTGAACACGCCCGATCTCGTCCGATCTCGGAAGCTAAGCAGGGTCGGGCCTGGTTAGTACTTGGATGGGAGACCGCCTGGGAATACCAGGTGCTGTAAGCTTTTTCCTTTGCCACACTAAATGAGAAACTGCCATTTTTGGCCATGAAACAATATTACTAGATTGTGTGCAGCACTAACTTGGGTACTGCTGACAAATGCCACTTCTAACCTTTAGCAGGCCAGCCCAACTAGAATAAGCCACACCACAGCAGGGCATTGTAATTCTCCCTTCCTTGTGTGTGCGGCGCGGGGCCGCTGTCAGCTATAAAAGACCGATGGGCCCAACTTCTGTTGCTTACGGCCATACCACCCTGAACACGCCCGATCTCGTCCGATCTCGGAAGCTAAGCAGGGTCGGGCCTGGTTAGTACTTGGATGGGAGACCGCCTGGGAATACCAGGTGCTGTAAGCTTTTTCCTTTGCCACACTAAATGAGAAACTGCCATTTTTGGCCATGAAACAATATTACTAGATTGTGTGCAGCACTAACTTGGGTACTGCTGACAAATGCCACTTCTAACCTTTAGCAGGCCAGCCCAACTAGAATAAGCCACACCACAGCAGGGCATTGTAATTCTCCCTTCCTTGTGTGTGCGGCGCGGGGCCGCTGTCAGCTATAAAAGACCGATGGGCCCAACTTCTGTTGCTTACGGCCATACCACCCTGAACACGCCCGATCTCGTCCGATCTCGGAAGCTAAGCAGGGTCGGTCCTGGTTAGTACTTGGATGGGAGACCGCCTGGGAATACCAGGTGCTGTAAGCTTTTTCCTTTGCCACACTAAATGAGAAACTGCCATTTTTGGCCATGAAACAATATTACTAGATTGTGTGCAGCACTAACTTGGGTACTGCTGACAAATGCCACTTCTAACCTTTAGCAGGCCAGCCCAACTAGAATAAGCCACACCACAGCAGGGCATTGTAATTCTCCCTTCCTTGTGTGCGGCGCGGGGCCGCTGTCAGCTATAAAAGACCGATGGGCCCAACTTCTGTTGCTTACGGCCATACCACCCTGAACACGCCCGATCTCGTCCGATCTCGGAAGCTAAGCAGGGTCGGGCCTGGTTAGTACTTGGATGGGAGACCGCCTGGGAATACCAGGTGCTGTAAGCTTTTTCCTTTGCCACACTAAATGAGAAACTGCCATTTTTGGCCATGAAACAATATTACTAGATTGTGTGCAGCACTAACTTGGGTACTGCTGACAAATGCCACTTCTAACCTTTAGCAGGCCAGCCCAACTAGAATAAGCCACACCACAGCAGGGCATTGTAATTCTCCCTTCCTTGTGTGTGCGGCGCGGGGCCGCTGTCAGCTATAAAAGACTGATGGGCCCAACTTCTGTTGCTTACGGCCATACCACCCTGAACACGCCCGATCTCGTCCGATCTCGGAAGCTAAGCAGGGTCGGGCCTGGTTAGTACTTGGATGGGAGACCGCCTGGGAATACCAGGTGCTGTAAGCTTTTTCCTTTGCCACACTAAATGAGAAACTGCCATTTTTGGCCATGAAACAATATTACTAGATTGTGTGCAGCACTAACTTGGGTACTGCTGACAAATGCCACTTCTAACCTTTAGCAGGCCAGCCCAACTAGAATAAGCCACACCACAGCAGGGCATTGTAATTCTCCCTTCCTTGTGTGTGCGGCGCGGGGCCGCTGTCAGCTATAAAAGACCGATGGGCCCAACTTCTGTTGCTTACGGCCATACCACCCTGAACACGCCCGATCTCGTCCGATCTCGGAAGCTAAGCAGGGTCGGGCCTGGTTAGTACTTGGATGGGAGACCGCCTGGGAATACCAGGTGCTGTAAGCTTTTTCCTTTGCCACACTAAATGAGAAACTGCCATTTTTGGCCATGAAACAATATTACTAGATTGTGTGCAGCACTAACTTGGGTACTGCTGACAAATGCCACTTCTAACCTTTAGCAGGCCAGCCCAACTAGAATAAGCCACACCACAGCAGGGCATTGTAATTCTCCCTTCCTTGTGTGCGGCGTGGGGCCGCTGTCAGCTATAAAAGACCGATGGGCCCAACTTCTGTTGCTTACGGCCATACCACCCTGAACACGCCCGATCTCGTCCGATCTTCGAAGCTAAGCAGGGTCGGGCCTGGTTAGTACTTGGATGGGAGACCGCCTGGGAATACCAGGTGCTGTAAGCTTTTTCCTTTGCCACACTAAATGAGAAACTGCCATTTTTGGCCATGAAACAATATTACTAGATTGTGTGCAGCACTAACTTGGGTACTGCTGACAAATGCCACTTCTAACCTTTAGCAGGCCAGCCCAACTAGAATAAGCCACACCACAGCAGGGCATTGTAATTCTCCCTTCCTTGTGTGTGCGGCGCGGGGCCGCTGTCAGCTATAAAAGACCGATGGGCCCAACTTCTGTTGCTTACGGCCATACCACCCTGAACACGCCCGATCTCGTCCGATCTCGGAAGCTAAGCAGGGTCGGGCCTGGTTAGTACTTGGATGGGAGACCGCCTGGGAATACCAGGTGCTGTAAGCTTTTTCCTTTGCCACACTAAATGAGAAACTGCCATTTTTGGCCATGAAACAATATTACTAGATTGTGTGCAGCACTAACTTGGGTACTGCTGACAAATGCCACTTCTAACCTTTAGCAGGCCAGCCCAACTAGAATAAGCCACACCACAGCAGGGCATTGTAATTCTCCCTTCCTTGTGTGTGCGGCGCGGGGCCGCTGTCAGCTATAAAAGACCGATGGGCCCAACTTCTGTTGCTTACGGCCATACCACCCTGAACACGCCCGATCTCGTCCGATCTCGGAAGCTAAGCAGGGTCGGGCCTGGTTAGTACTTGGATGGGAGACCGCCTGGGAATACCAGGTGCTGTAAGCTTTTTCCTTTGCCACACTAAATGAGAAACTGCCATTTTTGGCCATGAAACAATATTACTAGATTGTGTGCAGCACTAACTTGGGTACTGCTGACAAATGCCACTTCTAACCTTTAGCAGGCCAGCCCAACTAGAATAAGCCACACCACAGCAGGGCATTGTAATTCTCCCTTCCTTGTGTGTGCGGCGCGGGGCCGCTGTCAGATATAAAAGACCGATGGGCCCAACTTCTGTTGCTTACGGCCATACCACCCTGAACACGCCCGATCTCGTCCGATCTCGGAAGCTAAGCAGGGTCGGGCCTGGTTAGTACTTGGATGGGAGACCGCCTGGGAATACCAGGTGCTGTAAGCTTTTTCCTTTGCCACACTAAATGAGAAACTGCCATTTTTGGCCATGAAACAATATTACTAGATTGTGTGCAGCACTAACTTGGGTACTGCTGACAAATGCCACTTCTAACCTTTAGCAGGCCAGCCCAACTAGAATAAGCCACACCACAGCAGGGCATTGTAATTCTCCCTTCCTTGTGTGTGCGGCGCGGGGCCGCTGTCAGCTATAAAAGACCGATGGGCCCAACTTCTGTTGCTTACGGCCATACCACCCTGAACACGCCCGATCTCGTCCGATCTCGGAAGCTAAGCAGGGTCGGGCCTGGTTAGTACTTGGATGGGAGACCGCCTGGGAATACCAGGTGCTGTAAGCTTTTTCCTTTGCCACACTAAATGAGAAACTGCCATTTTTGGCCATGAAACAATATTACTAGATTGTGTGCAGCACTAACTTGGGTACTGCTGACAAATGCCACTTCTAACCTTTAGCAGGCCAGCCCAACTAGAATAAGCCACACCACAGCAGGGCATTGTAATTCTCCCTTCCTTGTGTGTGCGGCGCGGGGCCGCTGTCAGCTATAAAAGACCGATGGGCCCAACTTCTGTTGCTTACGGCCATACCACCCTGAACACGCCCGATCTCGTCCGATCTCGGAAGCTAAGCAGGGTCGGTCCTGGTTAGTACTTGGATGGGAGACCGCCTGGGAATACCAGGTGCTGTAAGCTTTTTCCTTTGCCACACTAAATGAGAAACTGCCATTTTTGGCCATGAAACAATATTACTAGATTGTGTGCAGCACTAACTTGGGTACTGCTGACAAATGCCACTTCTAACCTTTAGCAGGCCAGCCCAACTAGAATAAGCCACACCACAGCAGGGCATTGTAATTCTCCCTTCCTTGTGTGTGCGGCGCGGGGCCGCTGTCAGCTATAAAAGACTGATGGGCCCAACTTCTGTTGCTTACGGCCATACCACCCTGAACACGCCCGATCTCGTCCGATCTCGGAAGCTAAGCAGGGTCGGGCCTGGTTAGTACTTGGATGGGAGACCGCCTGGGAATACCAGGTGCTGTAAGCTTTTTCCTTTGCCACACTAAATGAGAAACTGCCATTTTTGGCCATGAAACAATATTACTAGATTGTGTGCAGCACTAACTTGGGTACTGCTGACAAATGCCACTTCTAACCTTTAGCAGGCCAGCCCAACTAGAATAAGCCACACCACAGCAGGGCATTGTAATTCTCCCTTCCTTGTGTGTGCGGCGCGGGGCCGCTGTCAGCTATAAAAGACCGATGGGCCCAACTTCTGTTGCTTACGGCCATACCACCCTGAACACGCCCGATCTCGTCCGATCTCGGAAGCTAAGCAGGGTCGGGCCTGGTTAGTACTTGGATGGGAGACCGCCTGGGAATACCAGGTGCTGTAAGCTTTTTCCTTTGCCACACTAAATGAGAAACTGCCATTTTTGGCCATGAAACAATATTACTAGATTGTGTGCAGCACTAACTTGGGTACTGCTGACAAATGCCACTTCTAACCTTTAGCAGGCCAGCCCAACTAGAATAAGCCACACCACAGCAGGGCATTGTAATTCTCCCTTCCTTGTGTGCGGCGTGGGGCCGCTGTCAGCTATAAAAGACCGATGGGCCCAACTTCTGTTGCTTACGGCCATACCACCCTGAACACGCCCGATCTCGTCCGATCTTCGAAGCTAAGCAGGGTCGGGCCTGGTTAGTACTTGGATGGGAGACCGCCTGGGAATACCAGGTGCTGTAAGCTTTTTCCTTTGCCACACTAAATGAGAAACTGCCATTTTTGGCCATGAAACAATATTACTAGATTGTGTGCAGCACTAACTTGGGTACTGCTGACAAATGCCACTTCTAACCTTTAGCAGGCCAGCCCAACTAGAATAAGCCACACCACAGCAGGGCATTGTAATTCTCCCTTCCTTGTGTGTGCGGCGCGGGGCCGCTGTCAGCTATAAAAGACCGATGGGCCCAACTTCTGTTGCTTACGGCCATACCACCCTGAACACGCCCGATCTCGTCCGATCTCGGAAGCTAAGCAGGGTCGGGCCTGGTTAGTACTTGGATGGGAGACCGCCTGGGAATACCAGGTGCTGTAAGCTTTTTCCTTTGCCACACTAAATGAGAAACTGCCATTTTTGGCCATGAAACAATATTACTAGATTGTGTGCAGCACTAACTTGGGTACTGCTGACAAATGCCACTTCTAACCTTTAGCAGGCCAGCCCAACTAGAATAAGCCACACCACAGCAGGGCATTGTAATTCTCCCTTCCTTGTGTGTGCGGCGCGGGGCCGCTGTCAGCTATAAAAGACCGATGGGCCCAACTTCTGTTGCTTACGGCCATACCACCCTGAACACGCCCGATCTCGTCCGATCTCGGAAGCTAAGCAGGGTCGGGCCTGGTTAGTACTTGGATGGGAGACCGCCTGGGAATACCAGGTGCTGTAAGCTTTTTCCTTTGCCACACTAAATGAGAAACTGCCATTTTTGGCCATGAAACAATATTACTAGATTGTGTGCAGCACTAACTTGGGTACTGCTGACAAATGCCACTTCTAACCTTTAGCAGGCCAGCCCAACTAGAATAAGCCACACCACAGCAGGGCATTGTAATTCTCCCTTCCTTGTGTGTGCGGCGCGGGGCCGCTGTCAGATATAAAAGACCGATGGGCCCAACTTCTGTTGCTTACGGCCATACCACCCTGAACACGCCCGATCTCGTCCGATCTCGGAAGCTAAGCAGGGTCGGGCCTGGTTAGTACTTGGATGGGAGACCGCCTGGGAATACCAGGTGCTGTAAGCTTTTTCCTTTGCCACACTAAATGAGAAACTGCCATTTTTGGCCATGAAACAATATTACTAGATTGTGTGCAGCACTAACTTGGGTACTGCTGACAAATGCCACTTCTAACCTTTAGCAGGCCAGCCCAACTAGAATAAGCCACACCACAGCAGGGCATTGTAATTCTCCCTTCCTTGTGTGTGCGGCGCGGGGCCGCTGTCAGCTATAAAAGACCGATGGGCCCAACTTCTGTTGCTTACGGCCATACCACCCTGAACACGCCCGATCTCGTCCGATCTCGGAAGCTAAGCAGGGTCGGGCCTGGTTAGTACTTGGATGGGAGACCGCCTGGGAATACCAGGTGCTGTAAGCTTTTTCCTTTGCCACACTAAATGAGAAACTGCCATTTTTGGCCATGAAACAATATTACTAGATTGTGTGCAGCACTAACTTGGGTACTGCTGACAAATGCCACTTCTAACCTTTAGCAGGCCAGCCCAACTAGAATAAGCCACACCACAGCAGGGCATTGTAATTCTCCCTTCCTTGTGTGTGCGGCGCGGGGCCGCTGTCAGCTATAAAAGACCGATGGGCCCAACTTCTGTTGCTTACGGCCATACCACCCTGAACACGCCCGATCTCGTCCGATCTCGGAAGCTAAGCAGGGTCGGTCCTGGTTAGTACTTGGATGGGAGACCGCCTGGGAATACCAGGTGCTGTAAGCTTTTTCCTTTGCCACACTAAATGAGAAACTGCCATTTTTGGCCATGAAACAATATTACTAGATTGTGTGCAGCACTAACTTGGGTACTGCTGACAAATGCCACTTCTAACCTTTAGCAGGCCAGCCCAACTAGAATAAGCCACACCACAGCAGGGCATTGTAATTCTCCCTTCCTTGTGTGCGGCGCGGGGCCGCTGTCAGCTATAAAAGACCGATGGGCCCAACTTCTGTTGCTTACGGCCATACCACCCTGAACACGCCCGATCTCGTCCGATCTCGGAAGCTAAGCAGGGTCGGGCCTGGTTAGTACTTGGATGGGAGACCGCCTGGGAATACCAGGTGCTGTAAGCTTTTTCCTTTGCCACACTAAATGAGAAACTGCCATTTTTGGCCATGAAACAATATTACTAGATTGTGTGCAGCACTAACTTGGGTACTGCTGACAAATGCCACTTCTAACCTTTAGCAGGCCAGCCCAACTAGAATAAGCCACACCACAGCAGGGCATTGTAATTCTCCCTTCCTTGTGTGTGCGGCGCGGGGCCGCTGTCAGCTATAAAAGACTGATGGGCCCAACTTCTGTTGCTTACGGCCATACCACCCTGAACACGCCCGATCTCGTCCGATCTCGGAAGCTAAGCAGGGTCGGGCCTGGTTAGTACTTGGATGGGAGACCGCCTGGGAATACCAGGTGCTGTAAGCTTTTTCCTTTGCCACACTAAATGAGAAACTGCCATTTTTGGCCATGAAACAATATTACTAGATTGTGTGCAGCACTAACTTGGGTACTGCTGACAAATGCCACTTCTAACCTTTAGCAGGCCAGCCCAACTAGAATAAGCCACACCACAGCAGGGCATTGTAATTCTCCCTTCCTTGTGTGTGCGGCGCGGGGCCGCTGTCAGCTATAAAAGACCGATGGGCCCAACTTCTGTTGCTTACGGCCATACCACCCTGAACACGCCCGATCTCGTCCGATCTCGGAAGCTAAGCAGGGTCGGGCCTGGTTAGTACTTGGATGGGAGACCGCCTGGGAATACCAGGTGCTGTAAGCTTTTTCCTTTGCCACACTAAATGAGAAACTGCCATTTTTGGCCATGAAACAATATTACTAGATTGTGTGCAGCACTAACTTGGGTACTGCTGACAAATGCCACTTCTAACCTTTAGCAGGCCAGCCCAACTAGAATAAGCCACACCACAGCAGGGCATTGTAATTCTCCCTTCCTTGTGTGCGGCGTGGGGCCGCTGTCAGCTATAAAAGACCGATGGGCCCAACTTCTGTTGCTTACGGCCATACCACCCTGAACACGCCCGATCTCGTCCGATCTTCGAAGCTAAGCAGGGTCGGGCCTGGTTAGTACTTGGATGGGAGACCGCCTGGGAATACCAGGTGCTGTAAGCTTTTTCCTTTGCCACACTAAATGAGAAACTGCCATTTTTGGCCATGAAACAATATTACTAGATTGTGTGCAGCACTAACTTGGGTACTGCTGACAAATGCCACTTCTAACCTTTAGCAGGCCAGCCCAACTAGAATAAGCCACACCACAGCAGGGCATTGTAATTCTCCCTTCCTTGTGTGTGCGGCGCGGGGCCGCTGTCAGCTATAAAAGACCGATGGGCCCAACTTCTGTTGCTTACGGCCATACCACCCTGAACACGCCCGATCTCGTCCGATCTCGGAAGCTAAGCAGGGTCGGGCCTGGTTAGTACTTGGATGGGAGACCGCCTGGGAATACCAGGTGCTGTAAGCTTTTTCCTTTGCCACACTAAATGAGAAACTGCCATTTTTGGCCATGAAACAATATTACTAGATTGTGTGCAGCACTAACTTGGGTACTGCTGACAAATGCCACTTCTAACCTTTAGCAGGCCAGCCCAACTAGAATAAGCCACACCACAGCAGGGCATTGTAATTCTCCCTTCCTTGTGTGTGCGGCGCGGGGCCGCTGTCAGCTATAAAAGACCGATGGGCCCAACTTCTGTTGCTTACGGCCATACCACCCTGAACACGCCCGATCTCGTCCGATCTCGGAAGCTAAGCAGGGTCGGGCCTGGTTAGTACTTGGATGGGAGACCGCCTGGGAATACCAGGTGCTGTAAGCTTTTTCCTTTGCCACACTAAATGAGAAACTGCCATTTTTGGCCATGAAACAATATTACTAGATTGTGTGCAGCACTAACTTGGGTACTGCTGACAAATGCCACTTCTAACCTTTAGCAGGCCAGCCCAACTAGAATAAGCCACACCACAGCAGGGCATTGTAATTCTCCCTTCCTTGTGTGTGCGGCGCGGGGCCGCTGTCAGATATAAAAGACCGATGGGCCCAACTTCTGTTGCTTACGGCCATACCACCCTGAACACGCCCGATCTCGTCCGATCTCGGAAGCTAAGCAGGGTCGGGCCTGGTTAGTACTTGGATGGGAGACCGCCTGGGAATACCAGGTGCTGTAAGCTTTTTCCTTTGCCACACTAAATGAGAAACTGCCATTTTTGGCCATGAAACAATATTACTAGATTGTGTGCAGCACTAACTTGGGTACTGCTGACAAATGCCACTTCTAACCTTTAGCAGGCCAGCCCAACTAGAATAAGCCACACCACAGCAGGGCATTGTAATTCTCCCTTCCTTGTGTGTGCGGCGCGGGGCCGCTGTCAGCTATAAAAGACCGATGGGCCCAACTTCTGTTGCTTACGGCCATACCACCCTGAACACGCCCGATCTCGTCCGATCTCGGAAGCTAAGCAGGGTCGGGCCTGGTTAGTACTTGGATGGGAGACCGCCTGGGAATACCAGGTGCTGTAAGCTTTTTCCTTTGCCACACTAAATGAGAAACTGCCATTTTTGGCCATGAAACAATATTACTAGATTGTGTGCAGCACTAACTTGGGTACTGCTGACAAATGCCACTTCTAACCTTTAGCAGGCCAGCCCAACTAGAATAAGCCACACCACAGCAGGGCATTGTAATTCTCCCTTCCTTGTGTGTGCGGCGCGGGGCCGCTGTCAGCTATAAAAGACCGATGGGCCCAACTTCTGTTGCTTACGGCCATACCACCCTGAACACGCCCGATCTCGTCCGATCTCGGAAGCTAAGCAGGGTCGGTCCTGGTTAGTACTTGGATGGGAGACCGCCTGGGAATACCAGGTGCTGTAAGCTTTTTCCTTTGCCACACTAAATGAGAAACTGCCATTTTTGGCCATGAAACAATATTACTAGATTGTGTGCAGCACTAACTTGGGTACTGCTGACAAATGCCACTTCTAACCTTTAGCAGGCCAGCCCAACTAGAATAAGCCACACCACAGCAGGGCATTGTAATTCTCCCTTCCTTGTGTGTGCGGCGCGGGGCCGCTGTCAGCTATAAAAGACTGATGGGCCCAACTTCTGTTGCTTACGGCCATACCACCCTGAACACGCCCGATCTCGTCCGATCTCGGAAGCTAAGCAGGGTCGGGCCTGGTTAGTACTTGGATGGGAGACCGCCTGGGAATACCAGGTGCTGTAAGCTTTTTCCTTTGCCACACTAAATGAGAAACTGCCATTTTTGGCCATGAAACAATATTACTAGATTGTGTGCAGCACTAACTTGGGTACTGCTGACAAATGCCACTTCTAACCTTTAGCAGGCCAGCCCAACTAGAATAAGCCACACCACAGCAGGGCATTGTAATTCTCCCTTCCTTGTGTGTGCGGCGCGGGGCCGCTGTCAGCTATAAAAGACCGATGGGCCCAACTTCTGTTGCTTACGGCCATACCACCCTGAACACGCCCGATCTCGTCCGATCTCGGAAGCTAAGCAGGGTCGGGCCTGGTTAGTACTTGGATGGGAGACCGCCTGGGAATACCAGGTGCTGTAAGCTTTTTCCTTTGCCACACTAAATGAGAAACTGCCATTTTTGGCCATGAAACAATATTACTAGATTGTGTGCAGCACTAACTTGGGTAC
>NC_139704.1:2161530-2164030 GCF_964188405.1 Protomyctophum parallelum | reverse complement strand
AGATCGGGCGTGTTCAGGGTGGTATGGCCGTAAGCAACAGAAGTTGGGCCCGTCGGTCTTTTATAGTTGACAGCGGCACCGCGCTGCACACAAGGAAGGGATAATTACAATGCCCTGCTGTGGTGTTTATTCTAGTTGGGCTGACCTGCTAAAGGTTAGAAGTGGCATTTGTCAGCAGTACCCAAGTTAGTGCTGCACACAATCTAGTAATATTGTTTCATGGCCAAAAATGGCAGTTTCTCATTTAGTGTGGCAAAGGAAAAAGCTTACAGCACCTGGTATTCCCAGGCGGTCTCCCATCCAAGTACTAACCAGGCCCGACCCTGCTTAGCTTCCGAGATCGGACGAGATCGGGCGTGTTCAGGGTGGTATGGCCGTAAGCAACAGAAGTTGGGCCCGTCGGTCTTTTATAGTTGACAGCGGCACCGCGCTGCACACACAAGGAAGGGATAATTACAATGCCCTGCTGTGGTGTTTATTCTAGTTGGGCTGGCCTGCTAAAGGTTAGAAGTGGCATTTGTCAGCAGTACCCAAGTTAGTGCTGCACACAATCTAGTAATATTGTTTCATGGCCAAAAATGGCAGTTTCTCATTTAGTGTGGCAAAGGAAAAAGCTTACAGCACCTGGTATTCCCAGGCGGTCTCCCATCCAAGTACTAACCAGGCCCGACCCTGCTTAGCTTCCGAGATCGGACGAGATCGGGCGTGTTCAGGGTGGTATGGCCGTAAGCAACAGAAGTTGGGCCCGTTGGTCTTTTATAGTTGACAGCGGCACCGCGCTGCACACACAAGGAAGGGATAATTACAATGCCCTGCTGTGGTGTTTATTCTAGTTGGGCTGGCCTGCTAAAAGTTAGAAGTGGCATTTGTCAGCAGTACCCAAGTTAGTGCTGCACACAATCTAGTAATATTGTTTCATGGCCAAAAATGGCAGTTTCTCATTTAGTGTGGCAAAGGAAAAAGCTTACAGCACCTGGTATTCCCAGGCGGTCTCCCATCCAAGTACTAACCAGGCCCGACCCTGCTTAGCTTCCGAGATCGGACGAGATCGGGCGTGTTCAGGGTGGTATGGCCGTAAGCAACAGAAGTTGGGCCCGTCGGTCTTTTATAGTTGACAGCGGCACCGCGCTGCACACACAAGGAAGGGATAATTACAATGCCCTGCTGTGGTGTTTATTCTAGTTGGGCTGGCCTGCTAAAAGTTAGAAGTGGCATTTGTCAGCAGTACCCAAGTTAGTGCTGCACACAATCTAGTAATATTGTTTCATGGCCAAAAATGGCAGTTTCTCATTTAGTGTGGCAAAGGAAAAAGCTTACAGCACCTGGTATTCCCAGGCGGTCTCCCATCCAAGTACTAACCAGGCCCGACCCTGCTTAGCTTCCGAGATCGGACGAGATCGGGCGTGTTCAGGGTGGTATGGCCGTAAGCAACAGAAGTTGGGCCCGTCGGTCTTTTATAGTTGACAGCGGCACCGCGCTGCACACACAAGGAAGGGATAATTACAATGCCCTGCTGTGGTGTTTATTCTAGTTGGGCTGGCCTGCTAAAGGTTAGAAGTGGCATTTGTCAGCAGTACCCAAGTTAGTGCTGCACACAATCTAGTAATATTGTTTCATGGCCAAAAATGGCAGTTTCTCATTTAGTGTGGCAAAGGAAAAAGCTTACAGCACCTGGTATTCCCAGGCGGTCTCCCATCCAAGTACTAACCAGGCCCGACCCTGCTTAGCTTCCGAGATCGGACGAGATCGGGCGTGTTCAGGGTGGTATGGCCGTAAGCAACAGAAGTTGGGCCCGTCGGTCTTTTATAGTTGACAGCGGCACCGCGCTGCACACACAAGGAAGGGATAATTACAATGCCCTGCTGTGGTGTTTATTCTAGTTGGGCTGGCCTGCTAAAGGTTAGAAGTGGCATTTGTCAGCAGTACCCAAGTTAGTGCTGCACACAATCTAGTAATATTGTTTCATGGCCAAAAATGGCAGTTTCTCATTTAGTGTGGCAAAGGAAAAAGCTTACAGCACCTGGTATTCCCAGGCGGTCTCCCATCCAAGTACTAACCAGGCCCGACCCTGCTTAGCTTCCGAGATCGGACGAGATCGGGCGTGTTCAGGGTGGTATGGCCGTAAGCAACAGAAGTTGGGCCCGTCGGTCTTTTATAGTTGACAGCGGCACCGCGCTGCACACACAAGGAAGGGATAATTACAATGCCCTGCTGTGGTGTTTATTCTAGTTGGGCTGGCCTGCTAAAAGTTAGAAGTGGCATTTGTCAGCAGTACCCAAGTTAGTGCTGCACACAATCTAGTAATATTGTTTCATGGCCAAAAATGGCAGTTTCTCATTTAGTGTGGCAAAGGAAAAAGCTTACAGCACCTGGTATTCCCAGGCGGTCTCCCATCCAAGTACTAACCAGGCCCGACCCTGCTTAGCTTCCGAGATCGGGCGTGTTCAGGGTGGTATGGCCGTAAGCAACAGAAGTTGGGCCCGGCGGTCTTTTATAGTTG
>NC_139704.1:2129030-2151530 GCF_964188405.1 Protomyctophum parallelum | reverse complement strand
GACCCTGCTTAGCTTCCGAGATCGGACGAGATCGGGCGTGTTCAGGGTGGTATGGCCGTAAGCAACAGAAGTTGGGCCCGTCGGTCTTTTATAGTTGACAGCGGCACCGCGCTGCACACACAAGGAAGGGATAATTACAATGCCCTGCTGTGGTGTTTATTCTAGTTGGGCTGGCCTGCTAAAAGTTAGAAGTGGCATTTGTCAGCAGTACCCAAGTTAGTGCTGCACACAATCTAGTAATATTGTTTCATGGCCAAAAATGGCAGTTTCTCATTTAGTGTGGCAAAGGAAAAAGCTTACAGCACCTGGTATTCCCAGGCGGTCTCCCATCCAAGTACTAACCAGGCCCGACCCTGCTTAGCTTCCGAGATCGGACGAGATCGGGCGTGTTCAGGGTGGTATGGCCGTAAGCAACAGAAGTTGGGCCCGTCGGTCTTTTATAGTTGACAGCGGCACCGCGCTGCACACACAAGGAAGGGATAATTACAATGCCCTGCTGTGGTGTTTATTCTAGTTGGGCTGGCCTGCTAAAGGTTAGAAGTGGCATTTGTCAGCAGTACCCAAGTTAGTGCTGCACACAATCTAGTAATATTGTTTCATGGCCAAAAATGGCAGTTTCTCATTTAGTGTGGCAAAGGAAAAAGCTTACAGCACCTGGTATTCCCAGGCGGTCTCCCATCCAAGTACTAACCAGGCCCGACCCTGCTTAGCTTCCGAGATCGGGCGTGTTTTTTTTTTTTTGTCTTTTATTATAAAAATATTCAAAATAATTTACAATCAGTTATCACATTATTGCACAATTTGCACATTTCTTTTGGATTGGACCATCATAATATTTCATCCATATATCTGTACAAACAATGATACAATAATAAGTACACAAAATAAAAGCATGAATATTCCAAATTCAAAATCAAAAATGAGTAGCCAAGTTTTGTCCCTCTTTAACTTCAACAAAATTATTCCCCTCAACAAATAAATCGACAAAATTGTCTCTGTTGTACTTCAAAATTAGATACAAATCCCTTTTTAAGATGGATTCAAAAATACACCAAGCATTTACCACCTTCCCATCAAAATGGGCATAGTTTCTTCTCAGCCTGACTGCTAATCTGGCATGACTTAGAGCAAAATTTAATAAATTGGTGTTAA
Organism: Protomyctophum parallelum; assembly: GCF_964188405.1. Taxonomy (NCBI): domain Eukaryota; kingdom Metazoa; phylum Chordata; class Actinopteri; order Myctophiformes; family Myctophidae; genus Protomyctophum; species Protomyctophum parallelum. Next base: position 2,150,378 of record NC_139704.1, on the reverse strand, counting down.
CTTTTCTGTCTCTGATTCCTGTGCCGAACAAAAATAGGTGTTCCCAATTAAAGCTGTCAATATATGCATTCCCCCAATGTTTATATAGAGTGCATTTCAACCTTTTAAAGAAGTCGGTCAAACAGGTGCAATTCAAAAACAAATGAAAAAGATCCTCATCCCCTTGTTTACATACATCACACAATCTACTTAAATTCCTATTTATTTGATGCAATATTATCTTTGTGTATATCCTATTATGCTTTATTTTGAAGTCATTGTCATCACATTCCAAACTGTTACATTTCACCACACTCCTCCATATATCATCCACATCCATGTCAATATATTTACTTTTCCACACCATATCTGAGGCTGGTCTTTTCAATACCTTCTCTATCATTATTCCATATGCTGTTCTTACCTTTAGCTTACCTAAACTAACCTTGTAATTTCCTCTTTCAATGTACAATTCAGGCCAGTTACCCTCTCTCCTTTTTTCTTCGCTACTATTTATTCTTTCCGTCCATTCTCTACTTATGCTACTTTTTATTTTACTATATGTATTAATAATTGTGCTTCCTCTTACATCACAATCTATCCCTCTAACCATGTCCAGTATTGAGTGTTCTGGCAAAAATCCAGGTATCACTTCATACATGATGTCTTTAATCTGTCTTATCCCTGCTCTGATAAAGACTGTACTATATAAAGTAGTATCATTACTCATTATTTTACTATTCAGAAAAATTGGGTTATTAATAATCATGTTTATATCCTTGCAATCATAGCCTATATGTGGCAACAGTCCAGCCCATGCACTCAGCACCTCCCTGTAAAAAAGAGGGATGCCTTTATGCATGGGCTGCTTTAGCGCCATCAAGAGACCATAATCTTCACATTTCCCAGCATTGTGCACATGTTCTCTAAAGAAATGTTTCCATCCATAATCTATCTTGTTATATAGATATTTAGTAACCGTTTTTATTCGAATAGCTTTTTTCTTTATTTCTATATTGACCAGTTTTAACCCTCCCTTCTTATACTCAGCCATCAAGGTTTGGTGAGAGATCCTCACTCCCTTGCCACTCCACAAAAAATGGGATATGACAGAATTAAGTTCCCTCAACACCCATTCCGGCATGTCTATGGCTGCCATATAATGTATTAATTTTGAAATCAATAGGGCATTTATCACAGTAACTTTACCTTTAATTTTCAAATTCCTTAGTCTCCAAAAATTAATTGTTCTCTTTATTTTATTCATTACACCTGTCCAAGTGATATCCCTGGCTGCTTCCTCATCTTTGCCTAAATGAACCCCTAATACCTTTATCTGGTCTTCTGCTACTCTAAATTTGACCTCACACTGTCTATTAACCCCTTTGCCTATGTACATTATTTCTGACTTTTCAATGTTGATTTTTGCTCCAGCTGCTTTACCATAAACTCCAAAGTCATCTATAACTGCTTGTATGCTCTCTGTGTCCTGTACTGTCAATGTTGTGTCATCCGCGTACTGTAATATGGTGCTCTTCCCTCCTCCAGGTAAATCAATACCCCTGATATTCCTATTGCTGTTAATTAATGTTGCCAAAGATTCTACAGAAAAACTGTAGAGGAGCGATGACATTGGACACCCTTGTCTGACTGAGCGTTGTAGTGGAAACGTGTTTGTTAGAAAACCATTGCATTTTACCTGACTTATTGCATTTCTATACAACAGTTTGATCCAAGTGATTATTCTATTTCCAAATCCAAACCTCCCTAAAGTGCTGAAGAGAAAATTATGACTTACCCTGTCAAAAGCTTTATTTAAATCTATTCCCAAAACAATTCCTCCTTTATCATTTGTATTCATGTGATGTATTACATCTCTAACTGTCATTATTGTGTCACTAATGTCCCTACCTGGTATCCCATATGCCTGCGTTGGTGCTATGATTGTGTCTGCTACTTCCTTCATTCTATTGCTCAATACCTTTGCCAAAATTTTGTAGTCTGTATTTAGTAAGCTGATCGGCCTATAGTTTTCCAATTTAAGTTGGCTTCCTTTGTTCTTGTAAATTATTGTGATGATGCTGAGTGACATTGAGTGAGGCAATTGTTGTGTCCTTTCAATATCTCGAAAAACAGTTTCCAAAATAGGTGCTAAAAAATCTATAAATTCCTTGTAGAATTCATAGGTCAGGCCATCAGAGCCTGGGCTCTTGTTGGCCTTTCCACTCATTATTGCTTTTATAATGTCCTCACCCCTTATGTCCTTATCACAAAATTCTACATTTTGGCTGGAAAGTTTTGTGGACACAGTATTTAGCACTCTTTCCATGCACTCTTCATCATGTTCCTCTCTTGTGTAGAGATCTGTATAAAAACCTTCAACCACATTACAAATACCAATCAAATCAGTCACCCGGTCACCATTGTCATTTTCAAGTTCCTCTATATAGCTTTTTCCTTGCTTTTGTTTTTCCATTCCTAAGAAATAGGCTGTGTTCTTTTCCCCCTCTACTAAATACTTGGCTTTACTTCTGATAATGGCACCATTACATTCTTCCATCTCATACTTGTACAACATATTCCTTAGCTTTAATAGCCTATCTATCTTCCAATCAGAATCATTATCCGCTCTCTCTAACTCACAATCTATCAGTTGTTTTATTTCTCTTTCCTTCCTCTTTTCATGCACATTTCTATACTTGGCATATTTTATACTTATTTTCTTAATCCCTTCTTTCACCTCTTCCCACCACCGACCTACATCTTCTGTCATACTGGGACTGTCTATCATAGCTCTTAAATATTCTTTAATCCTATATTTATAGTTGTCATCTCTAAGTAGACTATTATTTAAACACCATACTCCCCCTCCCCTGCTTCTTTCCCCTACTCGTATTGATCCTGTGAGATTTGCATGATCACTTATAGTATTAAAATGATACGTTAATTTACCAAAATATTGCATTATGTTACCTGCAACTAAACACAGATCTATTCTACTTTGCTTTAGTTCCCCCAACACTATCTGCCGACGGGAGAATTCCCTCTTATCAGGGTTCTCCCACCTCCATTTGTCTGTCAAATTATATTTCTCATTCATATCCAATAACTTTTTCCTTGATGCATCTGGCCTGAACACGGTGTTCCTTGATGCATCAAGCCTATCCATCCACACATTCATATCCCCCAGAAAAAAACTATTTTCAGAACAGCAATGCTTGAGACTTTCAAAAAATAAAACCCTGTCTTTTTCAACATTAGGTGCATAAACACAAAATAATTTAAACAAAACCTTTTGTAAAGAGAACTCAATCCCTATCACCCTCCCTTCTCCATCTGTATAACACTGTTTGATATTTGTAGCTGCATGTTTTCGAATTAATATTGCCACCCCTCTTGCATGTTCAGTCCCATTACTGTAGAAAAGGAGCCCTCCCCATAGTTTTTTGATTATGTCTATTGTTGTGTTATCCCACCTTGTCTCCTGTAGACATATGATGTCTGTGTTACACAGATTAAGTACCCGTTGCATTTTATATTCTGTCCTTAGTCCATTTGCGTTAAATGATGTTGTAGAAATCATAAGTATTATAAGAAAATAGAAGTAAACCAAAAATCCCCATTACCTATTTCTTGGCATTTTTTTCGTTCGCACTTCTCTCCTCCCCAGCTTTTCTCTTTAGGCCACTTATAGCCTCTGGACTTGAGTCCATGTCATCGCCAGAGAAGATGGCGTCCAGCTCAGGGGTGCTCGGTGGCACCCGTTGTCCCTCTTGAGCTGGTTCTCTCCTCCTCATCTCTCCGGCAGTACCAGGTGCAGGACCAGGGGAGGAACCCCCTCTGGTCCTAACTCCGCCTCTGCCTTTCTCCGCACGACCTCTGCCGCTCCTAGGGGGCTCGCCCCCGGAGGTACTCACATGGTCACTGGGTGGAGGGGCAGGACCTGCAGAGGGACCCACACCCGCCACCCTCCCAATCTTTCCCTCCAGAGACGAGTCGATCTCCTCCGCGACACCATCCATGCTGTCCCCGATGGCAGCATCTCCAGACACCTGATGGGTCACAGCGGCGTCGTGGCGCACCTGCGGCTCCTCTCCATCTTTCCTAGCCACATGCTGGTGACCGGCTCCAACCTCCACCGCCGCCCTCTCTGCTGATGGTGTCTCCTCCACCACCTCTGTCTCAGCTGGTGGTGCCTCCTCTGCCACTGCTGGTGGTGCCTCCTCTGCCACTGTTGGTGGTGTTGCCTCCCCCGCCTCTGCTGGTGTTGTGTCGCCGTCCTCCTCCTCCTCCTCCTCCCCCTCCTCCTCCCTCTCAGGGTCAGAAAAAAACTCCTCGCTCTCCTCCCTGGCGTTCACGCATTCCCGGGCATAGTGGCCCTGCTGATGGCACTTGAAGCAGGTGAATTCTGGGCAGTCTCTTACAATGTGGCCAGGCTGGATGCACAGCCTACAAACTTTGACCTGCTTATCGTGAATGACCCTGAAATACTCCATCCCTTCCAGTGTCTCAAATCGTGTGGAGTATGGCAGCGATTGCACTTCCTTCGGGAACCGCACTCTGACAAAACGGGTGCCCTCCACAATGTCTGTTCCCGGCCACACCCTTCTTTTGATGGGGGAAACAGCTGACACTCCCCAGATTGCCAGTTTGTTTAGGATTTCACCATCCGTTATATATGCTGGCAGTGACATAAATGACACCATGAGCTCATTTCTGCTCAGCTCCTTTGATACTATAATGTTATTTCTTATCTTTATTCCGTCCATCATTTTATCTCGTCCACCAGCATCTTGCATCGTTAGTTCGTATTTCTTGGGTGTTTTAAATCTGCATGCTATCACTGTTCCGCATTCCTCCTTTACCTTCTTCAACAGCTCCATCATTGTCACTCTATCTTCTCCCTGTATGTCCACTTCTATTGTCAGTTCTTTTTCATATGTCCGGCTTTCTTTTTCCTCATTCCTGTTCCGTACGTCATTGTTCAGTGCCATGTTGTCCGTCCGATGAGAAAGAAAACTTTCCCCCAAACAGCAAAGCTGCTGGGGGAGTAATACAAAAAAAACTATACAAAAATTAACCAAATGTACCTAGCACACAAACCTGACTATCTGGCTCAAACTTTTCTGACTCTCTGTCTCAAAGCTGCAATCAATTCGCAATCAAGGGCGTGTTCAGGGTGGTATGGCCGTAAGCAACAGAAGTTGGGCCCGTCGGTCTTTTATAGTTGACAGCGGCACCGCGCTGCACACACAAGGAAGGGATAATTACAATGCCCTGCTGTGGTGTTTATTCTAGTTGGGCTGGCCTGCTAAAAGTTAGAAGTGGCATTTGTCAGCAGTACCCAAGTTAGTGCTGCACACAATCTAGTAATATTGTTTCATGGCCAAAAATGGCAGTTTCTCATTTAGTGTGGCAAAGGAAAAAGCTTACAGCACCTGGTATTCCCAGGCGGTCTCCCATCCAAGTACTAACCAGGCCCGACCCTGCTTAGCTTCCGAGATCGGGCGTGTTCAGGGTGGTATGGCCGTAAGCAACAGAAGTTGGGCCCGGCGGTCTTTTATAGTTGACAGCGGCACCGCGCTGCACACACAAGGAAGGGATAATTACAATGCCCTGCTGTGGTGTTTATTCTAGTTGGGCTGGCCTGCTAAAAGTTAGAAGTGGCATTTGTCAGCAGTACCCAAGTTAGTGCTGCACACAATCTAGTAATATTGTTTCATGGCCAAAAATGGCAGTTTCTCATTTAGTGTGGCAAAGGAAAAAGCTTACAGCACCTGGTATTCCCAGGCGGTCTCCCATCCAAGTACTAACCAGGCCCGACCCTGCTTAGCTTCCGAGATCGGACGAGATCGGGCGTGTTCAGGGTGGTATGGCCGTAAGCAACAGAAGTTGGGCCCGTCGGTCTTTTATAGTTGACAGCGGCACCGCGCTGCACACACAAGGAAGGGATAATTACAATGCCCTGCTGTGGTGTTTATTCTAGTTGGGCTGGCCTGCTAAAAGTTAGAAGTGGCATTTGTCAGCAGTACCCAAGTTAGTGCTGCACACAATCTAGTAATATTGTTTCATGGCCAAAAATGGCAGTTTCTCATTTAGTGTGGCAAAGGAAAAAGCTTACAGCACCTGGTATTCCCAGGCGGTCTCCCATCCAAGTACTAACCAGGCCCGACCCTGCTTAGCTTCCGAGATCGGACGAGATCGGGCGTGTTCAGGGTGGTATGGCCGTAAGCAACAGAAGTTGGGCCCGTCGGTCTTTTATAGTTGACAGCGGCACCGCGCTGCACACACAAGGAAGGGATAATTACAATGCCCTGCTGTGGTGTTTATTCTAGTTGGGCTGGCCTGCTAAAAGTTAGAAGTGGCATTTGTCAGCAGTACCCAAGTTAGTGCTGCACACAATCTAGTAATATTGTTTCATGGCCAAAAATGGCAGTTTCTCATTTAGTGTGGCAAAGGAAAAAGCTTACAGCACCTGGTATTCCCAGGCGGTCTCCCATCCAAGTACTAACCAGGCCCGACCCTGCTTAGCTTCCGAGATCGGGCGTGTTCAGGGTGGTATGGCCGTAAGCAACAGAAGTTGGGCCCGGCGGTCTTTTATAGTTGACAGCGGCACCGCGCTGCACACACAAGGAAGGGATAATTACAATGCCCTGCTGTGGTGTTTATTCTAGTTGGGCTGGCCTGCTAAAAGTTAGAAGTGGCATTTGTCAGCAGTACCCAAGTTAGTGCTGCACACAATCTAGTAATATTGTTTCATGGCCAAAAATGGCAGTTTCTCATTTAGTGTGGCAAAGGAAAAAGCTTACAGCACCTGGTATTCCCAGGCGGTCTCCCATCCAAGTACTAACCAGGCCCGACCCTGCTTAGCTTCCGAGATCGGACGAGATCGGGCGTGTTCAGGGTGGTATGGCCGTAAGCAACAGAAGTTGGGCCCGTCGGTCTTTTATAGTTGACAGCGGCACCGCGCTGCACACACAAGGAAGGGATAATTACAATGCCCTGCTGTGGTGTTTATTCTAGTTGGGCTGGCCTGCTAAAAGTTAGAAGTGGCATTTGTCAGCAGTACCCAAGTTAGTGCTGCACACAATCTAGTAATATTGTTTCATGGCCAAAAATGGCAGTTTCTCATTTAGTGTGGCAAAGGAAAAAGCTTACAGCACCTGGTATTCCCAGGCGGTCTCCCATCCAAGTACTAACCAGGCCCGACCCTGCTTAGCTTCCGAGATCGGACGAGATCGGGCGTGTTCAGGGTGGTATGGCCGTAAGCAACAGAAGTTGGGCCCGTCGGTCTTTTATAGTTGACAGCGGCACCGCGCTGCACACACAAGGAAGGGATAATTACAATGCCCTGCTGTGGTGTTTATTCTAGTTGGGCTGGCCTGCTAAAGGTTAGAAGTGGCATTTGTCAGCAGTACCCAAGTTAGTGCTGCACACAATCTAGTAATATTGTTTCATGGCCAAAAATGGCAGTTTCTAATTTAGTGTGGCAAAGGAAAAAGCTTACAGCACCTGGTATTCCCAGGCGGTCTCCCATCCAAGTACTAACCAGGCCCGACCCTGCTTAGCTTCCGAGATCGGACGAGATCGGGCGTGTTCAGGGTGGCATGGCCGTAAGCAACAGAAGTTGGGCCCGTCGGTCTTTTATAGTTGACAGCGGCACCGCGCTGCACACACAAGGAAGGGATAATTACAATGCCCTGCTGTGGTGTTTATTCTAGTTGGGCTGGCCTGCTAAAGGTTAGAAGTGGCATTTGTCAGCAGTACAGTGCTGCACACAATCTAGTAATATTGTTTCATGGCCAAAAATGGCAGTTTCTCATTTAGTGTGGCAAAGGAAAAAGCTTACAGCACCTGGTATTCCCAGGCGGTCTGCCATCCAAGTACTAACCAGGCCCGACCCTGCTTAGCTTCCGAGATCGGACGAGATCGGGCGTGTTCAGGGTGGTATGGCCGTAAGCAACAGAAGTTGGGCCCGTCGGTCTTTTATAGTTGACAGCGGCACCGCGCTGCACACACAAGGAAGGGATAATTACAATGCCCTGCTGTGGTGTTAATTCTAGTTGGGCTGGCCTGCTAAAGGTTAGAAGTGGCATTTGTCAGCAGTACACAAGTTAGTGCTGCACACAATCTAGTAATATTGTTTCATGGCCAAAAATGGCAGTTTCTCATTTAGTGTGGCAAAGGAAAAAGCTTACAGCACCTGGTATTCCCAGGCGGTCTCCCATCCAAGTACTAACCAGGCCCGACCCTGCTTAGCTTCCGAGATCGGGCGTGTTCAGGGTGGTATGGCCGTAAGCAACAGAAGTTGGGCCCGGCGGTCTTTTATAGTTGACAGCGGCACCGCGCTGCACACACAAGGAAGGGATAATTACAATGCCCTGCTGTGGTGTTTATTCTAGTTGGGCTGGCCTGCTAAAAGTTAGAAGTGGCATTTGTCAGCAGTACCCAAGTTAGTGCTGCACACAATCTAGTAATATTGTTTCATGGCCAAAAATGGCAGTTTCTCATTTAGTGTGGCAAAGGAAAAAGCTTACAGCACCTGGTATTCCCAGGCGGTCTCCCATCCAAGTACTAACCAGGCCCGACCCTGCTTAGCTTCCGAGATCGGACGAGATCGGGCGTGTTCAGGGTGGTATGGCCGTAAGCAACAGAAGTTGGGCCCGTCGGTCTTTTATAGTTGACAGCGGCACCGCGCTGCACACACAAGGAAGGGATAATTACAATGCCCTGCTGTGGTGTTTATTCTAGTTGGGCTGGCCTGCTAAAGGTTAGAAGTGGCATTTGTCAGCAGTACAGTGCTGCACACAATCTAGTAATATTGTTTCATGGCCAAAAATGGCAGTTTCTCATTTAGTGTGGCAAAGGAAAAAGCTTACAGCACCTGGTATTCCCAGGCGGTCTGCCATCCAAGTACTAACCAGGCCCGACCCTGCTTAGCTTCCGAGATCGGACGAGATCGGGCGTGTTCAGGGTGGTATGGCCGTAAGCAACAGAAGTTGGGCCCGTCGGTCTTTTATAGTTGACAGCGGCACCGCGCTGCACACACAAGGAAGGGATAATTACAATGCCCTGCTGTGGTGTTAATTCTAGTTGGGCTGGCCTGCTAAAGGTTAGAAGTGGCATTTGTCAGCAGTACACAAGTTAGTGCTGCACACAATCTAGTAATATTGTTTCATGGCCAAAAATGGCAGTTTCTCATTTAGTGTGGCAAAGGAAAAAGCTTACAGCACCTGGTATTCCCAGGCGGTCTCCCATCCAAGTACTAACCAGGCCCGACCCTGCTTAGCTTCCGAGATCGGGCGTGTTCAGGGTGGTATGGCCGTAAGCAACAGAAGTTGGGCCCGGCGGTCTTTTATAGTTGACAGCGGCACCGCGCTGCACACACAAGGAAGGGATAATTACAATGCCCTGCTGTGGTGTTTATTCTAGTTGGGCTGGCCTGCTAAAAGTTAGAAGTGGCATTTGTCAGCAGTACCCAAGTTAGTGCTGCACACAATCTAGTAATATTGTTTCATGGCCAAAAATGGCAGTTTCTCATTTAGTGTGGCAAAGGAAAAAGCTTACAGCACCTGGTATTCCCAGGCGGTCTCCCATCCAAGTACTAACCAGGCCCGACCCTGCTTAGCTTCCGAGATCGGACGAGATCGGGCGTGTTCAGGGTGGTATGGCCGTAAGCAACAGAAGTTGGGCCCGTCGGTCTTTTATAGTTGACAGCGGCACCGCGCTGCACACACAAGGAAGGGATAATTACAATGCCCTGCTGTGGTGTTTATTCTAGTTGGGCTGGCCTGCTAAAGGTTAGAAGTGGCATTTGTCAGCAGTACAGTGCTGCACACAATCTAGTAATATTGTTTCATGGCCAAAAATGGCAGTTTCTCATTTAGTGTGGCAAAGGAAAAAGCTTACAGCACCTGGTATTCCCAGGCGGTCTGCCATCCAAGTACTAACCAGGCCCGACCCTGCTTAGCTTCCGAGATCGGACGAGATCGGGCGTGTTCAGGGTGGTATGGCCGTAAGCAACAGAAGTTGGGCCCGTCGGTCTTTTATAGTTGACAGCGGCACCGCGCTGCACACACAAGGAAGGGATAATTACAATGCCCTGCTGTGGTGTTAATTCTAGTTGGGCTGGCCTGCTAAAGGTTAGAAGTGGCATTTGTCAGCAGTACACAAGTTAGTGCTGCACACAATCTAGTAATATTGTTTCATGGCCAAAAATGGCAGTTTCTCATTTAGTGTGGCAAAGGAAAAAGCTTACAGCACCTGGTATTCCCAGGCGGTCTCCCATCCAAGTACTAACCAGGCCCGACCCTGCTTAGCTTCCGAGATCGGACGAGATCGGGCGTGTTCAGGGTGGTATGGCCGTAAGCAACAGAAGTTGGGCCCGTCGGTCTTTTATAGTTGACAGCGGCACCGCGCTGCACACACAAGGAAGGGATAATTACAATGCCCTGCTGTGGTGTTTATTCTAGTTGGGCTGGCCTGCTAAAGGTTAGAAGTGGCATTTGTCAGCAGTACCCAAGTTAGTGCTGCACACAATCTAGTAATATTGTTTCATGGCCAAAAATGGCAGTTTCTCATTTAGTGTGGCAAAGGAAAAAGCTTACAGCACCTGGTATTCCCAGGCGGTCTCCCATCCAAGTACTAACCAGGCCCGACCCTGCTTAGCTTCCGAGATCAGACGAGATCGGGCGTGTTCAGGGTGGTATGGCCGTAAGGAACAGAAGTTGGGCCCGTCGGTCTTTTATAGTTGACAGCGGCACCGCGCTGCACACACAAGGAAGGGATAATTACAATGCCCTGCTGTGGTGTTAATTCTAGTTGGGCTGGCCTGCTAAAGGTTAGAAGTGGCATTTGTCAGCAGTACACAAGTTAGTGCTGCACACAATCTAGTAATATTGTTTCATGGCCAAAAATGGAGAGACAGCGAAATTCCTTCACGACGGACGACGTACGTCGCGACGTATATTTTTCCGTCGCAACGTATATTCGAGTACGTCCTGGCGTAAATATCAATTCGTCCCGGCAGAACGGACTCGTCGCGGCTATATCTACCCGTTTGCGACATAATATGTTGGCTATTATTTTCCGTCGCGACATAACGGGACTCGTCACGGCTATATCTACCCGTTGTGGCGTGAGCTGGACTCGTCGCGACAGAACGTGACTCGTCGCGGCTATATCTACCCGTTTGCCTAATAGGTTGACTTTGTTATATGCCCGGTGCGCGGTGCCCTGCGCGGTGCCCTGCGCTGCCCTACGCCCACCGCGTGCACCTTGCCGGTCCGCCCTGCGCCCTGTGGCCTGGCACGTGTGCACGTGTGCCAGGCCACCGCGTGCACCTTGCCGGTCCGTGGAGCCCTTCGCCGTCCCCAGGCGACCCTGCGTTCCAGAGCTGTCACCCATGCCCACCGAAAATAGCTGATCTACCAGCTCCTATACGGGATGGCCCGACCCGCGTCTGTGGACCCCTGGGGATCACGGTAGTCCACGGGGGTCCGTCTGTGTGTGTGTGTGTGTGTGTGTGTGTGTGTGTGTGTGTGTGTGTGTGTGTGTGTGTGTGTGTGTGTGTGTGTGTGTGTGTGTGTGTGTGTGTGTGAGATCTTGGAGGAACTCATCGACAGATTGTTATTCCATTTGCTTACGTTAGGTTAGGTGGCGCTATAAACGAGTGTGGTGGAAATTAATTTTATTTTTTAATAAATCTTGTCTTGTCTAGAATTTATGGAGCATTTATTACAGTCATGGAATTAAAATAAACTTCCTCTAGGTTGTTCCGGTGAAGTTTGGGGGTGATTAACCCATTCTGACCTGAGATCAGATTCATACGAGGTTTCCACTGGACACACACTGGTCTGATTAACCCATTCTGACCCGAGATCAGATTCTAAAAATGTCAGTCTTTCTTCGATTTTTAAAAAATAGCAGACCTACAAGCTCGTAGCGCGCCACTCGGTGGCGGCTATGAGCTTGTAGATCTGGTATTTTTCAATTGCTATAAAGCACGACATGATGCTAACACCAAAACGTTACATTTTTTTTAAATTTAATCTATTGGATGGATTTAATCTAATGGATTAAATTAAAAAAATGTATCGTTAACGTTCCCGTCAGCTAAAACAAAACAATGCATCATGTCAGGAATATGGTGGTAGGGGGGGGGGGGGGGGGGGGTGAATAATGTATGATGTTTCATAATCTGACAATATTAAGGAGAAAATGAATGAAAAAAATAATCTAATGTTTTTACTGAGTTTTTGATACAAGTCTTAAATTGTTTTATGAAAATATATTAATAAAGATTTACTACTACTAGTCCTTACCCGTTCTGAATATATGAACAGCAAATGATGTTCAGTGTGGGTAATGTGTTGTAATAGATCACATTACTGATAGGGGGGAACGGGGAATTGTTTACAGATGGTCTTGGGAAGTTAGGTTGGGCACAAAAGTAGGCTAATTAGTAGGCTACTGTAGTTTATTTTGCAAGAAAATGCTGCAGTACAATCATAAGTATACCATTGATAGCTTGGTATTGTGGCTGCTTTGGAGAGGTTATCCTTTAAGATGAATAATCAGTTGGATAAATATGATTTGAAGTGGAACGTGTTCCTCAGTCATGTTGCAGGTCCTTTGGTGTGATCCATGGTCAGGCAATGCCCTTTTGCTTGTTTATTGTATTAATATACATAGTCCTTACCCGTTGTATGGACTATTGCCCCCCATAAATATATTTAATTGCTCTTCATTTTAACTTGTATAATATATTTGTGTCTTTTTTGTGTGAATAGAAACAGCACTATAACATGAAAATATTTGTATAAATGCATGGTAGGGAAATGTTTTCATGGCAAGGACTGTAAAATGTACACTTATTAGCCCACAGACCCCCATTTGAAAAGTATGAAAGACCCCAGTTTGACATGCAGCACAGAAAGTATGGGCTGTCGCACAGGTATTCCCAAATGTACAGTGTGGGTAATGTGATGTAATATATCATATTATTGATATATGTATTTTGAGGAAGAATTGCTTTAATATAGACTTGTTCACTGGAAATGGAAAAACAGTACATCATAGTCATCCATAGAACTGAAAGTCTCAAACAGTCATTGTCATGTTAGTAGTGTATAGTAATTGCATTTATGGGGAGATGAGTTGTTCAGTACCCCCCTTGTGGCCACGGGGGGTACTGCACCCTGGGTTGGATTATAATTTCATATAAATGGGTGATGTAAAAACAATATCTGTACAGTAAATACGACAGCTGCGTCGGTAAAAAGTAGCCTAGCTGGATTGTGGGAGCGTGCAGATTTATTTTGGCATGGAGAGATGTGTGCTAATAGTGTGGCTCGGTCGGAGATAGACCACGGACAAATAAACGGGTTTTTATTCACTAATAAATTCATTATTAATCTTATTGGAAAAATGGCTTCGTTAAGACCTCCATATTACTATGGTCAATGCCTGTGTGAAAAGTGGGAGTGATTGGTGCAGGCAATGAGGAGATAAGTGTTTGTTTCTGACAGACAGACAGACAGACAGACAGACAGACAGACATTCGCTCGTTTATAGTATGATTTGTAAAGCCTCAAATTGCTGGTGTATTCCTGTGTGTGTGTGTGTGTGTGTGTGTGTGTGTGTGTGTGTGTGTGTGTGTGTGTGTGTGTGTGTGTGTGTGTGTGTGTGTGTGTGTGTGTGTGTGTGTGTGAAATCAGAGCGTGACTCCATAGTCTCCTGAGACTGACACACACATAGAAAGATGCATTCCAGATATGGAATGCGTCTGAAGATCTGGAATGCGTTCATCCCTACAGGTGTACCTAAACCTGTTTATATGACACGCTGTACAGCAACATGTTACAGTATGACACGCTGTACAGCGACATGCAACAGCCACGTGTCATGATAATGGAACAACGTGCAGCGTCTGTCTGCCTGCCTGCCTGCCTGCCTGCCTGCCTACCTGCCTGTCTGCCTGTTAGGCCAGTCAATCTAAGCTAAAAAGGGGCGATAGCCAAAGTGGGCCATAGCCACTTGTCCAAATGTGATGGATGACCTCACATTTGTGGAGACGTTTTTATCCCAAGGAGTGTTTTTCATGTAAAACTAATGATTGGAATTCATTCAGAATCATGAATAACCTCCTAGTTTAACACGTCACATGATGCTACTTAAAGCATAATTAAAATATGAAATGTTTGCCTTATAGTTTTTTAATGGTTCCCCAACGTTGAACCCCTGAATTTACCATGATCCAAAATGTATATAATCCAATTTTAAAATGTTATTTGGATGACCCTATAAAGGAAACCCTATTACTAAAGTATGGCTTTCCCAGTGGATCGCGGAGGCCATCCAACTGGCTTATGCCAGTACAGGGTTTCAGCCTCCTGAAGGCCTGAGGACACAGGATACTGTAATACAGTACAGGATACAGTACAGGGTTTCAGCCTCCTGGAGGCCTGAGGACAGGATACTGCCATACCCTGCGTAGAGCAGTGCACTCGGGTTTCCATACAGGATGTGTCATGTGTGTACGGTTGCAAGTTGGTCATCTCCGTCAACTTTTAGGTTTGGGTAACTTATGTGAGTTGACCCTGGTACCCCGGAGCATTTAGGTGGACTATCTCTCTCTCTCTCTCTCTCTCTCTCTCTCTCTCTCTCTGCCACCAGGCCTACCAACTCTCACACATTCAGCGTAAGACTCACACATGAGACGTCTTTCACACGCACTCACGCCACACCCACTATTTCTCACGCACGCACAATACGCATGCCGAGGGGGGCATATAATGTGCCAAAAAAAGCCAAGCCGGCTCTCATAATAACAATTTTCTCCGCGGCTCCGCGCGCCCACGTGTGCGTCCTCACAAACAGCAGAGTAGCCGTTCTGCCTGAGATAATGCAGTGCTGTTATATGCAGTAGTGTAGTGTGAGCCATGCAGAGTTTAACATCGCTTCGAAATATTTTTCATGGAAGACAATATAGCCTCCACAACAAGTGACTATCTCTCTTCTATATATATATTTGGTGTGTGGCGTCTCTTGCACGACTGCGCGAGATGACCCCAACATGACCCCTGTGTGTGTTGCAGGCTTTTTTCACGCTCCATCCAGAGGTGTTTATTACTTCAGATTCACTGCAGGTACCACTGGATCATCACAGTATATGGTGATCTACATGTATAAAAATAATCAGCAACTAATTTTTAACTATGGACAAAATAATCATAACCACTTTGAATACATGTCTAATGCAGTGGTGGTGGAGATGGAGCAGGGAGACACAGTAGACGTGAGGTTAGGTGGTCATAGTTCCTACAGGCTCAATGATGACTCCAACAACCACAACACCTTCAGTGGTTTCCTGCTCTATGCTCTGTAACACTGATGGAGACTCACTGAGTACATTTACTCACATACTCTATCCTCTGTAACACTGATGGAAACTCACTGAGTACATTTACTCACATACTCACAATACGCACAATTTACTACTTTGTTTCTTCCAAAACTGCAGATCTACAAGCTCACAATGTGCTGCAATGCACCATGATATGATCTTGTGAATCTGCTATTTGTGAAAGATTTTGACAGAAAGTGAAATAGTACATAATGAGTACTGTAGGTATGTTTTTTATCACAATACTGTTGTACTTTTACAGGCCTGTATCCTGTAGCAGAGTATTTCTACAAGGTGGTTATACTTACTAGGTCATTGTGGATAAGAGTATAAACGTCTAATATTGTAACTTTTACTTTTACTCCAGTACAAATGTGAGTTCTTCTTCCTCCACTGGTCCTGCTAGCATTACATTAAAGGGACACTTCACCCCTTTTGTAACCAGATCTTATTTTAATGATGTTTGGGAGACTAGAAACACCGTCTTGGGGTTTCTATGTGGTAATAATGATGAGTTTTTAGATATTTTAGTATTTCATAATGTCCATGGACACTGAGCTCACTACCTTCCTGCACTACAATTCCCATAATGCTTTGGTGCACTGCTCCTCCTTGTGGATAGGGGGAGATGCTGTCTTACTGAGACGAAGGCCCAATCCCAATTGCCTCCCTCAAGCCCTGAGCCCTGGACCCTCATTGACTTTAATGATGTCAGCTGTAAGTGCTTGAGGGTGAGAGGCTGCAAGGGCTCCAAATTGTTGTGAAAGAAATGGGACAGCACTTTGAAGATGAGTCCGCCATGCATAAGTCCATGACACTTTGCATCACTTTATAAAAACTGTCCTTATTCACAGCAAGTGCCTACACCTACATGCTTGGCCTATTTATACATGTCTATCATGTCTATTTTAGTATTTAAGCTGATCGTTTTATTATTAGTTTCATAAATACACTTGTAATATTCATATATAATAATATTCATTATACATTTCATTTCCATATTCTTTTACTTTGCTCATTAGTCATTTCTCATCATGTTTCCCTTATTATTATTATTGTTATTAAATATATAGCCTATATCCTTCCATTCCGTCTCCTTTTGAGAACAGTGAGAAAGCACTATTGTGTTTGTTTACATTCTAATCGCGATACATAACTAATTTGCATATTTAAATGATTGACGTTCGGAGGATCCCCCTCATTCCCCTGGTAACGCTATGAACTGTGGGTAATTTCTTTGCTAAAGTCAGCCCAAAGTCAGCATCGACGCTGACTTTGGCAAAGGGCACATAAAGGGGCGGGGCTGAGCCCTCACTGACTTACCGATTTCAAATGGGACATCCCTCAAGCCCTCGCAGACTTCACATGAACGCGCAGCTAAGTCAGTGAGGGCTCATTGAGTCAGCAAGGGAGTGGATTGGGATTGGGCCAACATCCAGGAAGGGAGTGAGCCCAGTGTCCATGACATCACGGACACTTTGAAATACTAAAATATCTAAAAACACATTTTATTAATTATTACCCACATAAAACCCCCCAGGAAAATGTTTCTTGTCTCCCAAACATAATTCAAATAAAGATCTGGTTATATGGTAATAAAATAAGGTGATAAGATGTCCCGCGAAAGTTTTTTAATTTAATACCAAACGAGTCACCCATTTACCAACACCCCCCTCCCCCTAAAGTAACCTAAGTAAATTATGCTTAAACGGTTAAACCTAACCTTATTCCTAACCTTAACCTCAGTAAAACTATGTCTAAACCTAACCTTATTCCTAACCTTAACCTCAAGGCCTATTCATAGTCTGGATTTTCGGTGGTGAGGTGACCACCACTCCGGTGGTGAGATGAAATAACGTTGAGCGGTGGTGAGTAAAAACAGAGAGAAGGGCTGGAGCGGTGGTGGTGGTTTGCTCTTCAGCGCTGCTCGTGACGTCATGTTGTAGTTCGGTGGTCACCTAACCACCGAAAATCCAGACTATGTATGAGCCTTCAGTAAAACTATATCTAAACCTAACCTTATTCCTAACCTTAACCTCAGTAAAACTATGTCTAAACCTAACCTTATTCCTAACCTTAACCTCAGTAAAACAAATAAAGAATAGAAGAACCACGGCACAGAACGGTCGAGGGGCGTACCCGTACCGTACCGCACCCGTACCGTACCGTACCGTACCTAGGGATGGAGCTCGATAACCGATACCCGAACAATCCGATAACAAGCTTATTGAGTACCCGGTATCAATAAGCTTTGGGCTTATCCAGTACCTGTTATCGATAAGCTTTGGGCTTATTGAGTATACCCGTTATCAATAATCTTTGGGCTTATCCAGTACCTGTTATCAATAAGCTTTGGGCTTATCAAGCCTGCTATGGAGCATGTTACGGCCCATGACGTCATGTTTAAACAATCAAGACGAGAGGCGAGCAGAAAATACATTTAATCATCCACGCTGGCACAAACATGTTGGTCTAAAAGTGTATTGATACCTGCCGACCAGCGCTGTCCATGAGGTGAACAACCTTAGGCTTTTAAAGTGACATATTAACCAGTTAACAGTTTATTTAATATTATTATTTTGGTAAGAAGGTCAATTGCTTTCTGTCTGTTAGAAAAGTACTGTATTTGAAGGCCCTTAGTAAAATATACTGGTTCTGTTTAGAATGTTATCGTCTCCTGTCTTTCCACAAAATAATAGAAAATGCTCGACAGTGGTCTCGATAAGAACCCGGCTCGATAAGCCTGATCGATAAGGTGATCGTTATCGATAAGAACCAGGCTCGATAAGCCTGATCGATAAGGTGATCGTTATCTATACAAATGAACGATATATATAGAGAGAGAGAGATTTTTTCATATCATGAAAACGATGGCTTCCATTTTCGTATTGCAACTTTCCAGGAATACAAAGTCTGCCGTTTTTATTAGCTTGTATTCCCCATCGATGATGTCACTGGTCGTGAAGACCAATTATATGAATGTCATTTGAAAAGTGGTGAAGTGGTCCTTTAAAAAGCTACAATAAAATCGTTAAAATAAATGAATAGGAATGTTCCTTAAAGTGTCCCGGCACTAAGGTGACTTGTCAGAGATGGTTAATCCTCCTTAAAAGGAGGATTCCCCGCCTGATGGAGGGGAAAGGAACTGGTTGGAATAACGTGTTCCTTCCACGCGCTACGTCCAACCAGGGAAAATCCCCCCTGTCAGGTGTAAAGGAGCAACTTGGACACTCAGGCATGAAGGAAGCATGAGTTCAAGTCCGTTGCTCTCCCCATGTCCCCCATATATGGGGACTAGGTTGGTGGAGGGTGTGTAGAGCCCAGGATCACATTAGATGATTGACACAGGGGTGAAAAATGGGTTACAAAATCGTGGGATAAAAAATATATATAAAAAAAAAGAAAAAAGATTTTAAAGATGAGATCATGAGTTTAAATCAATGGATTAATTGTTCTGATTAAACAAAACTGCTTCGATAAACATTTTACAAGTACATGTAGTTGGTAATGGCTTTTAATCATTTAGATTATGATTGGTGAAGAATAACAGATTATAGACCTGTTACTTTTATGATGATAAGTATCTTGTTAAAGTTGAAATGTTTTGTAAGGTCCCATAAACACATTCAGAACACATGTTCTGTGTCTTGCCTGTGTTTAATGGCCGCCACAATGCAATTCCAATGGGAGTCACATGGTTTGACCAAACATTTGTTTGATGGGCAGAACACAGCCTGTGTTGTGCTATTGTGTAAGGGGTATTGTTCTCTGTGTTGTGTTATTGTGTAAGGGTTATTGTTCACTGTGTTGTGTTATTGTGTAAGGGGTATTGTTCACTGTGTTGTGTTATAGAGCGTCACAGTCCCTCCCCCTTTCAGAACGACGAGTGGCCCAGGAAATGAAATGCAATGCATTTCTCCCATAGGATTTTCTTTAAGTATTTATTTAAAGACGGTTACGCCGCGGACAAAGCCAACTCGGATCGTGACAAATCATGACAATGAACACAATGTTTTGGGCCGATCAAATACTTTATAAGAAGAAAAACAAAACAAAAAGTGTTGTCTCCTGCCTTTATTTTCTTCTTTCTAATGATTTGATCGGCCCAAAATATTGTGTTCATTGTCATGATTTGTCACGATCCGAGTTGGCTTTGTCCGCGGCGTAACCGTCTTTAAATAAATACTTAAAGAAAATGCTATGGGAGAAATGCATTGCATTTCATTTCCTGGGCCACTCGTCGTTCTGAAAGGGGGAGGGACTGCGACGCTCTTATATCTGTAAGGGGTATTGTTCTCTGTGTTATTGTGTAAGGGTTGATGGACAGAGAAGGTGGACCTGAGACCTATAGAGACCTATGGAGACCTAGACCTTTAGAGACCTATAGAAGCTCTATGGGGGGGGGGGGGGGGGGGTCTAATTGAGGGGTAAGGATAAGGAAATGTAGTCACATTTTGGTAGTCTGGCTAGAAGGACGTTGCTGGTGACCTGGTGAATATGGCAAGATGTTCATTGTTAACTGAAAATGTTCTACTAGTTAGCATTTGTTTAGATAGGTTGAATTATTGGAATTCAAATTTAGCAGGTTTGGTACTGGGGAAAACCTTCTCTTCCAAAGAATAGGTTAATTTGTCCTTGTGTACACTTTGATTGTACTTTCTGTTTTATGCGATGATTTTCTTTTCCGTTTAATATAATCAATCAATTATGCAAAAATATTGTTAAGGGCAGTAAAAACTGTTAATTGGTAAATAACGAGAAGCAAAGAATATGAGTTGATTTCTCTCCCTTCTTTTTTTGATTACTTTCTGTAAAACTTAACTCTTAAAAAACGAATCAATAAAAGGCATGCAAATGTCCTCCAGGTTGTTCCTCACAGTTTCTTCTTATGAAAATATTGTTGTGAAATATTGTTCCTGGTGTTCTAAAATTATAAATAATATAATATAAATATTGTTCCCATGGTGTTCTTCAAATGGTAAATACAAATGTTAAATGGTGCATTTATATATAGCGCCATTATCCAAGGCGCTTTACATAGATTGTGCAATTATTCTCACACTCACACACACACACACACACACACACACACACACACACACACACACACACACACACACACACACACACACACACACACACACACACACACACACACACACACACACCCATTCACACACCTTTACATAGATTGTGCGTTACATTCACCCATTCACACACATTCACACACCGATGGTGGAGGAAACCATGCAAGGCACCAACCAGCACATCAGGAGCAATCAGGGGTTCAGAGTCTTGCTCAAGGACACATGGGCACTAACTCTGGGGGAGCCCAAAGGGATTACAATTTAGGCATTTAGCAGACGCTCTTAATCCAGAGCGATTTACATTAAGCAAGAACAAAAAGCATGGCAATACATCACATACATAAAAAGTAGTTATCATGAAACATGCGTAAGCTAAGAACGTAACAGTGGAATATCTATATATAATACTATACTATGCTATACATAATACTATGAAGTGCTATGACTGCATACAATGCCATTCTAGTGCTGTCTACATAGCATGCTATAAGTCTGTATCAAATGCTAAGCTAAGTCTACAAAAAGTGCTATCTAAGGGATTGTGGTTTTTATCATGAACATTAGAACATTAGTCAGGACCTTATTATCTTCATATAAATAAGTTGAAAGTGGCGAAGTGGTCCTTTAAGCAACTGCTATAGTAAAGTCTTGATCACTAAACAACACACACAATATATATATATATATATATATATATATACCGGTATATAAACACAAATATGAGCGTACGCCGTAATCACGGCAATTTTCGGCATTCATCATTCCAGCGTGAACTTGAACTTTGGCGTGCGCCCGGCTCCTAAAATGTTAATATAAAACTGTAGGTTATAAGTATACATGTAAAAAAGCAATTAAAAGTACACACTTAAAAACAAT